>NC_092458.1:26650468-26961151 GCF_047495875.1 Pithys albifrons albifrons
GACAGAAAAGCAGCGATGAATCATGTTTGGCTGTGTTTTTTGCTGGTGACTACACAACTGCAAATGCCAGGAAGTTAATTGATGAGGTAAGCAACGTTTGTCTTCATTCAGCTTCTGGAATTCCTAATTAAACTTTCCTTTGGGCAGTCTCTGAAGCTCTCTGAAGGGGAACGCAGAGGTGCTGTTTGTCTACTGCCCATACTGATCAACTGCACTGTTTAAAACCTTAAAGCAAGATAAGAGGCTGAATCTCATTTGATCAGTCAGTTGCTTTACAGCTGACATCCTGTGAGTGGCATCTCTATCCTCTAACAATTCTGGTATATTTTTTCTACCATGCCACAGCCAAGTGACATTCTGAAGGAAATGTGAAGTTCATTTGATGAACTTGGTCAAATCAGTAAGTGATTGACAGAGCTTGTTAAAGGGATGTAGCCCATGAACTTGTTAAGTTATTGCCCCAAAAGTCACAGCTAATGAAAGTCTGTCCTGAAAGTTTTTCAAGTACTCAGAGAGACTCTCAAAGAATAACATGTTAAAATGTATCTCCTCTGTCAACCAGTGAAAAAGCAAGGAATATTTGTCATGGCTGATCAGCTGTCTTCAATTCTTTGATTAGTTAAATAGCTGGTGTCGTCTGTTGTGGGTGTTTTGGTGGTTTTTTGGTGTCTTTTTGGGTTTTTTTCCTTTTCTTCTGTGAGACTGTGGCTTCCAAACTTGGGTAAGTTTGTATTGTCCTGGGCCTAAAATCTGGGTCTGGCTGACTGCTTTTAGCATCCTGAACTACCAGGGTAGCCATGTAGCCAAGTAACCATGCACTACAGCATCTAGGAGAGGTATCTGTAAAAGCTGCTGATCACAGTTGTATGATCAGCTGAACAACTGGTGGAGCTCTTTCCCTTGGGGTTTTAGCTGCATGGTGTTTCCTTCCTTCCCCACTGCCCAGATGGATTTTTATGGAACTAAGTTACTAACAGCTGCCTGAGTGGACGGGGGTAATGATACATACAAGAGGCTGGGTTTTTTCCTGAAAAAGGAATAGCTACAGTAAAGAGGATAATATATGTGTTCTCCTGTGTTAGTAGTTCTTTAGACATTAGAGTTAAGAAGATGTTAAAAGACTAGTTAGTGAGATTCTGTGGAAGTCTTACTGCTCTGTAGATTAATGGATGCTTTGGAAGTATAAATGTATTTGCTGCTTTTCCACATACTTTTAGTTTCATATTAGAGTAAAAAGATATGGGGCGTGTGGGACATGTGCATGTGTTTTCAAAAGTTTGTAACTATTCTTCCAAAAAGGAAAACTTCAACAGAGGATAGATGAGAGGTTGAGCTAATGCTTGACTGAACTCTTGCAGACTAATGAGTACTAACTGCTTGATTCCAGATGCTGAATGCTTTTAACTCACATTAGTTTTAACTTCTGAGGGATTGTGGGGAAAAACACACAACCCTGAGACATAATATAAAGCAAAAATGTTCTCATTTATTCCTCTAGGTGCACTGGGGCAGAGCAGAAAATCTGGATGAATGGAATGAAAATAAACAGAAATGTAGAGAAAACAAATGGTCTTTGGAAAGAGCAAAAAAAGGTCCCTTTGCTCTGTAGCTTAATGTGTATGGGAAAAATGGTTATATTCTAGTGTAATTGGGATAATCAAGCTGAACTCTGTGCCTTAGAAGCATTTTTAATGTGAATTCTTTCTCTGGTAACAGATGACTGGTAAAGGCTTTCAGCTGGTACAGACCAAAGAAGTCTTAATGAAGGCAGAGGATGCTCACAGAGTTTTCCAGCAGTGTGCATCAGAATTCATTCCACTGCTTGAAAAAGGTGAGTTTGTGTTGTTTTCTTTCTCCTCTTGTTATAGAAATGTAACTGTCACTAGAGAGTTCTGGAGAAGGAAGAGGAGCAAAGGAGAAATTTGGGATTCAAAGGCATACTGTAAAACCTGTTGAGATGAGTTCTGGAAGCCTCAGTGAGGCCCTAAATCAATGAAAACTCCTGAAGGCTTCAGAAATGAGCTATTTCATGTGTATTTTGTGGCTCTGCTCCCCCTCTAGGGGTCCCACTGAATAGCTTGGGAGCAGTGGCACAATAGCACATGCAGGTCTGCCTGGAGTGGTCAAAAGAAGCTCGTGCTCTCAGACTGTTTCTATCTTTTCACAATTCCCTGCTCAACTACTGAGTTAGTCAGACTTTCTGTATAAATATTTAAGTAAATCAATATAGATGTGCATAAAGCAGACAAGTATTAAATTCCTATTTACAACTGGTGTACTGTCAGAGTATTTCAAAAGCCTTTCTGTTGGTCTGACTGCAGTTTTGTCTCTTTTTGCAGAAGTACTGACATCTTGTTGTCTGTTATATGTTAAAGATCAATACTCACTCTCAAACTTGGTAGCAGCTTGCAGGTTTTTTCATCGTGACATAAGTGGTTGTGATGTTCATTGCAGGAATAGGATAAAAGTCACTGTACTAATAAGAAGACAGTGTAGTTTATGGTCTGTTTTGCAGTCATGTGAGAGGAAATACCATGTTCAGAATGAAACCAGAGAAAGGGGATGTGCAAATAGTGGGTGAGAAGAAGTCTAAAAATCAGGCAATTTGCTATCTTGGGACTGAGGCAATAATGCCGGAATGACTCAGTCCTACTCCAGATGTCTGTGAAATGGCTCACTATTTGAGCAGTATAGTCTGACTCACTTCCATGCCCTACACTCCTTAGCATTTTTCTGCTATTGCTGCCTTTCAAGAAGTAAAATTGGAATCCTGCCGAAATCTCTGCAAAAAATGAGCATGGAATTGCAGATACCTTTTTTTTCTCAGATAACACTGTAGTTTCTTTAAACATGTTTAAGTGGTTTTAATTCTTTATCTATCATTATGTGGCTGCTTGAGCAAAAACCATAAAATGCTTCTTGCAAGCTTCACAGTTGCCTATGGGTTGAGAATTCTACTGTTTTGATGCCAAGCTTAGAAGTAGTATTGATTTTAGATGAAACTATTTTCTAGGTCCAGTGGTTGCTTTGGAGTTCAATGGAGATGGTGCTGTGGAAGGATGTCAGAGCACTATAAATGAAGTTTTTAGTGGGACCAAGGTAAGCTGATGTATTGCTCTATTGACAGAAAATATTAGAGTGTCTGAGCTACTTCATGGTTAAGATGTAGTGTTGACACAATACACAATCTTTTAGGTTCATGAGTAGTAAAACCTGAATGTGCTTTTGTTGTTGTTGTTTTGGTTTTTTTGTACTCAAAAGTCAAGTTAGGTGTTGGTGACAAGAAAATTGCCCTAGGAAAGTGAGTATTAAATCCCTGTATTCATTGAAGAATAGAAGATTTCCAATTAAAACTGTTATGTCACATAACAGTAAAATGAAGTTCTCTAAACATAGAATGGAAAAATTCTGCTCCAAGTCTTAGACTTAGTCACTTAGCTTTTTGATGTCTTGTCTTTTAAACCATGACAAAGATAATATGATGGGATTTCAACTTTTTTTCCATGTTTACTTTTGCTCTGTAGGATACTGCAGAATGCCTTCCTTCCAAGGCAGTTGTCTTTTTTCTTCTGTCAACTTGTTTCACTGTAGCTTCCTTACACCACATCTTCTCTTTCCTTGCTCTCCCCATTTCTCTCAATGGCAAACCGCCATGTTGTAATAAATCATCTCAATTAATGTTTTGATTGAGGCTATTGCTTGCATGTTGAGATTGATGAACAGCTACAATGCTATCTGTTACACTGAACTGTTTGCATATTGCCTAAGACAATTGTAGTTTATCTGCTGAAAGCTTTCAAAGATGTTTGTTCTGGTTCTTGGACTTTCACATGCACTGATAAATTTTGAAAAACGCAAATGTAATTGAAGTTATTTTAAAAAAATAGTCATCTGTTGAAGAAGCAACTAAGTTTTTTTGAGAGGGATATAGCACAAGGGATTCTTTCTTATAAACTCCACCTTTCTGTTAAAGTGGTAGTCTAAGGGTTTTGTGTGTTTATTTTAACCCCACTCTCCTGGGCAAAGTTGCCTTTACCAATCAAAATACATCTAAATGAATGCTAGCTGAAGCTGTGAGCCCTGAATAATCAAGCCCCAAACTTCTAATCAGTAGAAGGCAAGGTTTAATGCAGCTTGCATGTCTGCTAGGAAGGGGTGATGGCACCAAACAGTGGGTGCATCAGGGCTCAGAGATCTAGGACTGTTCTGTCACACAGTGGAAACCAACAGAGTTGTGCCCCTCATGAAATGCAAAACTAAAAATAAGCATTACTGATTCCAAATGAGCAACAACTGTTTTTAGTGATGCATAACTGTTTTCTTGTTTAACAAAACAGGTTTTTGTATCGGAAAGCAAGGCATCAGCGTCTCAAGATGTAGACAATTTCTACAACTTTGCTGACATGCAGATGGGAATGTGAAGTTTAGCATGAAGGTGTTCACATACGGTTTGTCTTGGCACTTGGATGTCACTTGGCTTGAATATCACAGTAGTTTTGTCATTTCATTTTATATTTCTCATATAATCCCTTTTATAAAGCTACTGTGGTTTTAATACCATATTACCTGAACTGGAGTAAATGGCATAGCTCCCCCTGTGCATTGTGTTTGAAACTTACGTTTCAACTCCAAAAACAATTGAGCTTTTCTACTAATTTTTTTACAGAGATTTCTAAACATCTATTGACACTTGAATGTTTCCTCACAACATCTAATGGTACACATATTTTAAAAGTGCAATGCTGATCCAAGTTTGATGCAGTAGTAATTGTTACCTTTAACTCAGACACATTGTTTAGAAAGTGTATTTATATGAAACTTGCCGTTCAGAACTTTCCCACATGCAAATTTTTTTCACTGGGGCTTCAGGAAAGAAGCTGTACTTGTTGGCTTTTTCTGAAAGCTTAGTCTGAAATGAGTTGTCCTTATAGCGTGCTTTCAAAAGTGGTTTTTGACTTTAGCTTACTTAGCTTCAGCATATTTTTTGAATAAAATTGTTTGCAGCAGCATTTATGCTGAGACTTGTCACAAAAGCATTCTGGTAAGTGAGCCCATGCCAGGCTTTTCTGCTTTGAGGTGAATTCTGAGCATGAGTGCTCTGCTGAAGCTCCTCTAAGGTCCACTCAAGTTCTCTGGTGATACAGCTGCCTCTGGCATTCCCAAGTCATATATAGGATATACCTGAGGTTCTCTGGGACTCAGAGCAATAGATCTCTGGCACCACTGTTGTTTGTTAGGACATAGAATAACCAGGAGTCAGGGAAGAACTCTGAGGCCATTAAAAAAACCCTTTTCCTTGCTAGATCCCAGGAGAAGGCTTTTACATTCAGTAGTATTGAAAATTTGGCTGTAAAGTGCTACCCAATGCTGTAGGGTTTATTTTGTATTATTTCTAAAAACAGACCGAAGAAGTGTTACTAGTATTTTGTGTAATGCATTTGAATAGTGTTTGGTAAGAATGTTTATTGATAAATAATGCATATTAGGATGCAAATCTATATGGATATTAAATACATGATTGATTTATTTTTGCATATTACCTCCTTAGTGATTTTTCTACATGAACTTAAAACTTATGTCCAAATCTAGAAGACCTCTGTAATACTTGAACAGAGTGTGCATGCAGAGTCACAAACCAAATTTTGGAATTAAAATAGTGGCTTGCGAGTTTGCATAGCCTTTATAAGTAATTGAATGGATTTGGGCTATGTTGAGATGCTAAAGCAATTTCCTCATTATGGTCATCTGTCAAAAGGGAAGATCTTGCACATCTTAACTGAAAATGAGTCTTGACTCATCAGTTTCACAGCTCTGGAGCTCCAAAGTGGGTGGCTAAAAACATACCTCTAATTTTTCGGAATTAGCACATGAAAGAATCTGTTCTTCAGAAATTCATAATTCTGTACTGCACAAAAGAGGTTCTGAACTGTCATTTTGTTGCTACTAGGCAAATGCTTGCTATTAGTTTAAATGATAGAATGTCCTTAGGATCTCATTACAGTTATGCATAGATTAAATAAGGAAGAGTATCTTCTGAATAAACTAAACCCTTGATGTACTGAAGGTAAGAAAAATGCCACTTCTCTGAAATGTTTTTATTTGACAAAGTGAGATAAAATCAAGACACCACCTGAATTGAGCCAGTAGCAGAAATTATCACTTATTTGCACTTAGCCAGCCAGGATTATTTTATTTTTATTATATATGTGAGGAGAGGCTGTGAAAAGAGCTAAAAATTTTAGCTTGATCTGCAGAGTACTAGCACAACTCATCAATCAGCATTTGCAAGAATTAATCTAGACAAGTACAATAAATGCATTATTTTGGTATGGACAGTACATTAAAATTATGTAATTACTAAAGAGCTGTCATTATGTAATTTTTCTAAGCAGTGCAGATATTGGACTATCTTCGTCTCTAAACGTTTACATATAATATTTCCAAAGTTATACCTTGACACATGATTATAGTTTATAGTTTACTTTTTATATCATCAATCTGCTCTGGAAACTAAGCACTAAATGGATTTCTGTGACTATTTTACTGGAGGACAGGATGATTAATTGAAAATTAATCTAAGCTTGAAACAGTGGAAAAACTTATCTACCTGCTAGGAAAGAGCACAGTATAGTGTTTTTTTAAACACTGATAGTCTTCTTACAAACGTTAAGAATTTTTCATAAAAAAGCCCTAAATAATGAAGGAGTTTCTCAATCCAGTTATTTATCTTTTTACTTCCATTTCTTGCTAACAGGTGTTAAGAACACTTTTATCCTAAGAGTCAGGTATTGTATGCATTACAGAATGGCATGTGCTTCATGTAATCTCTGTACATTTCATGTAGTCTTTGTACTTGTCATTTGTAAGCTTTTTATGTAATTCGTATTGCACTGTGAATGTGATCCATAATAAACAGGAGAAATATCTAAACTCTGGATTCTGGAAGACTTTTAAAAATTACAGTATATTGCAAAACACAATGTAATTATACTAAGTATTAAAACTTATTTCCATGTTTAAACAGGGGCTTTAATTAGATACTTACAGCTAATTGAAAATAAACATTGACTCTGTAGTCATCCATCTTCAAAAAAAGGTGATTTTTTGATACAAGGGATTTTTCCTCAGCCACTTAGTATATGATCAACTTTACACTTCAGTTATCCTAATAAAATATAGAAGAAGGTATTCACAGATCTAGCTGTACAGATACAAGTACAGACATTACTGGATAGAGACAGTTGAAGGACTTCTCCCTGATCTCGTATATGTGATTGTTTCTTTTTTTTACCTCTTTTTTTTCTTTAAATTTATAAAGGTTTTATGCTTTTTAACTGTGTTTACCTGTTTGGGTACCAGATGCATGGATGTGGTCACAGCAAAACCAGACTGTGGTGGTTATACTATTAGAATTGTTCATTTAGGAAGCAATTCCTTTGTGTATCCCATGTAACATCTGAAAACAGGTAAACATTTAATAAATTTCCAAACTCAGCTTTAAACTGGTCAAAAATGAGAATCTTCCAAGTAGAGATGGTCTAGGGTAACCCTCATGTAGTGTAAATGTTTGGAAAGAACATGAAGTATTGTGTCAATGTAATTTTCTTTTGAATATATTGAGTTGAGTTGCAAACCTTTAATGAATCAAAGCTTTGGTTTACCCTTAGCTATTACTGTAGAATTTTACATTTTAAAAAGCCTCCTGTTACCCCAGTTGGATCCAAGTTCCCTAGTAATCTTTTTTGTGTAGTGTCTAAGTTATAGCAAAGCTGCTTGAGTATTTTCACCGTTTTTACCAATCACATCCTCAAATACTAACATGCAGAAGCTTTGTGACTGTGTCTCAATTACTAGGAAATCACACATGTTTTTTGTTTTTTTTTTGTCATATCTAATATACGTGCATTTTATGCATGATTTTGAAAGTAATCCACCTACCAGGCTGCACTTACATAACTGGGACAGATTTTTTTTTTTTCAATTCCAAAACCAGATTGAAACTTTTTATTACAAAATACGTGCTTCAGTCATTTTGACTAATGGGGCAAAAAATGTGTTACACTGACTTAAGTGTGAGTGGGAATTCTGTAGCTGAATATTTTCTTCTCTTAAAGGATGGGTTTTAGGTATTTAGGTTTATTCATACAGAATTCATCTTTCTGCATAAATTTAAATTAGCATTGATGATAATGTCTCCTACAAGGTGTTGATTTCCCAGGCTTTCTTCCTAAAGATTTAATGTAAATCATTGTGAAATTAATCTTTTAAGACCTGGTAGCAGCCCAGGTGCGTGCTTGACTAGTTCCTAAACTCTAGGTCTTTTGCTATTGAGTTCAATGTTGGCTCCTTTGGACCTTTGTGCCATTTGGTTTTTGAATTAATGAGTAAGCCTTGTAAATCTGTAAGGGTGACATAGGTCTTTGGAGGTCTGCAGGAACAGCTTTTCCAAGGTGTGTTTAAATCTGATCCCAAACACATAAATTCTAGCCCAACAGTTTTAAAAGCCATAAATAAGTGCTGATTTTAAGTGTTGTCTCTAGCATGCATGGATTTAAGTGGGATAGTGCAACAGGCTGCAGCACTTCATTAAGCTGTGTGCTGTAGTACTGCAATTCACTGCAGTGTATGCTGGAAAAGGCAGTTAAATGCCTGCCTCACTGACACCCGATCCCGTCAGATCTTGGGAACTCAGCAGGGTCAGCCTGGTTAGTACTTGGATGGCAGACCTCCTGGGAGTACCAGGGGCTGTAGGTTCTAGTCCTAAGGACTTCACTGTCACTATCCAAGCTCACTCAGCCATGGCAGATGAACCTTAGGAGTTAAAGGGTGGGGCCAGTTCTGTGCACGCTGTGCCTCACCTAAAAAATCCACTGCGCAGGCTGGAAGGGCACACCCATGTGGGTAGAGCCCTTCCCAAATCTTCATTTGCGAAGCCTGGCCTTACATATGTATGTTGGAAGGCAGCTAGCTTTGGTGGTCCACCCCATTCCCTGGATATTGACTGCAGAGCTTGCAGTACAAGCTATAGTAATTTGCTGAGGATAACAATTTCTGAAAAACAATCGTTTGCTGTATTGCCGGCCTGGAAATTTTTCTTAAAGCTGTCATATCTGAGCTCTGTCTCTCAACAAAACCATCTGCATATGGGAAAACTGCAAGCATTGAACCTGGTAAAAGCAGGATGTACAGGAGGATTAACTAAATCATTGAGAGTAATGGTGTGTGTCCAGTTGGATAGAAGAATGCCTTTTACAGATTTCATGTCTTCAGAATGCCTGGATGCCACAAGACTGTAGCTGGTAGTGTTTGTAGTCAGAGTCTTCCTGATGCACATGCAGTCATCACTGCTTCTAACAGAGAAGGAAAGAAGGAGAAGTGAGAGAGCTTTTTAAAAAGCTCTGAAGATTTCTGAGTACATAAAGAAAAGTGTCCAACTGCTTGTTCCATTTTTTTTAATGCATCTAGTGATAATCCCCAGCTATGTATGGTTTCATGCCAGAGTATCTGAGTACTTTCCCAGAATGTATATTGAGCAATGACCAGCATCTGTCAAGTACAAGTCATCCTTTTCTGGAGGATTGCTTAAGGCTTTAAAACTGCCAGTGCTGCAAGGGTTTAAGAGATCTTTGAAATACATGTGGATTTCACTCTTATGCTTTTGCTGGAATGTATGTAGAAAGTTAGCTAGCTGTAGAAAGTTTGTCCTTAAAACATTAGGTGAAGTTGATAGATAGGAAATTACACTGAGGTTAAGAGGCTCTTAGACAGTGTTTAAATGTGTGTTTGATGTTGCCAAACTGCAAAGGCTAAAAGCAATGTGCTATTAAAGATTCTATCCAAATAATGAGGCTAAATTTAAGGCTAGGCATCTCTGAAGTACTGGGATCTTAAAGGACTCTGTATCTGGGAGTCAGTGATATGTGTATCTCTGATTTGCCAACTCCATTTCATAAGAAGTATTATGGTGATAAAGTCCCAGTTCATAGAATCATGAGGAATCCACACTTTCACTTTTTTGGGGATGAGGAAAGGTGGAGTGACCATTGAGCTGTGATTTCTAAGCACTGAAGAGAGGAGCACCCCCACTCCCCCTTACATCATGACTGCATCTGCTGTAGGTGATATTTCCCTCAAACTGCATGTACAGCACTACAGAGGCAGCTAACTCTCCAGGCCTTTTAGGCAAGATGCACAGTTTGTGTCCTCATTAATACAAGCATAAGATGTATTCTCTGATTCTTTTTTTGTTAGGTACTTACTTCCATGTGTTTAAGATACAGAGCTATAACACTTAACAGTTTTGAAAGCTGCTGACAGCCCTCTTCATTCTGTGCTACTCTCTTAGAAGGAGAAAGATAAATCGAAGATCTCTCTGAGCACAGAACTTTGAACTTGTCAAATCTTGGGAAGTGAAGCTGGCACATTTTGCTCTTCAGAGCATAAATGGTTCATGATTGTGGAAATACATTTTTCTCTTTTTTTTTTTATCTGAATGTGCAGATCTTTTTATGAGGGGAGACCTTCCCCCCGTTTCTAAAGTCCCTCCATGAAAAAAAGAAAAACCAAAAACCACTTCAGGGGCTTTTTTTGTAGAGTCCTGGAGATTAAATGAAAGGGCTGTGCTATGACCTGAGGGCATCTTTTGATAGCTGCCCCAACAGGTGCTGAAGGACTGGAATCAGTGTTAAAGAAAATCTTCTGATGCTCTGAGTGCTCTTTACTTTTATTTCTAATAGTGAGTATCAGAAACATTTTTTGTTCTTATTTGAGATTCTGCTTTGCATTTTTTTTCCACAGAAGAAAGTTTCTCCACGGTGACAATTGGCGTTCTTGTTTGCAGGTGTGTGTTTGGGGGTTTTGGTAACACTTCAATAATTTTGCTCACTGTGAAAGCAAAATAAGGGAGTTAAGCTTTTTTGTCTCTCACCAGTAACTGCCAGTGCTCGCTCTGGTTTCAAGGACATTGTATCAAGGTTTCCTCAATGATATCTGCTCTGCTGATGAAGTTTTGTGCGTCATCTGCACATTTCAAAGAAAGGTGGTATGTCAGGGTTTGGTGTCTGTGTATTTTATCAGAGTCAACTAGAATCGCTGGCTATGGAGGCTTCTACATGTGGGCTGGGAATACTACCAAGACTTGGAGGTAAGGCATATGATTAACCTCCCAGGCCTTTCCAATGCTTATATCCCCACCACTCCTCTATGACATTATGGCATATTTGTTGTCTTTTCATTTTCTGGCATCAGATCATTGATAGCAGATGTAGTAGAAAAAAACCACTTTTTTTTTTCATGAAATCCACTGAAATACTTCTAGATATTTCAGTTAGAGATGCTTCTTTTGTGGCTCAGATCCATGTTAAACTCTGCATGACCCTACTTCACAAATGTTAAACGCTACTTCAGTGTAACTCTCTTAATATCCTAATATACCACAGGCAGCTTTTTTACAGCTAAATGAGGACTTGATTCAGCTTGGGTATGGTGTACATGTATATATTACTTTACCCTGATCATGCCTCTTCTAGTTGCCAGGGCATTCTGCCCTTGGGAAGACTTCTTGTTTGTGCTATATTTTATCAACATGTTAACATCTGGCTTTGTAAATTCCTTGTATTATTCAGGTGCATAAGAGCATCTGTAGTTCATCCTTTCAAGAGCAAATGTGGAAACTGTGTTGCATATGTCTTTAAAGAGAACAAAGGTGTACAATCTGCTTCCTATTTATTCATCTTGCCTGGTGTTCCTATAGAAATGCACAGCGAAATGAAGCATTTATTGAAATTTATAGCTCTACAGACTTTCTGCCACGGGTTTTCCTATGTCACTTATCTTTTGGCTGTGAGCCCACTATATACAGCTGTGGATTTACTAGAGAATTAGAGGCTTGGGTGTCATCTTCTCCTGACATGTGACAGCCAGTGCAGGGAGGTGTGTGTGATTCCAGGCATGGGAAATGAAGATGACTCCTAAGCACCTTTCCAGGTTGGGCTGCATCTGCTCGTGATAAGGTCATTAATATAGAAAGTAATCTGGCAGGAAACTTCTCATAGGAATGTTTCCTTGACTGATGGGAATATACATTCTTTATTGCTCTTCTGAATGATGGAGACTTTAAACACTATATGTGTGTGTGTATGTGTATATATATAGATATAGATATACATACTCTACTTACCAGGTTTCATGGACAAACAAAACATAGAAGTTGTTTTAAAATCTGAATAAAGATATCGGTACTTGAAAATGGGTTTTGTTAATTCCATTGGACTTTATTTCTTTTATGAACACTTAACGGGTCTTTAGCACATGAATTTCGTTTTATCATTCTGAATTCCCTTCATTTTGGACTTCAAATCTCTTGTCTAAAAATCAGCGTTGCCTGCCCTGCTGCCTGGTCCACCCAGTTTGATATAGAGGATTCCACAAGTGGCAGTGGTAGTCGGGGGATTCTTGGTGTTTCACTCAATATTGTGGTTTTCTGAAGCTGCTCAGTGTGCTTTCCTGGCAGGTAAATATTAATGAACGAAGGCAAATGAGTGATTACTGGTGTGTGAAGGAAGTCATACATGTCAGCACTGCTGTTTGGTTGGGGTCTAATTGCATTTGTAGAAAGCTACATTTCATATTACACTCAGAAATTAGACAGTTATTAAAAAGAAAAAAAACATTTTTTTTCAACAGGTAGTAGATGCAGGGACATCCATGCCAGCAGTGATTTACAGGCAGAAGCTGACATGGATTCAGTGAAAGCTGACTTGGACTTGGAGAAGTGATCTGTTGAGGGTTACTAAGCAGATGCATCACATCCTGTTTGGAAAATCTGATTAAGTAGTTGGAGGCTTGTAGAGTGTTTGGGGGAGGCATCTTGCTATGGATTCCCACTTTGGCCAAAGTCAATGCAGGGGGCCCATGACTTGGCAGAGCAAGTAGGAAGCTACTTTGAGCTGGATGAAACCTTTGGTCTGAAACAGTGCCTCCTTTCTTGTGATCTGTTTCTCCTCATCTTATGGCTGCTGTCTGGAAACACTATGGAAGTGCAGCTCAGGCATGCCGAAGTATCCCTGCCATGCTTGCTGCACATCTCTTCATTCTTTTTCCTTTGTACTCCGTATTATAATCTTGCTGTTTCTCCTTTGTGCCTGGCCTAGAGAGAAGGCCTGTATCCCAGATTTGAGTCCTCAGGTTCTTTTTTTCTCTGCTGAGTTTCTATAGCCCTTCCATGCCCCAGTTACTGTGTGCATGGAGAAATGGGGCTGCAGCAGCTGAAGGGTGATCTGCAGCTAAGTCTCTTTGCAGCCTTTCTGGTAAGGAAGCGAAAAGGGGTTTCCAGTGTGTTTGACACAAGTGATACTTGATCATAGCAGTATGGGAAATGAGTGGCACTGTGGGTGTAATAATGGAGGTTTGCTGATTCTGCCCTTTATTCTGATGCTGCCTTCTGTGCTTTCTATCAAATATTGTTTCAATGAGGAACTCCGTCTTCGGCCAAATGATTAACACCAAAGGCTAGCTAAACACTGCCTTAAGATAAATTCTATGCTCATAGTTTTACAAGTTGTGCCATCTATACAAAATGTTCTCCATTTAATTCTGGATTGGGCAGAGATGGGTGTGCGAGATGGGTGTGCTATGCCCTCAGAAGCTGCTGGAAGCGAGGAGGGACGTGCTCAGGCATCCAGCCATCTCTGCCCCTGCTGCCAGCTGCCCACCCCTAAGTTGGGTCTTGGTAGCTGGTGGCTCCAGGGATGCAGGCCAGACACTGCCCCTTGGCTCATCATCCGTGCTGGGCAGTCCGAAGGGAGAAGTAACACCTGGGAGTGGCAGCCAGTTCTGGATGTGGTTGGCTCTCCTCAGTCCCCATGCCCACTGGAAAGGGTGGGATTGTGACCTTCCCCTCCATCGCCCTGACAGAACCATAGAAGCAATGACGTTGGAAAAGACCGCTGGGATCAAGTCCAACCTACGACCAAACACCACCATGTAACCAGGCGATGAGACTAAGTGCAATGTCCAGTCTTTCCTTAAGCACCTCTAGGGGTGGTGACTCCACCACCTCCCTGGGCAGCCCATTCCAATATCTAATCGCCCTTTCTGTGAAGAAATTCCTCCTCATGTCCAGCCTAAACCTCCTATAGCGCTGTTTAGGACTATGTCCTCTAGTCTTGTCACTGTCTGCCTTGGAGAAGAGACCGACCACCCCTGGCTAAAACCTCCTCTCTCAGGGAGTTGTACGGAGCAATAAGGTCACCCCCGAGCCTTCTCCTCTCCAGGCTGAACATCCCCAGCTCCCTCAGCCGCTCCTCACGGGACCTGTGCTCCACACCCCTCACCGCCTCCTTGCCCTTCTTCCTTCCCCTCCAGCCTCTTCCCGCTCGCTCTGCGGGCGGTGGGCGGCTCTGCCGGCGCAGCTGGCAGGAAGGCCCGGCGCGGGCAGGGAGGGAAAGGGAAGAGGCGGGGCCTGGAGCGCAGCAGTGTCAATAATACAATAGGACTCTTGTGCGGCCGCCGCCGCCGGAGGAGGAGCGGGCCGGGCTGCGGGCGCGCCGACCCCGGGCACGCAGGGCGGGAGCCGCCGGCGGCCGCGGGCCCGGGCGGGCGGGGCGATGCGCGCCGGCGCGGGACGGCACCAGCACCAGCACCAGCAGGACCAGCCGCAGCCGCCGCGGCGGGAGCGCCAGCCCTGACGGCCGCGGCCGCCCACGCCGGCGAGCGGGTAGCAGTGGGAGGAGGCGGCGGCGCGCCGGGCCGGGCCGGCGGCGGGAGGTGAGCACGGCCCGGGCCGCCCGCAGGGAGGCGGGGCGGGGGGCGGGCGCCGGGGCCGCCGCGCCGGGCCTTGCGCGGGGGAGGCGCCGGGCCTGCGGCGGCGGCGTTTGGCGCCAAGGCCGGGCAGGAGGGAGGAGGAAGCGGCGGCGAGCGCGGGCAGCGGCGGACGCTGCGGGTACGTGGAGCGCCGGCGAGGAGCGGGGCGGGCTGGCGAGCAGCATCCCCCGGGCGGCGCGGGCAGCCCGTCCGGCGTGGGCGCTGCGGCCCCGGCCGCGTCCGGAGGGAAAAGTTACGGCGGTTCCGGAGCCGGGCGGGCGGCGGGAGCTGGACGGCCTCCGGCCAAGCGCCCTTTTGTTCGGCGCAGCCCGGAGAGGCGGCGACCCGGCGGTGCCCGAGCCGGCGGGGCCCTGCGGAGCGCGGCTGGGCGTGGCGGGCGTGCAGACAGACAGACAGACAGCCGGGCGCTTGTCCGCCGCCGAGTACCGCTCCGCCGGTGTGTCGAGGAACTTGCTAGAACTGAGTTTGACAATGAAGCAGTAGCGCAGCCCTCCCGCCCGGCCGGCCCCGCCGCGCCGCCGAGGTAAGTTCTGTGCTGGGCAGCGCGGGCGGATGGCGCCCCAGTGCCCCCCTGTGCCTGCAGGGACAAGAACGGGAAGGTCCCGACTTCAGTTCTCCAAATCAAACCTTCCTCCCTAGCATGGTGTTTGCTTTATTGCCGCTCATCTTTCTGCGAAGGCATGGCTTCGTTCCACGAATGGACAGCGGCCGGGGATGTAGCATAAGTAACACTTGCAAGTAGTAGTGTGAATGATTAGTGGGAGAACTGGGTACAGGGCAGCCGAAAATACTTTTTAGCAGGTAAATAAACACAGGTATTTCTCTTTTTTAACTACAGTTATTTTGTGAAAAGCATTTGTAGTTATTTGAGGAGTTCAACTATTGTTTGTGAATTGTTATAGTGAGTGGCTATGTATTTTAATTAAGAGATGACTAAATTAGCACTGTACTGTAAAGCGCTGTATCATGTTCAGGAGAAAAGATGCTGGAAACAACATCCAGCTGTGACTAGAAAAGCTGCAGTTAAGAAACACTAGATACCTGAAAGCTGTTCTGCTTCTCTGTTAGTGTAAAAGAGCCTTTGCACTGAAACTGAGAGATTAAGAGAACTGTATTTTGTCCTGGTGCTTGCAAAATCACCATCAGCAGCCAACTTTTTACATTAGGTTGGTGCTTGTGGTCTGTTCTGTAGAGCATCTCGAGCACACCTGCTCATCTCTACACAGCGAGACCATATCTTGGTGATGGTTAGAGAGCTAACCTGAAAGTGTGAGGGTCGGAGGGGCTTAGAGAGGAAAAGCCAACCTGAATGAAGCACATTTTCATAACTTTTAAGCTTGCCACAGAGTTCCTTAAGGGGACATTAGAAGATCCTTCACCTGCACTTACCAAAGGCAGAAAATGCAATTTGAAGTTGCTTTAGTTAGGACAGTACCTTTTCAAATTAAAAGCAAGTTAATACTTTTAGCCTCCAAAGTTTGTGTTGGGTTCTGTTGGGGTTTTTTTAACTGAACTTCTGACCTCTTTCCAGACTAGACGTGACATGCCCTGCTTTTATTGCAAAGAGGAGGAGAAGAAAGCTTTCTTTGCAAAACTTGGACTTTAGATGCAGTAAATGTAATCAAAATAATGAGGAGAACTGTTTCTGTTACCTGTCCTTCATTTAATGTTTCCTCTTTCTAGGTTCCTTTTACAGCATAGGCCTTCCTCCCTCTGCCAGCAGGAAAAATTCCTCTGAATTGGGTCACACTGTAGGTCTTTTTTTGTTTGTTTTATTTGCTTATGGACGTGTAGCAGATACCCGCAAAGGTTTGCTGGAGAGCTGATGCAGGAACATAGGCAGTGGTGTTTATTGGCAAGAATGCACGTTCATTTGGAATCTCATTAAACCCAGGAAAATCCACTGTGAATGTAAAAGTCTGGGATAGAGGATCTCAGTGTAGAGTTAGAATAAACCCAGCTTTTTCCTTCTCTGCTGTTCTGTGGACTTCCTCTCAGCAGCAGAAAATCGGGAAGTTTGGGTTTTATTGGGATACCTGAGATTGTTGTGGACTTTTTGTTTTAATTTTTAAAATGCACATTTTTTCATAGAGCTGAGTGGTTTGCTTGTGGAGAAGAATTTACAAAGGCTTCTTAGCTACAGTTGGGTATTTTTACCTGTAGAGCTTTGTGTATGTTTACATGGGCAGGCATGCCTGTGTGTGGTCACTGTAGTAGCTACCACGTGCTGAGCACTGTAGGGCGTTTTCCCAAAGAGCAGCTGGCCTGGAGGGTGTCTTGGCTGGTGACCTGAACACAGCTAGGGTGACAAATGTCCAAGGCCAGAGAGCAAATGGCTGGATTTGTTAGACTTGATGGTGAGAAGTGAAGTTAAACCCTGCGCAAGTTGCTTTGAGTTTAAAATTGATGCCCTGTGGTCTATTAGGTAGTTTATTTCAATCTTTGAAATTAATTTCTGACCATTATACCCCAGTGGGTGAGGAGTGTGGTGTGGTGTCTGGACATCTTTGGTTAGCTTGGCAAGACTTGAAATGTATCTGGAGAATGAATGTGTACCTGTTTCTGTAGTGCATCTTTTGTGATCCATGGATGAAAATGTCTTGTAGATCTCTGTTTCTGTGATTTGTCTTTCTCCTTTAGTCCCTGGAAGTTCCATTTAGAAGTTGGTATGTGGTTTGGGAGGCTATTACCTGAATAGGTTTGATAGTGCAGTGTTATGCCCACTTTTCAGATCATACCATACAATTTAATAGCAAAGAATGTTGTATTCAACTGAAATTTAAAAGTTAGTATTCTGTTAAATACGGGTATCATTCTCTCAGTGCATTTTATAACCAGAAACTTGGTGTTTTGTCTAGATCAGTGGTGGTGTTGCATTATGAGTGGTGACTTCTTGCATTATGGACAGAAATGGACTGAGCCAAGACTTGCTGTTTGCATATGTTGCCTAATCTCTCTCCACTCCCACAATTTTTGTGGGAGCTACAGCTAAGTGGGTGTGGGGGCTTTCGAATTCTATGGAGAGGGGAACCCTTGCTCTGAAATCATGTGGTGTTTCTGAAGATTTGAAGTGCCTATAACGCTTGAGGCTTTGTGTAATTGGAGACATAAACACAATTTTTACATACTTTACTTAAAATGGAAACTAAGAAGTTAATAATAGCTCTTATCAGGGATATTTATGTAATGGAAGCCAACAGATGCTATTTGCGTCTTGAAGAGCTAATGTACAAAATGTTATGTCGGGGCCCTGGCAGGTTTTGTGCTGGCAGAGGCTGGGTCAGGGGGAGTGGGAGATGCTGGTGATCTTTAGGGCTTGATGGCACCTCTGAAATGTGAGACAACTATATGAAATTTTGCATTTTAGCACACAGCTGATTTTCATTTAATGCTACTAATAAAAAGTCAGAATTGATTTATATTTATTCATGTTGATTGTTCAATTACACCTGTCACTTTAAAATTACTTTTCTTTATAGTATCTTCTAGCTACAGCTGCACATCTGATGTTCAGAACCCCTAAAAATGTATCTATAGATATTATTTTTATTGATACTTCAACTTATTTTGGCTACAAGTAGGTATCTCGGGAAGAAGTTTTAAAAGTGTGCTGTGACAGTCTGGGTGTTGCCTTCTGTGGAAAGATGCCGATGTAATTACCAAGCACCTCCCTGTTTCCCTGGCCTGTTCACACTTTCATGTTTATGTGCTTCCAACTCACTTTTCTAGATGGCATCTGAACTTTTTTCAGCAGTTAGTATTTTGTTTCAGTGTGTAGGAGACCAAGAATTTGAGGATTAGAGCAGTCTGGGATGTGTGATCTTGGACCTGATGAGAGCTCCTGCATTTGTAGAGCTATAAATGCAAACTTTACTTGAATTTAAAGAAACGGAAGAGACCCTGAGCTGTGAACATGACTGCAGAGGCTCTACTGACACCTGCTAAGTCGCCCTCTTCAGAGGAGCAGGAGAAGGTGGGAGGATGAACTCGTGACTGCTGATGCTGTTTGTTATAACTTTCTCCTGGATGAAATGCTGGGATGTTTGCCTTAGTTTGAAAACTTTGGAGGGCTTTCCTTCTTTAAAGTACACCTGTTACAGCATTAGATTATGGAGCTGTGTTTTTTGCTTATTGAATGCTGAAGATAACATCATGTTGTTAATATCTCCTTGTGTTTTAATTAGAGCTGTAGGGAGATGTTGAAAAACCAGGTTTACACACATACCTGACTGATTGCTAAACTGAATATGCTCGTCACACAGGCTTGAGAGAACTGTGTATTATTTTGCTAATCTTCTGTCCAGGGCTTGCCCTGGCCCCTTTTCTTGTAATTTTACTTTTTCTCATCTCACTCAAAAAAAATTCTTGCTTGAGTGTTTTCTGAGGGTCAGTCTTACCTTCTTAAAGCTCCTTAATGTGTGGTAGCCTTTGCTGGTGAAAGGCTCAGGCTCTTGCTCATGTCCTAGAGAGCAGTTTCACACCTGCACAAGTGGTTTGATGCACAGCAAGTCCAACAGCTTCCAAGGGTTAGTGCTGTGTGATGGGAATGCTTGGGATCCTCCAAAGGGAGAGGTGTTGTTCCACATACGAGGCTCTGCAAAGTGAAACAACTGACCAAGAACATTTATTGGGAATAGCTCTGTGTGACTGTGTTATGGAGTGTTTTCCAAGCTGTGTTTTAAATTTTCAGGCAGTTCTTGTTTTGGAATATGCTGTTGGGTTGATGACAGAGCAGTGAAAGCAAAACTTCTGCATAGGAGATGTTCTGCCTGTGTGCTAACGAGCTTTTAATTGTGCTATGCAGTTTCTCACCTAATGCTGGATGACCAAATTCTTTAAATACGCAAATAAATTATGTATTTGCTACAAGTGTTAGACTGAAGTGGGTTTTTTTGCACAGATATTTTGGTTGTTAGATTGCTGCAGTTTGGTTGGTAGGCTGATAAAGTAACATGGGTGTTCATAAGCACTTGAAAACTGTAACTGTATATGAGCTTTCATTCATTCCACTTAAAAAATATAAGTATTGGTTTAACAGACAAGACAATTTTTAAATAATACTTTCGCTAAAGACCACATTGGTATTGAGAAAATTATTACTTTTAGAGTGCAAATATTTAAATCTTCCTCTAAGTATCAAGTATAGCAATATAAAATGGCAGTATCTTCTATCTGCTGGTGTACAAAACCTGATGTCTTGAACTGTGTGATACAAAAATGTATAGGAGAAATGTGTATCCTTTCAAGAGATGAAAAAATGTCCCTTTTGGGATTACTTGCCTTGTTTAATTCTCTTTATTGTTCTGCTTTTAACTGCTTGTATTTATTTAATATTCTTTCTGTGTTAATTTGTAGGCTTTGATATCAAAGTGGCTATAGAGGACTCATCATTGGAAATAGTGCCATGACTCACCCAGGTTTTGACTGTAATGAAAAAAAGCCAAAAAATCTAATCCCAAACCAAAGAGCCTCTGGAGATAAAATACTCAGTATGTAAGTGAGTTAGAGATGCACAGGATAATGATGATCTCGGCAATTACCTGGTGAGGAGGAGCCTCAGCAGGAGAGGTGGGAATAACATCTCTCCCACTTTTACTGGTACTTGCATGGGAAGAAGAGGAATAAACTGGTACTCCTCTTCCTGCTTTTGTACAAATAGACTCTTTTTCCCAGCAGAGGAAAATAGTGACTGAAGTAGTGATAACGAGTGATTACTCTGCAGTGCAATGTGTATCTTGTTAGGTGTTGTTTGATAAGAGGGAGAAGAAATGCTCATTTCAAGGAGAGAAAATAGCTTTTTTTTCTTCCTGTTTTTAACTAAGTATCGCTGGCCAGTTCTCTGAAGAGGAGAAGGTTCCTGGTTGTCAGTGTTGCTGCTACGCTTTGATAGTGTTACCCTTATTTGAGGGAGTTCCAGCATCTCTTTAGCTGGGGCCTAATTTCGAGAGCAGTTGTGTTCTTTTACAAAAATCCAATTGCCTGTCATTTAGGGAACTGAAAGGGAAATACTTAAACCTGATAATGAAGTTGCAGTCTTCCTTATGTTAACAACATAATCATTTCCAGCGTAGCATGAAATGAGCAATCTTAAGAAGTAAGTGAAGCATTTTGTCTGACGAATTTGAACTTGCAGCTTTGCAACAGAATGTGCTAAGAATGAGGGAGGAACAGAAAAAGTTGATCTTAATACAAGATGCATGTTTGTGGAAAAACAGTATTGTAATGGCTGTTGACCATTACATAAGATTTGAAATTCACTCCTGCCTAACAGGATGGATTCTTTTATGGAAATGATTTTTTCAAATTACTCTGCCTCGTTTGCAGATGTTAATTTTCTCCATTCTCTTTGGTTAGTCCTTGTTCACCTTTTTGGGCGAAAGAAAGGAAGGTAAAAGATGAAAAGACCTTTGGGATGAAATAATTCCATATTTTCATAGAAATAAAAATTATGCAAGATGATTCTGTGTGCTCTTAGCTTCTGGTATCCATCAGTTTATGTGGTTTCATTCTGAATTTTATTGGCTTGTACTTTTTATAATACACTGTAATTTTCAGTGATGTTTTATGAAAACTGTGTAAGTTTTTCTTTATTCAGGTATTTTTTAGATGCCTAAGTTTGTTGAAGTTAGTAGTAAGCATATTTTTGATCAGATATTTATACAGCAAGTGTACAAAGAGTTTCCTTACAATGGCAACTGAATGAGATTTTGCCAGTGACTGACAGGTCATCCATGGATGTTTCGGCACTTTTGATGGAGATCTGACTTGTTTTATTTGGTTATGTACACCTATACAGAGGCAGAATAGCTGTGGTAAAACTATTGTAGGATTCAAAGTATCCACCCTGAGCTCTATGAAGGAGAAGGGTGTTAAAAATTACTTGGTTTCAGCCGTCAGTATTCTGTCTTTCCTCTGTTGCTTAAAACTGCGTATGTGGGGTTCTTTGCAAGATCTCATGTGTCATGTTTTCATTTTTCTTCCTTTATAAATGCCATAAAACTTCAGAAGGTGGTACATAAGTTATCAGAAAGCTTATACTCCTGACAATCAGCTCAGTATCAGTCAGAGCCCCGTGACTCCCGTTTCATGGATTAGTCTGGCTTAAGTGCTGTCTTTGTTTGGCGTCTTCTGTGTACTTGTTTTAGATTTGCAGAACCCTCTATATGTAACGGGGATGTGCATTAATTTAGATTACTGAAATCTAATAGCTGTTGCAGGTGCCATTTAGTTCTCTTTTTAAGATTATTGGAATAAATATTTTTCTCTGCGTTCACTTCTGTGTGCTTGACTTCCACATGTCAAACAGTCCATTTTTGAGGTATTTGTGGGTTAAGAGTTGGAGAAAACCTCTGAAGTGAATTAAAAAGGGAAAAAATAAAGCCTAAATTGCAGATGACAACCAACTTGAACATGATTTGTTGTTCCTACTTATCTGTCCCAGCCATGACTTTGATGCCTTTGTAGTCTCCCATTGGCTGTCTCTGCTTCTTTTTGCCTTAACTTTCCAACTTCTTCCTTGTTGGAGAAAACAGCATTTCTAGTGAGTGCCTCACAGTCTTCTTGGGACCGTGTAAATCAGCTAGGTCAAATTAAATTTGTCTCCAGACTACAGACAGTGTAGACTTCCAAATTATTTGCAGTCAGCCCGAATGTATTTTGGCAGACTTTTGGGTTTTGTTTTGTTTTTTTTTTTTAATATTTAGAATCATAGAATTGATTGGGCTGGAAAAGACCTTCGAGATCATCAAATCCAACCCTTGGTCCAACTCCAGTCCCTTTACCAGATCATGGCACTCAGTGCCACGGCCAATGTCAGTTTAAAAACCTCCAGGGATGGGGAATCCACCACCTCTCTGGGCAGCCCATTCAAATGCCTGATTACTCTCTCTGGAAAGAATTTTTTTCTGATCTCCAACTTAAATTTCCCCTGGCAGAGCTTGAGCCCGTGCCCCCTTGTCCTATTGCTGAGTGCCTGGGAGAAGAGACCAACCCCCACCTGGCTAGAACTTCCCTTCAGGTAGTTGTAGACAGTGCTGAGGTCACCTCTGAGCCTCCTCTTCTCCAGGCTGAACAACCCCAGCTCCCTCAGCCTCTCCCCATAGGGCTTGTGCTCCAGTCCTTTCACCAGCCTTGTTGCTCTTCTCTGGACTCGCTCCAGCACCTCAATATCCTTTCTGAACTGAGGGGCCCAGAACTGAACACAGTACTCAAGGTGTAGCCTCACTACTGCTGAGTACAGGGGAAGGATCACTGCCCTGGTCCTGCTGGTCACGCTATTTTTGATCCAGGCCAGGATCCCATTGGCCTTCTTGGCCACCTGGGCACACTGTTGGCTCATGTTGAGCTTCCTGTCAATTAGTACCCCCAGGTCCCTTTCTGCCTGGCTGCTCTCCAACCACTCTGTGCCCAGCCTGTAGTGCTGCAGGGGGTTGTTGTGGCCAAAGTGCAGGACCCGGCCCTTGGCCTTGTTGAACTTCATCCCATTGGAATCAGCCCATCTCTCAAGTCTATCCAGATGCTTCTGCAGAGCCCTCCTGCCTTCCAGCAGGTCAAAACTCCCTCCTAACTTGGTGTCATCAGCAAGATTTATAGGCTTGCTCAGTGTGATAAAGGGGGGGGCCTTTTCCTTCATCAGTGTTTTTATGGGAGGTTTTATTTTTTGGGCTGGTACATTTGTGAGGGTTTACATATGTGTATATATAAGAGCACCATCCACTGAAAAATCAAGTTGTATTTTTTAATATTCATAAAAATAAAACAGTCCTTTATGTTTTTTTCTGGTGAATGCTTGTACTGATGTGATGAGTAGCTAATGTTTAACAAAAACCCCTCTTCATTATCATACCTGTACATATATAAGTTGTGCTTGGCTAAGTAATTTGAGTCTGCATTTTTTACTTAAACACACATCGGCAATTTATTTACTTTTGAGCAAATAATATTTCAAAAGCAATCTTGCTTTTATGTATTGGTGAACTGCTGAAAAAGGAAGGCAGTGGCAAAGCATTGGTTTAGTGGCTTTTGAAACATTTAATTGCATCCTGGTTACCTTTATCAAATCCTTTTTAAACTGTTCACTCCCCTGTGAAAGATTTTTTGACAAAACACTTTTGTTTCTTTCCCTCTTGAAATAATTTTAGGGAATATGTGTTAAGCTCATTCTGTTGAAGAAACCAGCTTTTATAATGATTTGAAGGTGTTGTGCTGGTGTAACTGGTCATACATGTGTCATTCTGAAGAAATGGAATTAGTGCCAGCCTTTGCACAAGGAATGTAGAAGTTGAGCCTGCTTCTCTCCTGTTCAAGACTCTTTTTTAGATCTATCTTTTAGAGGTTTTAATGCCCCATTTAGGGTGCTCTATTGCACCTGTGCCCGTTTGAGGTTTTTTTATAGGCTCTTAGAAATTTAATCAGTCAGAATTGTGGGTTTAACTGCATGATGGCGAATGTCAAAGGAGAAAATGCTCAGCTCCTTTGTTTACTTTTGCTTTTGGGCTTTCCAGGTCTGACAGGACTACAGAGGTTTTTGTGCTTCAAGTAAGCAGAAGTAATGTAAAACTTTCAGGCAACAAACCTATTAAAGCACGTTTTCCCTTTTATTTTTTATTAAATACCAGCATGTTGTGAGAGGCAGCATTACCTGCTGTCCTCAGAACTGCTGGAAGCCCATCCATACTGATGTGAGCAGCAGACTCTCCATGTCTAGTTTTATCCCTTGCTAAACAATGTCAAAAGCTTTGCCTCTGTAAAGGTAATGCTTTATGTAGTGCAAGTCTTAAGTTAATAAATTACAAGAAATCATGAAAGTCTGAATATTTTAGACAATTCTATTAAAGGTTGTGTTTTTCCTTTTGACAGTAAGTCTTTCTGGCGGCAGGTACTTTAAAAAGGAATAATTCTTTTGCCATACAACTTAATCTTGCAACCTTCCACCATTCCCCAATGTGTTTGCTTCAGGAAATTTTGAGAAGAAATAAACTCAGTTTTGTTGTAAATTTTGAGTTCTGCTCACAAATTCATCAGATAATTTCTGGCCTTGTTTTGGTACTGACTCCATGAAGGCCAAAGTTTCCCTGCTTGTTTCTCAGAGCTTGTCATGTGTTTTGTCTGACTGAGTGGGAATGGCTTTGAAAAAAGATTAGGTAGTTGACACAGGTTTTTCCTTCATAGCAATAAAAAAACCCACAACCCTTTCCAACTGTTAAAGATCATCTTCAGGGAAGAAGTAATTTTTGGTTGCTGCTATGGAGTTTGTAGCCACAAAGGATGAAGTTGATGAAATGTTGTTTACTGCATTTTCGTGTCTACTGCTTCATTAATTGTCATTTAATTGTGCTCCAAGGCTTGTGTTTTGCGGTCTAAGTGCAAAGCTTGGATGCTTTGTTTGTTTGTAGAGTTTCTTTGCAGGGGAAGGTGACAGTTTGAGTGCTGGTGTGGTGTCTGACCAAGAAAGAACAAAGGGGCTTTCCTTGTGGAATCTCACAAACACTGGTGTCCCAAGTTTGATAAAGGATGCCAAAAGTACTTTAAATCACTTGAGAACAAATGAAGTTAACATTGTTACCTTTTCTTACCCTTTTGCTTTTTTTCTCTGGGAGCTGTCTCAGTTAAAAACTGACAAAATGTTTTGATGTGAGGCGAGCTGAGACTCCCTTCAAGGCCAGGAATATTCAGTATATCCACACTATTTTTCTCAAATTCTGCACAGCCAGAGTAGTTGAAGAAACTTGAAAGTGCGTGCTCTGTAGCCTGTTTGAGTCCCTCTATTGTACACTGGTGAGTGTCACAACTTAATATATACAGAAGAGGAGACAAGTTCTTTTCTTAACTACTGTCATCCACCTGTGAGATAAAACTGAGATAACTTTCGTCCTGTAATCCAGACATATATGATTCTTAATCTTTTTTTTTAAAGGTAATGATGTCAGTAGTTACAGGTGGGTTTTTTGTTTGTTGTTTGTTGTTTTGTTTTGTTTTGTTTGGTTGATTGTTTTTTTCATAGTTGCATTGACCCTGATGGGAACAGAGGCTCAGCAGGCTCATTTGTTTTGTGAAACTGGTGGTGGTTTGAGGCATGAGCTCCTCCTACTCAGCAGCTGGTGGTCATCCTGCAAGTAAGTGGTTGAAGCAAAATAGCACAACATAGATAGGAAAAGCTTGCATGGATTGGTCTTCCAGTGATAGTGACAGGAATGTCCATCCCTGCTCAAGGTAGGCAGCAGCAGAGTCCTGTGATGGAAAGGGGTTGAGGGGAAGGGGGAAAATATTGAGGCTAAATCTCTGTCGACAAGAGAGGAGGGCTGGGAAGGTGAGGTGCAAAATGAAGGGCAGCCTTTGCAGGTGTGGTAACTGCTGACACCTTATGCGATGCTGAATTTGATGCCTGAAGAGTGGATGTGAGGAGAGAAGGAAGAAAGGTCCAAGCATGTATCTGATGCCTGAAGGTATCAACTTACAGAGCTGCAAATCAGTTGTTGAATCTGTGACAGGAGAGATTTCTGACATTGTTCCCTCTTTGGTGTGTTTCCATTTGCTGCATGGGGAGTTAAAGCCTTATGGGCTTTGCTGCTTCTCGTTCCTGAGCAGAGATCTGACTTGAAGCATTGAATTGCACAGTTTAGTATTACTTCAGTCTGAAGTTTAAATCTGTCCCTTCATATTTTATATTGTCAGCATGTGCACGATCCATGCTGCTTTTAGCGTTTGTGACTCTCTTGAGTGTGTGGTAGGGTCATGGAACTTGCTGTGAGAGTATGAAAGTGGCATCAGAAACGTAACATCTGTTATCGTACCATACTGTAGAAGTTCTCATACTTAGTGAATAGTTTTATTTTTTATTTAAAGATCTCCACTGAATGTCTGTAATTGTGTACAAATATAGTTGCATTAAATAATGGAATTTAGCTGTGGAAAAAATGCTTCTAGATCATCTAGATTATGTCTTCTGAAATGTTTGCTTGAACCTCTCCAGAAAGTAGCATGGAATGGTAGTGCCATCGCTCAGCTGTAGGAAATACACATGAGCACATCTGTTTAGTAGAGGCAGTACAAGTGGAATGCGGTGGGTTCATAGTTAAAATCCAACTGGCCAACATGTGGCTGTGGCTAACAGCAAGACATGTCATGTTCCCCTTCCTCAGAAACTGGATCTGGGGTTTTTTTGGCTCCAGATCCTCATAGTTTGTTTTTGCTGCTCTGGGACTGAGACACCCATTTTCAGGCTCCTAGTATTACGTACCACCAAAATGTATGTATGGCCAGACTTTGCAAACGAAGATTTGAGAAGGGCTCTCCCCACCTGGGTGTGCCCTTCCAGCCCGTGCAGTGGATTTTTTAGGTGAGGCTCAGCATGCACAGAACTGGCCCCACCGTTTAAGTCCTGAGGTTCATCTGCCACGGCTGAGCGAGCTTGGACAGTGCCAGGGAAGTCCTCGGGACCCTGCTGAGCATCCGAGATCTGATGGGATGGCAGGGAGGCATTGAACTGCCAGGGGACGGTCACCACTGAGACTCAAACTCAAAGTCCTTGGGATTCAGAGTCCAGAGTGCTCTCCTTTACACCACGGGACTGCCCACTTAGCACCAAAATACATTTGTTGTTTCTGCCTGTACCCCGTTCCAGGTCTGTGGATCAGGAACCTTCCCCCCAGTCCCTGATATTTTTATCTCAATTTAGGTCTTCTACTGCAGCCTTCTGTCACATGCATTTGTGGTCTTTTTCTGCTATGTTCTTCCACGCTGAAATGTGACGTGCTGCCAGGAATACCCACTCTTCAGGGAAAGGTGCATCCTGCACCAGACTGAAGTAACACATGTCCTTGACAAGTTGTCTTGTAAAAGAGGAGCAGGTACCTGAGCTGGTGTGAGCCAGCTATCCTCAGCTATCCTCATGTGCAGCTGTACACCATAGCATCTGGCAGAATGTATATCCCTCAGTCTCTGCTGCAGAAAAGAGAGACATAACAGTGGAATAGCTACCTGGGATTGCTTTGCTGCCCCACAGCAGCAACACATCTGCGTGGCGAGGTGCAGTCCTCAGTGCAGACAGCCTGAACAAACCACTTTGTGCAGTCCTCTTTATACTCAAGTCCTGTTTATTGTTGCCTTGCCCTCCGGGTGGTTTGAGAAAAGCTGAGCTCTGCGGAGCATGTTGTCTTGGCAGTGCAGCAACCAGGACTCTTGTCCAAGCTTTGTTTAAACGTCAAGAGCTGCAGCCTCCAATCCTTCCCCTGGGACGTGGGTCAGCAGTTCTGACTCTCAGATGTTGCCTTAATGTTAAGCCTAAACTTTTTGGTTTTTCATAAATTTACCTCACTGCATCTCATCTCTTACAGACCCGTACTTTTGTTTGACAAATGCTATTGTCCTAATAACCACTGTACAAAGAATGTAAACACCTTTGCACCTGAGGTTAGGTGTTTCAGTTAAATCCTCTGTGTATGTCGGTCTTGGTAGCCTTTCCCTGTAAGGGTAGTTGTTTCAGCCCCTGACTCACGTTTTTGCATGTATATGTTAATTATGTTGTGTAACAAGCAATCTCAAACTATGAATAAGATGGTTTGAGTATTTTGCAGGATGGCTGGCACTGCACATACACTAAATAACTCCTGCTGTGTTGGGTCACCATCTGAGTGCCTGGGGCCCACGACTTCAGACTGTTTCATAAAAGGTCTCGAGGTTAGTTGTTAGTTGCCTTATGAAACCTATCCTTCTAGACATCCCGCTGCGTTGTTTGTCTGAAAGTGGGGTAAGCCACTGTGGGAAATTGTTTTCCCAGCAAGTTTTAATTGGTTGCTAGGAATTACTAAATCATTGGCTATTATTAAGAATAGGCTTGTTGCTGTGTAAAGGTATAATGAAATATTTTTGTAATGGTGGGAAGATGTGAACGTGCTAGAGAGTTGCAGGCTTTACTAGATGCTTTCTGTGTCTCTGACCTACCTGAACATGAGATGGCCTATATTTAGATTTTTTACAATGAAATGGTGAATTTACACTGAATTACTTCGTTGGCTAAGCCAGTGTGGAAGACAGGAAAAAATTGAGAAGCCGCAGGGTACTCACTGTAGTTAGACATGCTAGAAACTTGTGAAGAAGAATATGCAACAGATCATAGTTTATTACGAGGAAAAATCCAACATTTTGCTATAGAGACTTAGTAAGGATTTCAGAAGACTTCTGAAGCTTAGTGACTTTTCTCTTCTAGTCCCTGTAGGATAAGTATTGCCTGGAAATAGCACTTCAGTTAAATATGATGGATACTGTTTTGGCATTTGGATACTTACTCCTATTATGATTTTTCCAGAACTTAAAGGGGAAGAGTATCATTACCTTCCTGCTTCATACTATATTTATAATCTCAAAAACTGCTGGCTTTATTTCCTTTGCTGTTTTGGTAGTATTAAAATTTTGATCTGCCTTCTGTAAGAGGTCTGTCTCGTGTTACTCTTAGTCCATGAGGAGCTGTCAGTGTGGAAGGTATCTGAAACAGTCTATAAAAAAAATGGAAATAATAACATTATTTCCTAATACCTTTCCCACATAAGCAGTGTTATATCCCATGGGATTATTTATGGGGAATGAGATGTGAAACATCACAAGGCCAGCTTTCTAATTCAGTTTTCAAAGTCATTTGTGAGGTAAGAATTGCACAGTTGATGATGTGAGTTACCAGACAATGCATGTTACCAGAATCAAGCTAAGGATCATCATGGATCATGTTAAATGCTCTCAGGAATGTTTGCAGCTGCCAAGAAAACTGACAGGATAGTCACTAATTAGTTTCAAACAAGACAGGTGAATTAATACTTGCTATTAATTGATGTAGGTGAAGCAACAAGGGCTCTTCTTTCAATACCCAGATGAAGCTGGGTGGAGCTGCGTGTCTCTCTGAGAAGATGTTTTGAACTTGGTTATTCTGACAGATTGGAGAGGGAGTGTGGAAGGAGGAGCTGGATGGGGCTGGGCAGGGGGTGGAGTGGCAGCTTTGTGGCAGGACGTTTTGGCTGCGTGCCTGCCTGCAGGCTGCAAACAGTGGCCCCACCAGCAATAACTGCTCACAGCCAGGACGTGAGGCAACAGAGTCATGATCTTGCAAAAGCAAAGGCGCTGGAGTTTGTACGTAGCATTATTATCTGGGAATCGTGATAGTAAAAGATGTTTTTCTGTAACAGGAAAAAAGTCTTTTCTGTGTAGGGAAGGAGTCAGCTGGGAGACTTTGTCCAGATTTGGGCATCACCTCATGCTGGTTTTCTGTGGAGATCAGCAACTAGTAATAGTATGGTATAGTATAGTATAGTATGGCCACACTTTGAGAACGCAGATTTGGGCAGGGCTCTCCCCACGTGGGTGTGCCCTTCCAGCCTGTGCAGTGGATTTTTTAGGTGAGGCACAGCATGCACAGAACTGGCCTCACTGTTTAAGTCCTCAGGTCCATCTGCCACGGCTGAGCGAGCTTGGACAGTGACAGGGAAGTCCTCGGGACTGTCACAGCACCCGGTACTAACCGGGGCTGACCCTGCTGAGCATCCGAGATGTGACGGGATGGGATGGCAGGGAGGCATTGAACTGCCAGGGGACGGTCCCACTGAGACTGAAACTCAGGACCTTGGGATTCAGAGTCCAGAGTATTCTTTACACCACGGGACTGCCCCCAGAGCAGCAACTAGAAGAATCAGAAATGTAGAAAACATGTCATATAAGCAGAGGGTGGAAGAACTGGACTTTATTTAGTCTGGAGAAAACACAAGAACATACTGACAAAAGACTTAAGGTTAGTGTTCAATCATGAGGTTAACTGTGTAAAGAAGAAAGGGATGATTTCTTCAGGGTCCAGTGCAGAGAGAGAGACCTGGTAAAGGGCTTGAGCTGCATGGAGGGAGATGTGTACTTTAAGTGCTGGGACAAGCTTTCTGACAGTAAGGGTTGCACAGAGTGGAAGAGGCTTGCCTGGAGAGGCTGTGGAGCCTCAGTTTGCACAGTCTGAGCTCTTGGTCCTGTCTAGTTGCCCTTTTCCAGGACCCTGGCAGGTGTTTTTTCTGCAGCCATCTCTGTTTTTTGAAAGTGACAGTGCAGTGTGTGGGATGGTTTAAGAGAAAAACATGAAGCACTGTTTTCAACCAGTGCAATTCTTGTTTTGGTGTCTTGGCTGTTGGTAAGTACTATGGTAAATTACAGAGAGAGTGATAGTATAACAGTAGTGATAACTGCAAAAATAGATCTGTGTTCCAAATGGCCTTCTGTTAAAAGTTGTATTTTAAGAAAAAAAATCTTGCTGATGCTTTTTTCCCTGGTGACGCTTGGTTTCCAGGCAGTATTTATGAAAAGCTACTGTGCATTTCTAAGTTTTGTTTTCTGTGTCTACACTATTCTTTAGTTCCTATAATTTTTTGTTTGTTTTTCTGTTTCCCCATGCCACAGTTTCTGTTGCTGACCCCTTACTTTTGCAAAAGGAGAGTACAAGTGTGGAGTCTGTTGGCACAGTATGTGTGGAGGGGAGGGTGAGCATCTCCTGTGCATTCTTTACCCTGCTGCCAAAGTTGCTGATCATGGGGAGGTTGACATCCTTCCAGGCTGGGGGGTGCTCTTGATTTTTTTTAATCTACTGGGAAAGAGCCCTTGATCAATAATTTGAAGTGACTTAGTTTGATGTTTCTCAATCAATATATTAAGACTGGCTTTCAAAAAAGGAATGGGGAAATGGTATTTTGTGGGGACAACTGTGCTTTTCATCCTGTTCTCTGTATTTGTTCTTGGTTGTGAAATAAGTAAAGTTGGGGCTGCAGATTGTGACTGTATACTGTAAGAATTAGAGGAAGAAAAAAGTTTTAGCTGAACCTTTCAGTATTTCAGAGCTCATCTTGGCATTTAACTGAGCAAATAAATGTGTTTTTAATGGAGAGTTCAAAAATATATTAGTTTTGTGGTTCAGCTGGGAGGCAAAAGCTGTGGTTTTGTTCACACTTAAAAGTTGTAGGCTGTGTTGCATTTTAATGATGCCATTTGGGCTGCCACAACCAGGACTTTGCTTGTGTTTCTATGGAAAATGTACATTAAAACGGGTTCAATTGGGACACTAAAGAATTATCCCATAATGAAACATCTCCTAAGAAAAATTTGTTCGAAGTCATGTTTGGAAAACTTAGCCAGCCATTTATTAATTATTTACTCCTTTTCTTTGCTTGCCTTCCCTCCCCCAGTGCATTTTGTGGGTGAGGCTCTTGGCATTTCTTAGCTGGAGGGTGGAGGCAGAGTACCCGGCAGGGCAGCACCAGCTGGGCTTTTTACAGTGAGTCCCTCTGGCCACCCCCACTCACTGTGTGTCTGCTGGGCAGTGTTTGTGCTGTGCATGAACTGGGTGTGTCTGGATGGAGCCTGAAGGCTCCTGTCCATGCTGGTGCCAAGTGCACTGCATCTCCTGCTTTCCTGGATTCCTCCAGGCTGTGTGTGTGGTGCTGGTGCTGGCAGAGTGTATCTGCTTATCTCGAGTTAAAAACTCAACCCACATAGCGTGATTCATGTTTCAGCAGCCTTGGTTCTGGTACTGGTTTGATCTACACGTCTTCTTGCATTGCTCCAAGTTAATTACTTAATGTGGGGCATAGCCAGAGTGTCAAGGAGATGGGAAGAGAAATCTAGGATGATTAAAAAAGCCAAAACCAAACACCCCCCCAACCCAAATCAACCAACCAGACCCCCCCCCTCCCCCCGCCGGCTCCTCCCAAAAATCCCCAACCAAACATAAAAACACAAAACCCCCAAAGACAAAACTAAATCCAAGAAAATTAATATAACCAAAACTAAAATTTTGTACAGTCAACAAACAGGAGCTATAATATATTGTGTGTTCCCCTTCCCTCTCCCCTCTCCACCCCACCTCAGATTGTAAGGAAATGTTTTCCTTTGATGCCACAGCCTAAGTTGAGCAACAATAGTTGTAATAAGTAATGGGATCTGTGCCACTCAGTGGATGGGTGGCTGTGTCCTTTTCTTGTACTGCAGATGGGTGGAGAAGTACAAATATTAGAGCATGGTGCTGACACTTTGGCCAGAAACTGTCTGATTTTGGTTAGGAAAACATTGTCATTTCCCCTTTTTTTTTTATTCTTTTTCTTCTGGCAGGGTATATAGTTATCAGTTCCTCGGTTTTTACTTGCATTTTTGTTCTCTAATACTTGCTTCCCCAGCTCATAGCTGTCCTGTTTCTGTTAACTTTTTACTCCCAGGCGTGGGGCACGGTGCCTGCCAGGACATACCCTGGTCGAGCTGCTGACGTGTCTGAGGAGCTGCAACTAATCTGTTGGGAATAGCGACTTTAATGCCTTTGCCGTGTGCATTACAATAGGGCAGAAAACATACATGTGTGTGATCCTGAAGGAAGGGAATGGGGACAGTTGCTGGGGGAAAATTTCCTTCTATTCCCATACTTAATACTGCCCAAGGCTTGGGACTAGGTTAAAAAGGGCGAGTAAGCAGAATCCCTGCCAGGGAAGCTGATCTATCTGGGATTGTCAAGGAGAGGTCTGAAGGAATGCTGTGAGGAATTAAACCAGGAACCACATGGAGCTTTCCCTCTATATTTTGTTTGCCCTCCTATGGATTTATAAGCGTGCTTGGTTTGGGTTCAATCCCCTATGTGGGCCATTGACTTAAGAGTTGGACTCGATGATCCTTGTGGGTCCCTTCCAACTCAGAATAGTCTGTGATTCTGTGGAAGACCCTCTTGAATGAAGAAAGCATCAGTATATTTGGAGAAATCAACCCCTTAAGCCAGATGACTAAGTATGCAGCTATCTCAGCTATCAGCATGCTTGGTGTTTGGGGGGTTTTGGTTTGGTTTGGTTTGGTTTTTTTGTTTTGTTTTGTTTTGGGTTTTTTTTTGGTAACCCCAAAACAGGATAGAGAAAATACTAATTAAAATTTTGTTTGTTGATATTGGTAAAGGTGGTTCACATTCATGTTAAGAGGATGGCAAAATCAACTTAGAGATAATTCTTAGAAATTTATTTTTAATTGTAGTACTTACTGCATTTATATTGTAGTATGTGGACATACAGCTGATACATTTCATTTTTCCAAATATTAAAGTGAGAATTATGGAATTTAAGGCTTTATATTACAGATGTGTCATTTGCTTATGAAAGTTGCAATAAAAATATAATACACCCTTCACTTACTTGCCAAAAATGAAATTTTAGCTCAAACTTGAAATGCCCAGTGTCACTCCCACTACCTAAATAGCACTCCTTTCATTTTTTTAGGAGCTTGTGATGTCATCAGCTGAAGTGAAAACATCTACCTCATGACCTGGCATGTAAGTGAAGGAGGAACTGATACCTAAAAATAAATAAATGTGTGTGTTGGTGTTTACAATGTGTAAATTGAACCGATGTACCTTGAACTTTCAAATATCACCTTTTAAACGAAAGCTTTTTGAATTTTAAAGGAATATAAAGTCTTTTAAAGGGGAGGAAGTCATAAAGGAAGCTGTTAACAGTAACATTCCAGCCTGCAGAACTCCTGTAATAATCTCAGGTTAAATCTGCCTTGATGTATCCCACAATACTTGGAAGGCTGGTAGGCATAGATGGAATAATTTTATCTTACCACAATATTTAGATGTACTGCTTCTACTCCTTTTTATTCTGTACTTCTTTTCTGAACACAAAGTCTGGTAGTGTGATGAGTGCCTAATAGTGATACCCTTCCTAAAATTAAAAACTCTGGTTGTGCAGAAGGTTTAGATTCTTTTATGTACTCAAAATACTTCATAGTGAACTTTCTGCAGTTTGTGGCACTTCTATTTTTTTCCCTTAAGTAAGCAAAAATATTTCAATCATCTGCAGAGGCGTTTTTAGAGTTTCTTTTTTTTTTTGTCTGCCCACTCTCTGCTTTTCTTTTATGTGGCTTAGAGGATTAAAGTGCAGTCAGTGCTTTGAGGGGCTGATGTCAGCGGTGAGCTGAGTATTCCTAATTGGTGCCAACACCTGCCCCTCATTATGAAGCCTTGTTCAAGCTGTCTGGTGAACGAGGTAACCAGTCTCCCTTGCATGTTTCTAATGTGATTATAAAGCTCTCTCCTGATACAACTTTTATTACTTATTCAACTTTTAGACTGATGAGCAAAGTGAACCTAAGCTGAGCCATTTGGCTGGCTAGCAAAGATCATGAGTGGCAAAGAGAAGGACACAGTCATCTTAATTTCAAAACTTTTAGTTCAAATCTTGCTTCTGCTTTGATTGTTTAAATTAAAAAAGAAAAATTAAAAACAAAATAAAAAGGAAGGGGAAGTGATATTTTGGTTTTTGGGTTGGTTTTTTGGGGTGGATTTTTTTGTATTTTTCAATGTCAGATACTCTGAATTTAGAGACCAGATCTACAGATTCCAGCTGAGCTGTGAACATCTGAGTGCAGCTGCTATTGTGCATAACCCATTGATTTTCTGCAAATAGAGTTTTGGCCTTGACTACTCTTGCACCATCTCTTTGTCTTCGAGGGGTCAGGGCTTAGCAATTCTTTTCTACACAAAACCAGCATCAGCCTCTCCTCCCACCTGATTCTGTAGTGTTACCAGGGTTAAGATGCGTCGTGCATTGCCATTACAGTTGGAAAATGTGACCTCAGACAGAGGAAATTTATGGCTCAGATGAGATAGATCACTATCATAACTGGGCTTTCCAGGCGAAAGTTTAAGCATGGTTACATCTTTCTGAGTAGTTTAAGCAGGTTTGTAAGAGTTTACCTTGCACGGAGCAGGACAATGCTGGCTGGAGGTTTGGGGTTATTTCTCTGTGGGAGTGGAGAGAGACAGAATAACTTCAGATGTGTAGCTTGGAAAGGTTTGAGATAATAAGCCTGTAAGAATCACATGAGAACACTGTGCTAGTTATCCAGATTTGGAAAAATGGAAGAAAATGAAAGTGTAGTGGATTTTTGAACCTGACACATGGAATTGGAAGTCTAGATTTTAAAGGGATTAAATCTTTGCAGAGTAGAAAAGAACCCAAAAGAAAATCCTGAATGGATAGTGCCCTAAGTTGCATGTAGGCTATATTGTTAAAACATGTTTATTTGACGTCTCTTAAAAAAAAATCAACAACTCAAGCACACTGGGAATAATCTCATCTTTCACTTAATAGTTTTGACCAAAATAGCTTTTTACAGTGAACAGCAATTAAACTCTTCAGGGCAACAGTTTGTCAACTGTCAGAATCTCTGCTGGTTGTGCTCATCAAAATCAAAATCTTGTCTGATAAACATGCTTATTTGAGTATTTGTCTTGGCCCTATAGACCACCTATCTGATCTGTGGTCCACAGAGGTCAGGTTAGGAAGTGATATATTAAAAAACAATAAAATCCATCACACGGAGATGAAGAGTTATGAGTATGTCTGGTTTCAGCTCCCTTATAGACTTAGGCCAATTGCTGTGTCTAGAAATGGCCAACAGTGGACACCTAGGGAAAGAAAGCATTATAAAGCTGGTATAGACTCTGTTTCTTGTAGAATTTTGACTTTGGGATTTCCAGCAGATTGGCATGACATGTTGTGTTTAATAGCTCTTGTTCTCCATTTGCCTCATTTTCTTCAATCTGTTTGCTTTTCAACCTCTGCCATATCCTGTAGTATAGAATTTTTGTAAATAATTTTTTACAAAATGGCTTTTTTCCTTTTCTTCACTTAATTACTTTCCTTTGCAGTTTGTTCCATAACTTTTTGTGTTCCTTGTCTTCTGGGCCATGAGAAGCAGTGACTTGTCTCTTCATGCTGTTTGCTTCTCTTTGCCACTTAGGACTGGTGTCTCCTGTTCTGCATCCTCCTTTTCCAGCTGGTCTCAGTCTGTTTAGTTGCTCACCCTAAAATCATGGCATGCTTTACTTACAGCTGCAGTTGGAAGTTCACATTCTACAAATACTTCTCCAGTGGTGCTGAGGGGAGCTACAAGAGGCTCTCTTGCTCTTAGCCAGAATGAGTGATCCACTGGTGTTGCTCATCCACAAAGCTTTCTCTGTGTGGCCGAGCAGATGTAGCAAATGAAACCTGACAGGCTTGTATCAGTGCTTGTCGCCTTTGCTCTTGGGCCTTGCCAGAAGGGTGCCTCTCTTGCATCAATGCACAGCTCTCAGTGGTGTTCCCTTCCTACGATACTTTCTGCTACGGGTGATTTGGCACCGCCCAAGTACCCTGTTTTTAAAGACATGCAGTTAATGTGTACATTTTCATCTTCTTCATACCTTTCCAAAGTGTCTCGCAGATGCTGTTGTGTGGCTGTGTGTGTATTAACTGGAAGCCATAGTTGATGTTGGCATAGCCAACAGCACTTGACCTCCCTGGCTCAGATGTCCAAGGGAGTAGGTGGACAGTGCCTGAGCTGCTCCTGAATCAGCTTCAGTGGGAACAACCAGTCACTTCTGGTGTTGCTGGGGAGGTGGCTGGTGGAAGAGAAGTCTTGAGTGTCTTCCTTCTGCCTCAGTCCAAGCACAGGCCTGGTCATGCCTTCTCTCAAGCACAGAGCCCTTGATAACCGATACAGCTGCAGCCTGTCCGTTGTCATGCAGCTGTGCAAGTAAGAGCCTGCAGAGAAGGAAGCTGCTTTACAGCTTTATGAAAACCTCACTGACCAGATGGAGTTGCACGTATGAAATGTATCAACTGCAGGTTTTGCATTGCATTGTAGAGTCTTAAGAGTGATGCTGCTGTGAAGGCGATTGTGTTTGTTTTGTTCAATTTTATAGTTGTACTTTCAGTTGGAACGTCTTTTCTCTCTGTTTCTCAGCAGAGATTTTATTACTGTTCTTGGCAGTGTGGGATTCAGTTGCAGCAGCTGCAGCGTCTTGTAGTTGTAATCTATGAATACACATGTGGTGAACTCCTTCTGACTTCCACAGCTTGCAGACATTTCCATTCTTCCCAGTAAAGGAGTGCAAAGTGGACAGAGGGACCTGTTTTGGAGCCAGACTCCTTATCTTGAACCCCAGTGGCTTTGGAAGGTCAGCTGTGGTAGTTCCTTATCCTCACAGGATGGAAAGGATGGTGTTCTCCTGTACTTTTGAACTCCCACCTGTTCAAGTCTCCGTGCTCTGTGATCCACCCTGTGGGCTGGCACCTTTTCTCCTGTTCTGAAAAGCTACTTCGGTCTACTTACTCAGCTTTAGCACAACTTAAGGACATCCTTTCTACTAGGAATAGTAGAATGGTGGTGATCTAGTCCTACTCATTTAAATCTTATTATTTCAACAGGAAGAGGAAGGAGGAATTTAGAGGAATGTTAATGGTTTGGATTCAACTTGGCTGTTTGATGAGGAATTGAACCTTATGTGGTTTTCAAGATGCGTCTCTTGTCTGCTTTCCCAAACAAGGCATGACATTTTGGAAACACTGGGCAAATACAACCATTCTTTGGTTCCTCTTTTCAGGGTGGCATCAGCCCCAGTGGCCAAGTTTGCTGTTTATTTAGTCAGTGCTGCGCCTTGCGTTATGACAAACAGTAATTTTTTTTTTTTGCCTCTACTCTTTACGTAAAAATGGACAAACATCAGTTGGCCACAGCATCTTTTTCATGATGTTGATGATTTAGAGAAGCCTGGAATGATATTTATGTCTTCACAAATCAATTTTAAGTCTCTTTGACTAAAAGACCCTTGAGTGTCCTTTGGTGCCCTTTATATTACAGATCATAGCACATAACATTATATTAATTGAGCATATATTCAAATTAATTAATTATTAAGGCAGGTTTTGTTGTCTCTTTAAAAAATTTTTTAACTAAAAAGGTATTTTAAGAAATCTTACAGTAAATGTTTGCTCATGCTGTGATGTTTAGACACAGAGAACCAGAATAATGGTGCAATCACACATATATATGTTGCTAGAAAATATAATAGTATCATAGAATTCAACCATTGATTTGAAATATTCCAGACACTATTTAGAGTTCTGGCTGTGATAGTACATTCCCTTTAATTGTTCTCTCCAGTGATCCCCACAGTGCACTCTTTTTACTTGAGGAAATCTTTAGCATCCAGTATTTATTTCAACTTGTAAATGAAAACCATTTCTTGTCACAGATAAGGAAAGAAATTATCAACTTAATGTTTCCTGTAGGAAAAAATTTATGTTCTTGCTTTCTTTGAGTAGACTATAAAGATGCATCTTGATGTTTTCTGCCTTTTGCAATCTTTCAGGTTTTGTTAGCGATGCAAAATTTTGCAGTAAAGTGGTTGGCCTCTTCAAAGCATTTTAAGTAAGAAACAAATGAGTCAAAACAGATAAAATATTTAATGTAGGCTGCTCTTGTTGATTCTTTTATTGTTTGAGATTTGGGAAGACCAAAACAAGAACAGTGAAACCTACTGCAATATATTTATTAGTGAGTACTAAAAAATTAAATGTTTATTTTGAGGAAGTATCTTGTAGTTTGAGAACTTTTGCCTATGCTATTAATATGAAAGTTGTTTTTCATAATCCCAAATAGGGCATACATTTCTAGATCCTTCTTTGATAATAATTCCTGCTGCAATACTAGTTCCCTACCTGTGTTTTGTCATGAAGGCACATGTTAGTACAGCTGACGAGCAGAGAAACCGATACAAGTGGGAAACTGCTGGCAGCATCAGACAAGTGCAGCAAAGTGGGGCTTCACTTGAACTTGTCTAATACTGGTTATTGCTTAATTTTCAATTAATTAGTGACACTTTTGTGTTTGTTTGGGGTTTTTTTTTTGTTTTTTTGAATCCCCATCTCTCCTTCTGCAATTTCATCACTGCACAACAGCAGGGCAATACTTAGTGACTTAGTGCATCACAGAGATTTTTCTGATTTTTTCTTCTGTTTGTTTCTGCATGTGCATCAGCAGGAAGGGCAGTGAGTGGCAAGGTCACAGGATTTGTGTTTGGGAGACCTGGATGTAGCTGCCTGCTGTGCCGGAGGCTCCCTGCGTGATGTATGACTGCTCTGTGCTGCAGCTCTGAAATGTCAGGGCTTTCAGTGCTTGCTTAACGTGAGCTTATCGTGAGGGTAGATACGGTAAAGACTGCAAAACACTTAGAGCCAAGGTAACATGAATCATACCAGCTCTTAAAATAGAAAGCCCGGCTAAACACTCAGAGGTTTTTCTGCTCAGTCATATTGGTGAAGTGCATGTGTGCTGCTCCTGCCTGGTGCTCCCATGACTGCAGTCTCCTTGTAGATACAGATAACAGAACCTCCTGGGCAGCCAGCTCCTTGTTTGCCCGGCTTAGCACTGGGTGTGATGACCTGCTGCCGGTCCATTTTTAGTAGCAGTCCATCCACATCAGTCTTTCTTCGAAGCAGATGTTGTCATGAGATTTGTCTTCATTAAGAGGTCTTGGGAGATTTTCTCTTTTATCCCTTGCTTTTTGGATGCCTCAGTGTTAAGTTTGGTATGAGATTTCTTCCGAGGAAGTCCTGTAAAACAAACAACACATGATTGGCAACTGTCTCCCTGCTGGGTTTTGTTCCAAGCAAACAAACACCCTGAGCACATGTAACTGGGATAGCCACTTTTCCCTGGCACTTCGTGCAGGTGTATATTTAGAGGGCCATATGCAAGTTGGCCCTTTCCTCATTGGCATTTTATCAAAAAATATCCAAAATAGCATGGCCAGGAGGACCAGGGAAGTGATCCTTCCCCTGTACTCTGCGTTGGTGAGGCCACATCTTGAGTACTGTGTTCAGTTCTGGGCCCCTCAGTTCAGGAAAGATATTGAAGGGCTGGAGCGGGTCCAGAGAACAGCAACAAGGCTGGTGAAGGGACTGGAGCACAAGCCCTATGGGGAGAGGCTGAGGGAGCTGGGGTTGTTTAGCTTGGAGAAGAGGAGGCTCAGAGGTGACCTCATCACTGTCTACAACTACCTGAAGGGAAGTTCTAGCCAGGTGGGGGTTGGTCTCTTCTCCCAGGCACTCAGCAATAGGACAAGGGGGCACGGGCTCAAGCTCTGCCAGGGGAAATTGAAGTTGGAGATCAGAAAAAAATTCTTTCCAGAGAGAGTAATCAGGCAATGGAATGGGCTGCCCAGAGAGGTGGTGGATTCCCCATCCCTGGAGGTTTTTAAACTGAGATTGGCCGTGGCACTGAGTGCCATGATCTGGTAAAGGGACTGGAGTTGGACCAAGGGTTGGACTTGATCATCTCAGAGCTCTTTTCCAGCCCAATCAATTCTGTGTTTCTATGCTTCTGTGAAACCAATAGTCCTGTTTAATAAAGAGCTGGTATAAAATCAGTACTGTGTTCAGGAGTAGAAAATTAATAATGAAGACTGAAGCAGAGTAGTAGCACTTTTTTGTTTGTTTTTTAAATTGATTCTGCCCATATCAGTATCTTCTTCAAGATGCTAATGCTAAAGCTACAATGTTTTGATGCCTAAGGGTTTTAGTGTGTTTTCATAGATTTTTAGAATCATATAAGTTGCATAGATTCTTCACTCACATCCTAAAGTCAGTTACTAAAGTTCTTACAGATTGTGAGCTTTCTCATGCCCTGCCAAGGCCATGGTGTTTGTGAGAAAGAGCTTTAGTAACTGACTGAAATATTTGCATGTCAGCCCAGCCCACCTGTCTGCTCTATTTACAGGCCAACATGTGCAGCTTTCTTCAAAGATGAAAATAAGGCTGCTGGGTCACTGCTGGGTGTCAAGAAAGCACTGGGAAGACAGCAAAATTTAATTTCTTTTTAGCCTCTTGGAGTGTTTCTGCTGAGGTAATGGTAGCACTGCATATGCTGCTGGTGACTTGCTCTTCTGAGAAGGGTTTCTGATTTCTAGCAAGCTGCTTGGCATGAGGCAATTCAGCTGAAGGCTCTGGTGTAAATCTGCCCCCCTGCCCTCACAGGGGTTCAGTGCATGGACGCAGCACCGGAAATTAAAAGCTGCACTTCCATTTTCAAGGCAGGAAAGGCAGCTGAACATGGGGTGTGTGTGTTTTATTGCATTGTCAAAGCATGTGATAAATATGAAGTAGCATCACTTACCGTCTTTTTATACTCAGATGGCAAAATGGTGGGCTCTAATTGCTTTGCAATAGACTGAATGATGGATCATTGTGGTAGAAGGGTACACAAAATAATGTCAGGGTTCCCTTTTGAACCATGATGCTCAAATGAATGTGTGTGTGGGATTGTATTTGGGGTTTCTTCATCCTACTTTTGTGATCTATCAGCTGACTTCAGAATTGTACTATTTCAGGAGATAAGTCATGCTAGAAGATGATGTTTTGGACTTTTTTTCCCTTCTCATTTTTAAACCCACAGTACCTTTGTGGTAGCTACCAAATTGCTTTATATAAACGGTAACATACAAGGAAAAAAGTAGGTCAAGACTATGTCTTTTTGCTATTGCATTTCATACAGACTCAGTCATTAGCCAGATTTCTCAATTGTGTGCTTCCTTGCCTGCTGCAATTAATTATTGCCTAATGACAAAGAAATTGGCTGTTGCTGGTACTGCTGCTTCTAAAAACTGATACATTCCTCCTTTGCTGAATTACAGATTATTATGGTAATCAAGACTTAGGATGAAATAGTAGCAAGAAAAGTTTTATTTCGTACTAGGCCCAATACAATCTTCAGAGAATAATTGAATATTTTACTTTGGGGATAGATGTGGTCACTCTTTTAGAAGGTTCTTAAATAGAGTAAGAGTGTATTACTAATTTTTAAATATTTCTGGTTAGAGCAAAATAAAGAAGCAATCACAGCATGGTTAAGGTTGTTCTTCTTTTTGCTGAACATAATTTTCTGTGAATTGTTTAACCTTTCAAGCCTTTTCAGTGCAGCAAATATTGCTACACCAGGTTCCAAGTGTGTGTTTTTTCCAGTTTATATAGCCTTTTTGTGAGATTGGATAGGATATTAAAAAATAATAATAAAAACTCCAAACACAAGTGATCTCTCTTCCTCTAGTTATTTGAAAGGTTGTATTAACCCTATTCATATTTCATAATTTCCCTGGCAGTTGACTATGAAATCTGACCTATTTAAATGGTTTTACTGTACTACATTTCCTGGAGACCTTTCAAGATAATTTGCTTCCTAATCTAAATTTAACAGTTACATAAACCACATTTTGGAGACTTGGAAATTGCTACCAACTGCCTTTTTTTTTTCCTTGTAGGCAAGCCATATTGTAAAAATGTAAGTACAGAATTTTAATCTGAAATTTGCATGTAGCTTGTCATTTGGTTTTCATACATAGATGCTGTTTTTCTTTTAATAACATAAAGAAAGTAGGTTATTTTTTGTCCCACTTGAAAATTTCCATAGTGCTGTGGCCAATTCCGATTTTGTCAGGCTATTTTAAGATGTGAAGAAATAAAACCTCACAGGTCTAGGATATATTTGCTTTACAGTTCCTTGAATTTCTTGGTTGCTTTTTCTTTCTGTATAGATCCTAATAGGTACTGAGTAGCATATGGATATGTTTAACCTTTCTCTGCAACAAACTGAGCCAGGAAGGACTTGCTACTCCTTGGAGATGCTGTTTTGTTCAGAAGTCTTGGCTGGCTTTAAGGATTCATTTTGTGTGCTTGTCACTGACGTCTTGTCTAACATACTGTACAAATTCAAACGCTGCAGTATCTCATCTTTATTTCTGCTGTAACTGATGAACTGTCCTGAGGATGTGTCAGAAAAAGAGGCTAAATTTAATAGTTTATTTGGTAATCTTAATTGTTTACTGAGCTGCAAACTGAAAAGGGGAAAGTGTTTGTTGGTGGTTTTTCTAGAGGTTTTTGAAATGGGTTTTTTCTTTGGAAAAGGCTCTGAAATTTTAACTGCTGGTTATGTATGCTGCTTGACTGGTTTGGTTTGGTTTGGGTTTTTTATTGGTTTTTTTTTTTGGAATAATGCATGGTAAGTCGCTTTTCAGACATGTGAAGTGCCTTGAGTCAGTGCAACATTGATTTTTCTCGAGGATAGGAGAGCACGGTGGCAGAGGCAAGTGGCTATTTCGTGTTCAGCAGCACAGATATTTCTGAATAAGCAAAAAGGAGCAAACATATTTTAGAAATCATTAATTGTAAAACATCACTCACATTTTTAGAAATTTTAGTGTTACGCTCTTTAGTCAGGTTCTTGCATGTGCTGGCTGAGATACTAATTCCCCTTAGCTTGGGATCCAGAGAGGTGAGTGCAGCATGGCTTTTTCCTGGCTTGCCTTAAAAGTGAAGTGATACATTGGATACAACGTCGGTTCTGGCTCCAGGGCAAAATTCCCAATGTGTACAGTAGCCTACCAGAAGCCAGGGGAAATTGGCAGCACAGTGTTACTGTCTGTGGCTGAGGTTTTCCTGGGATTGTTTTTTTAGTTGAACACATGAAAGGTTTCAGGGCATCTCGAGCTGCATTTGGGTGTTTGGGTGACAGCAGGGAATGAGGCCGATTTTTCTTTTTTAAAGTTGTGGTTCTTGTCTGAAGCTGTTTCAAGCAGATGGGGGATGATAACCACAGAGTTGTGGCTTGGCAAGTCAGAAGTGCAACAGGTGTGGGATATGGTGCAAGTTTAGGAATAATTCTAGTAATTGATATTAAACATAATGCTAGCAGGTGTTCTATTACAATAATTGCCCAGTGAGCTGAGCATCTTTTTCCTTGTACCATGATGATTTCTTAATGTCACAAATTTGAGTTGGATATCAGAAAAAAATTCTTTCCAGAGAGAGTAATCAGGCATTGGAATGGGCTGCCAAGAGAGGTGGTGGATTCCCCATCCCTGGAGGTTTTTAAACTGAGATTGGATGTGGCACTGAGTGCCATGATCTGGTAAACAGACTGGAGTTGGACCAGGGGTTGGACCTGATGATCTCAGAGGTCTTTTCCAACCCAACCGATTCTATGATTCTGTATTTCAGTTTTCATTTACGAGATCCCTGAAGGTAGGCATCTTTGGAGTTTGTATATGTTGTCATACAAGTAATTGATAAGCTGTTAATTCCCCAATGGATTTTTTTTAAAAAGGGAGGGAGGGGTGGGAAAAGCAGTTTAGATCAAAGGTGTGTTATGTTTTTATTTTTAATGATCGTTTTCAAGGTAATCTGCCTGACTAGAAGGCTTGAGCACTCTTCAAGTCCACAGCAGAAGTACCCCTGCTTACCTTCTAAGGTAGTGGGAATCGTGCATCGGTGACTGAGAAATGAGGATTTTCTTGTGGCATTTTGAGGTGGCTGGAGCCTCTTACATCTTTTGCTGTGCAACAACATCTCAGTGTTGAGTTGCTTTATGCTCTCTCTTTTTTTTTGTAGTTTTTGTATTAAAACTGCTAGAAAATTTAAATGCTAAATCTTAAGTTCTAAAAATTCAAACTGGCCAGTCCTGTGGTGTAATGGAGAGCACTCCGGACTCTGAATCCCAGGGACCTGAGTTCGAGTCTCAGTGGGGACCATCCCCTGGCAGTTCAATGCCTCCCTGCCATCCCATCCCATCAGATCTCGGATGCTCAGCAGGGTCAGCCCCGGTTAGTACTGGGTGCTGTGACAGTCCCGAGGACTTCCCTGTCACTGTCCAAGCTCGCTCGGCCGTGGCAGATGGAACTGAGGACTTAAAGGATGGGGCCAGTTCTGTGCATGCTGTGCTTCACCTAAAAAAATCCACAGTGCAGGCTGGAAGGGCACACCCATGTGGGGAGAGCCCTGCCCAAATGTTCCTTCACGAAGTCTGGCCATACATACATACAAAAATTCACACAACAAGTTGTTGCACATTTACAAGACACCTGGACAAACTGAAAGGTGCTGAACAGCTTTGTGGGGAATTGGTCTGAAGCTGGTAAAGGTTGACATCAATTTCCTCGATGTAGAAGGGTCTGGCTTTCCATGTCCCAGTCTTCTGGACTGAGCAGCTGCTGATTCTTCTGCATTCTGCAAAGGCAAGTAAAGTGAGGTGGGAACTTTACCACAGAGTGAACGTTCCTTTGGGATCCCTCTGTAGTGGATAGGGAGTGGAAACTTAATTAGCAGTGAGCCTTTCTAATGAGCCCTCATGCATTTGGGTGCAAGCAAGCTGGAAGTTCTGTGGCAGTCCCAGTGTGTGCAAGAGTACAACAAAGGGGTTCCCTGCTAAAAACAGAGGTGAAGCCCCCTTGTAGAGGTGGTCCTGTTGAGTGGCGCTGAGGCTCGTACTCCTCCTCCTCAAGTGTAGGCATATGGTGAACTTGTAGCCTGCTGGTCACTTTAATAACCTGTCTTACTGAACACAGCACACCTTGGATTTGTTGTAGCTCTGTGGGCTTTTATTCACTCTTGTTGTAGTTACTGCTGAAACAAAATCGGGCTGGAATCCAGTGCTATTACTATTCAGGGATTTTTACCGTGAGTGACTGATTTTTCTGTTTCTGTCTGCTACGATGGAGGTGTAAATCTCTTGCCTGAGCTGCTACAAATCCAGTTCTCAAATAACAGCTTTTTAAATTTTATTTAGTTTTGTTTGGGGGTTATTTTCCTCCCCTCCTATGGAGTTGTTGGCAGAGGTGTGCTCTCTGTTCTGAAGTTTTTGTTGCCCTTGCTCTTTCTGTGTAAGCTGTCTTTGAAGTAGCCATCTCGACTCTTCTTCCCCAGTTGCCCAGGCAGAAGTCCAGGCTTCCTGGGTGTTCCCTCTTATAGTTGTCTCTCTCAACTTCATGTTTGACCCTACTTTAATTGAATGCTCATGTTTTGCTCTGCAGATGGCTGTCCTTAGTACAGAGTGAAAAGGTTTTATTGCTGCATGTTTATGTAGACTATAAGAGAAGGGAATTGCCTGCCATAAGCTTTCAGCACCTTTTAACAACTCAGAAATACATCTGAACATAAAGCAAGCAGCAAGCACTTGCTTTTCTTGCTTAGAAATCAAAGTTGGAAATACTGCTCAGTACATGTAAATGCATCTTTTTGTTGTCTTCCAAGGCCTTGTAAGATGCCTGATGGTCTGTAAGCCAGGTTGTTTGGAACTGAAGAATGCCAGCAGAACTTCAACAGGCAGAAATTTCTCTTTTTAGGGAAAGTTGTATGCTCCAGTGGACTGGGTTTGGCTGTCGGAGAGTATGAACTCTCAAAGAGGCAATAGTTCTGTTTACTTTTGACTAAAATCCATGCCTTTAAACTTTGTGAGCTGAAAATATGAAAGTAGTCTCCTAGACCTCCCCTTGCTGCCCTGCAGTAAACTTCAAGTCTAGTGCCCCGAAAACATGTACAAAGTCAAGTCCTTCTGACTTAAGTGCCTTCTACCTGACAAACAGCTTTTGTCCAAGAGATTGATGGAAGTTTCTTCATCTGCCCAAGCCACCTTACATTGATAGCTGGAAGTGAAGTCCTGTGGTGGTTTGGGCATTTCATTTTTGATGTTGGTCTTTTCTTGGACACTGGTCTTCATATATAGCGTTGCTACCTTGCCCTCTCCAGGTTGTCTGAGCTGTAAGAAGGTGAATTAATGTGAAATTATTTGTTATGTAATGGAATTTCATAGCTTGCAAAGGACACCTTTGGATGTCTTGTCCACAGTCCTGTGTCTGTGTGTCTTCTCCCCCAGGTTCAATGCTTGACTCAGAAGTTCTGTATCTGCTTTCCTGGAAATTGTACGCATCGCTTCCTTTTTCAGCTTTCAGGAGTGTGGGCAATGTCTTTTTATAACAGGTCAAAAGGTTTGGTTTAAGCTTTGAGTGAACATTGCGTTTAGATTCAGTAAACTCGCTCTCTTAACTACAAAGACTGCTGAAATTTTCCACTAAATTAAACACTTGTGCTGCAAACAATTCAATTTCAATCTCTTCAAAGCCTTTGGGCAGGCTTCTCTTATCTGCAGATCTTGTTTATCCCACGATATTTGTATAATCTCAAGACCCATTGTACAGTAACTAATGTGAAGATTTTATCAAATGGGATATTTAGCTGTGTTGCTTTTTTTAATGGCATGTGGTTATGTTTAAGAAATGAAGGTGCTTACGTTTCAGGTGTGGCCAGCCTGGCACTTGGAGTACTGGAGGCATTTCAGGTTCAGCTGTCTGTAACCTACTTGTGCATATCTTCTGCCTAAAAACAAATTAAATAGCGTTCTGATCTATTCTTGCAGAATATTTTTTTACTTTTTTTCTCTATTGATTTTTCTTATTCAATACATTAAAAACATAGAGGTGGTTTTAATTTACTGCTATTAATTTTAAACAGTTACTGAACCTTAGTTAACGACTATAACATTGTATATTATAGAGTGGCAAGACTAATAAGAATGTCTATGGATTTCTGTTGAGACTTTAGAGTGTATAGCTGATTGCTGGTTTGATTTTTCTTTTATTAAGTAGAGCTGCAGAAATTTCTTCTTCCCCTTTCCCCATATGCATTACATGTTCAAAAATGAAAAGGTCAGTACCTTTTTTTAATGCCACTGATGCAGCACCACAGAAATCTTTCTCAGTGATACCGTTGATCACTTCTCAAACTTCTGAAAACCACATTTCTTAAGAACTAAATGGTAATCAGATGATTCAATTAAATGGCATCAATCACTATTTTCTGTGACTATCCCTATTTAAAAATTTGCCTTTTTACTTTGCATGGATGCTTTATGGGTTTGGTTTTTTTGTTCGGGATTTTATTTTTGGTGTTTGGGGGTTTTTTGTTTTGTTTAGTTTTGTTTTGCTTTCTAAGGTGGCTTATATTTCTAAATCCTTGCCTTGCTGTGCATCCACCTTATTTCCTGGCCTCCACCCGTCTCTCAGCTGGTGACTGCCACCATGGCAACTCTTCCTCCAGCTGAACAGATGGGACATTGAGTCTCCTCGGAGAGCAGAGCACCGCTCACGCCCTGCCGGGAATCAGCTGGCAGGTTGCACTTCTTTCTGCAAAATTACCAGCAAGCTCTGCCCAGCAGAGGCATGCTGGTTTTGAGGGTGCTCACTTTCACAAATAACACTTGCAGAAATAAAACATAGTGACTGAACTGGGATTCTTTCTGTGCCTGAGATCTCTTCAGAGGAGCTTTGCCTTTAGCGTGAAGAGCTTGGCATGAGCCAGCAGCCAGCGATTTTCTGGTAGAATGTTGCCATCAACTTTTTTTTTCTCTTTAGGATGCGTCAGGATGAAACGCCACAGGCATCTAAGCACCAGTGACAGTTCAGACAATGAGAGTAAGTAATACCTGCTAGTTTTTTTTTAGTCTATCACCCCCTTGTGGTTTCCTTCTGTGGTTTGAGGGCAAACCGTTTCACCTCTTATAACTTAAAAAAACAAGTGTTTCTTGCTTGATTTCTTTTTGCATTTGTGGTCTTTGCTGTTCTGAATGGTGTTACAGGAGGAAAATGAGGCGAAGGATCTAATAAATCTAAAGGGTTTTTTTGAGTCTACTTAGAATTTCAACAGAAACTTGTATATCTTTTCAGAGTTGCCAAGAAGAAATTTGTAATTCAAGAAAAATTTTACTGCCCAGGGTCCTATTCTGTAATTATTTTTTAAAAATAATCATGTTGTCTCGTGTTGTGCAGAGCTCAGCTTTAAAATAGGTGAGGGTGGCAAGCTATTTGAGCATTGATGTTAGAGTTATAACCAGTCTATTGATTGTTATGTTATCTTGTGTTGGTTCTTGGTCTAGTCTGTTTTGGTCTGTTAAACAATTTAGTAAAGTTACATTTTAAATGTTCCTTGGCACACATCTGACTGCAGATCTTCCCTTTTAATCTGCAAAAAACCCCCAAAACAGAACAACCCTGTATGCCAGGGGTTGGTTTGTTCCTTATAAACCTGTGCCTGTCTGATTGCTCTGTACATAATGATGATGATTCACTGTCATATTCGCTGCGAGTCATCAACGTATCCTCTACGAAAATAACATTTTGCCCAGAGATGTCTAAATATCCCACTAGTTTTTTTTGCATCTCTCATGAGCACACTTCAGTATAATTTCATTCTTTAGGGGATTTTTTTGAGCACTTGCAAACTCTGTCTTCTGTTTTGCTCCTCCTTCCACTTTGTACTAAATGAAGGAAAGTGGTCTGCCTGTGCCTGCTTGTTTCTATTTACTCTTGCTTGTATTGGGCAGAGCAGAATGTACTGATAAACTCAGTTTGCTGGGGTTTTATAAAGAACGAGTGGCACAGCAGGAGCTGTAATTAAGCCTACAGACTGCCTAAGAGGTTTTTTTGCCCATGTCTTGTCAAATATTATAATTCAAGCTATTGGAGTGCCTTGTGTTTTACTGAAAAAAATAAATAAATTGAACTGAGCTATAATGGTCCTTTTTTATTTCTTTTCTTTCTTTTTTTTTTCTTTTAACAGGTCCTTCCACTTCCTTTTCTTCTTGTTCTAAATACAGGAGCAAGTCAAAAACACCAGCAAATGAACAAAAGAAGCCTGCTGAGGTAAGAACTGGGGTTAAAGGTTGGTTGCTGGTAGTTTTTTGTGGTGTAGTTTTCATGTTTCTGAACCTTGAAATAGTGAGCTTTGAACCTACTGCCAGTGAGTCTTTTTGTCACCTGTCAAATTCTCTGTGAACTTGGTGTTTTCCCCACTGTGTATCTTTTTTTTTGATGTCCCAAAATGACTTATGGTGTTTGCAGACAGTAACATGTAGTTCAGCATTCCCCTGAAATTTAGTATCGTTTTGAAATTGGCAGCAGCAGGCATGGTCTTATGATTTGCGAGCATGGCACAGAAAAGTGGTTCATGTGTATATGTTTGGGAAGGATACTTTTCTGCTTTAGAAAGAAACTTAAGCCCATAGGATATCTATAAGCAGTGCTTGCTCACCTTCTGCTACTTTGTTACTCTTAACTTATTAATTTCCATAAAGATTTCTTTTTTACTCTGCCACCACTACCTGTTAGAACCTCAACACCTGTCACCACTGTCACTAGACCTGTATTGACCTATTTGGTAAATTTGCTTTTATGCACGATCCAGTGCTCAAACCCATCCTGCCAGCCATTCCATTGGTAGCCTTTCTTTGTGGAAGATTTGTTGGCTGCCTTCTCCATATTTTATATTTGCTTTTTAAAGGGCTGATGTCAGATACTAACTGCAAATAGAAGTATTTCTTGTCACTAATTCTGATTACTTGTTATCACATTCCCTCTGAATGAGTCCTTCAAAATTTTAATATAACTGTTGATGCCTGAGGTTGCTGAAAAAAGACTGACAAAACCCTTTTTTCTTCCCTAGAATTTAAAGTTATGTCCCATAAGTTATTTTGTGTTCTATAGCAGCAGCTTTTTACGTGTTTGGTTACTGCAGTGCAAGGTTGCATGAGTGTAATAGGGTGGGTTCTACAGTTGCTGAAAAGGTGAGGCTGAGCACCATACAGAGTTCAGAAAAAACAGTATCTTTTTTAACAAAAGTGACTGAATAGCAGGAACCCAAAGAGAAGGAAGAGAGAAGGAGCAAGACTAAAGCACCAAGCCCAGACATGTAAGCACCCCAGTCACCAAAGAGTTACTCATGTAAGGTTGTTTTACCAACTCAGGACACTCCCCTGAAGGCAGGGGCTATATCTTTCTAAGCATTGGCAGACAGCAGGTCCCTGCTGTCTTTTGGGGGAAAGAACCACCAATGCCAAGAGCATGAGCCCTCTCACCTTTTTTATTGAGCCTCCTGGAGACGTCTGCCCAGGGGAATGAGGCCTCCACCCCCCAAGGAAGAGGTCACAGACCCTGCTGCTTACTCTCGCTCCCTCTTTCTTTCTTCTCTCTCTTCCTCCTTGCTCCCTGCCCCCCTCAGCTCTCCTCCCAAGGCAGTCCAACCAATAGGAGAGACTCAAGTAACTGTAGTTTATGCAAAGTCTGTCTTCAAGGATGAAACTTTCACTGTATCAGCTTTTGTTCCCTAGAACTTGGCAGGAAAAGGATAAATCTTTTCACAGGTGGCAATGGCAAAAACACTGACCAAAATGCAAGCAATTATTAGTTCCCAACACAATGAGCTGTATAGATTGTGCTTATATGGTGAAATCCAGCTTCTAAATGCTGCTAAATGGATAGATTTGGTTTGGTAAGGACTAAGTAAATGATACAGAGCATGTCCTGTCTTTAGAAGCTTAATTTTTATTATTACAAGCTAATTGAAGAAAGCTTAACGATTCATTTCTAAAAGAAAATGTTACATGTTTCAAAAAAGCAAAACTGGCTAGAACTAGCTATGTAGTGTTTTAATTGCAGACACCAGGAAGGTTAAAAAAGCCTGCTACACTTTTTGCCTTTACAATGTTGCTACAAGGATTATGATTCTGTAAGAATTTTAATCTTAAAAGAACTTGTGGCTGCTGAGGTCTTGTAAGTGTTGCTCATGTAAGCCTAGGCAGTAGCTTTGTTTCATATCAAAGCCGTGCAAAGGGGAATTAAAGCACATGCACTGCCAGACTTAGAATCATAGAACTGATTAGGTTAAAAAAGATCTCCAAGATCATCAAGTCCAACCCTTGGTCTAACTCCAGTCCATTACCAGATCATGGCACTCAGTGCCACGGCCAATGTCAGTTTAAAAACCTCCAGGGATGGGGAATCCACCACCTCTCTGGGCAGCCCATTCAAATGCCTGATTACTCTCTCTGGAAAGAATTTTTTTCTGATCTCCAACTTAAATTTCCCCTGGCAGAGCTTGAGCCCATGCCCCCTTGTCCTATTGCTGAGTGCCTGGGAGAAGAGACCAACCCCCACCTGGCTAGAACTTCCCTTCAGGTAGTTCTAGACAGTGATGAGGTCACCTCTGAGCCTCCTCTTCTCCAAGCTAAACACCACCAGCTCCTTCAGCCTCTCCCCATAGGACTTGTGCTCCAGTCCCTTCACCAGCCTTGTTGCTGTTCTCTGGACCCGCTCCAGCCCTTCAATATCTTTCCTGAACTGAGGGGCCCAGAATTGAACACAGTACTCAAGGTGTGGCCTCACCACTGCTGAGTACAGGGGAAGGATCACTTCCCTGGTCCTGCTGGCCACGCTGTTTTTGATACAGGACAGGATTGGCCTTCTTGGCTACCTGGGCACACTGTTGCTGTTTCAGATACACCTCAGTGCTACTGCTTTACCAATCCTTCCCTTCTGCCCAGCCATCCAGCTTTCTTCTTGTATCTCTTCATCTTAGTAATTGTCCTTTTACAGTTCTCTTTGAGTGCTCCATTCTGTCTATGTGCTTATGTACCTTATAAACAATAATTATGGAGATACAGTAGTTGTATGTAGCATACAAGTGTTCTCTTTACATAATGTCTAGGAATTGAAATGAGCAGTGTTTTCAGTTCCTCCTTTTGAGATCATCTTTGCAGCTTTCTACCTGTTCCAAGACAAAATTTTGATCCCTTTAATGCTTGAAAATATGAAACTTTGAAGAACAAAATCTGGACTATACACTTGAAATTTAAGAAGTATATTGCATAATTTAATTCTTTCATTAATAATGGAATATCTTTGTCATCTTTCATTTAAGAACCCCCTCACAGGGGAAAAAAAAAAGAAAAAAGGGAAAGAAAATCTCAAACTTAGAGTTTGTCCTCCTCTGGAGTGCCATGATTACAATATTTAAGAGAACCCTGAAACAAAAAATAAGTCATCTGGGAAAACAAATGGAAAGTACATCTTGTATATAAGGGTTGGACTTGATGATCTTGAAGGTCTCTTCCAGTCTTTCTATGATTCTGTGACTGTCAGCTATCCTTCCAGTTCTTCCTTTTCTTCTGCTAGAAGCAAGCACTCACTCCCCATGAAAAGCTTATGCTGGAGAGTGTATTACATGAAATGCTGATGTCAGCGGAGCATTGAAGTTGATTCTTTATGCACCAAAGACTGAAAAGGGACCCCACCACACACCCTCCCAAAAATCATGTTGTAATCCCTCAAGCTTTTTGCAGTAGTAGTTATCCAATATCTATTAGATAGAAATTAAAGATTTCAGACTGACAGTATCTCTTTAGCAGGGCCTCTCTTTAACAAGTTGGCATTGCTCTCCTTTCATTCACCTCTGCTTGCCAGGCAGCAGGCTGTTTCTTGAGTTAGTGATGCAGAAAATCTAGAAGGTCAAAGCTATAAATAGCTGTTTGGGAATACTTTTGTTCATGGTCTTCATACATTCATTTTTTTTCATGCCAGCAAGGCTGGCTTTTTCAGTTACATTGCATGTGAATATATAGGCTTTTTTCCCTTTTCTCAACCAGCTCCAGCTCAAACCAAGTACCTGGGTTCTTTCTCCAAATAAAAGCTTGGGATTGGTACTCCAGCCAATGAGTAGTGAGTGTATGTGTGTAGCAGGTTGACCCTGGCTGGATGCCAGGTGTCCACTAAAGCCGCTGTCTCAGCCCCCTCTGCAGCTGGACAAAGGAGAGAAAATACAGTGAATGATTCATGAGTTAAGAGCTGGGAGAGGTCACCTACTGATCACCATCATGGCCAGAACAAACTCAAAGTAGGAATATTAATTAAATTTATTACTGACAGGATCAGAGCAAAAGAGTGGGAATTAAAGTAATCCTAAAAACACCATCCCCCCACCCCTCCTTCCTTGCAAGTTCTGCCTCCTCCCCACCAGCAGTGCAGGGAGACAGGGAATGGGAGTTAAGGTCAGTTGTTGTTTCTGCTGCTGTGAGGGAGAGGAGTCCTTTCCCTGTTTCCCGTGGGGTCCCTCCCACGGCAGGCAGTCCTGTGCAAACCTCTCTGGTGTCAGTCCATCCCACAGGCAACAGTTCTTCACAAACTGCTGTCACATGGGTCACTTCTCCATGGGGTGCAGTCCTTCAGGCACAGCCTGCTCCAGTTTGGGTCCCCCCAGGGCCACAAGTCCTACCAGGAAAAACCTGCTCCAGCATGGGCTCCTCTCTCCACAGGCTGCAGGTCCCTGCCAGGATCCTACTCCAGCATGGGCCTCCCACAGGGTCACAGCCTCTTTTGGGGATCCAACCACTCCAGCATGTGCCTCCTGTAAGGGCTGTGGGTGGATCTCTGCACCCCAGTGGTCCTCCATGGGCTGCAGGGGCACAGCTGCTCTACCTTGGTCTGCACCACGAGCTGCAGGGGAACCTCAGCTCCACCTCCAGGAGTATGTTCTTCCTCTCCTTCTGTACTGACCTTGGTGTCTGCATTGTTGTTCACATGTTCTCGTTCTGCTCTTCCCTTGCTGCGATTTTCATCTGCACAAAAAAACTTTCCCATCTTAGTGTCTTGGTTTGAGATAAGCAACTGCCAACCCCCCCAAGAACAGAGAGAAAAGCCTCCCTCCTAACACCAGGGAAAGGGAAGAAAAGAGAGGGGAAAGAAAAAAACACTTCAAACCATGGTTATACTAAAACTACATATATTTTTCACAGAAAGAAAGAGATTAGAAGAGAGTACAAATATTCACTCACACAAGTCTGCAACAACAAGTTCCCCACCTCAACTTCTTAACGAACACACAAATTCTACTGTCTTAACTACACATTACTTAAGAAAAGACCTATTCCCCAGGGAGACAAACCCAAGCAGAAAGGAGAGACCCAGAACAACCCATTTTACTTTCCTGAGATACCCTGTGAGCCAGTGGTGGGCCTGGTCCTCTCCATCCCCCCCTGGGACAGCATCATGCGTCCTCCCAAGAGGAAGGCTGAGAAGCGACTGCCTTAACCACTCCCACACTGGTTCCTACTTCCCTGGAGATGATGTCATAATGTGGTATGGAATACAAAATTACTGGCTAGAAGAGGTCAGCTGTTAGCTCAGCCCAGCTCAAGTCAGCTGACAGCTTCAGCCTAGTCCAGACTTCAGAGCCCAAATCTAGGCCCACCTAGGTGAACCCATAACACTTAGATATGTTATGGAGATGTTACTATCCTATCATTCCTAACTGGCTCAGTCTCGGCTAGCGGGAGGAAGCTCATCCTGTAGAACCCTTCACTACCAAAACCTGGCCACAGAAACCCAATATAATGTGTCAGTTTCTTCACAGAACTTGTCTGTATATGCCATGGTCCTCTGGTTGCCTGTAAAAAGTGACAGCTGGCTGCAGCTGAGGACTGCTCTGCCTTGCATTGCTTCCTGGGTGCTACAGAGTTGGGGGGGCTTGTGGGAATGGCCTTAGTGTAGCGAGGTCATCTCGTGTTACTGCCAGGCTGAGAGGTGCAGTGTTACAGTGCAAATGTCAAAGACCATTTCCAGAGACTGTATCAATCCAGAATGGATGTTAGTGGTTTGAACATGGGGTCTACTTAGTCCAGTCTCCGTGGAGAAGAAGGTGAGAACAAGTAATAATGCCAAGGTCATGGGTTCAATCCCCTGTGTGGGCCATTGACTTAAGAGCTGGACTCGATGATCCTTGTGGGTCCCTTCCAACTCAGAGTAGTCTGTGATCTGTCTGTGAAGGCAAGCTTGTAAAGATGCTTTTTCAGACCACAGTGCTTCTCTATGTAATGTAAATGTCAAGAATGCATCTCTTTCTCAGTGCTTTTTTTTGTTATTCAATCAGCTTTAGCATTTACTTTGAATAAATAAGTTGTGTTAAGGTTACAGGCACACCAGTAGTATAAAGTCACAGCCCTTTTTGAGACTTCTATATGATGATGTTGGCCACATGCTGTTTGTGGTGTAGCTCCTCAGTGGATTTAAACGTGGACTGGGGGGGCTCACAAGCCTAAGCAGTGGGCTGTGGCAGTAGCAGGGTAGGAGGCATTTGGATGTCTGGCTCAGCTTGAAGCTCTGCTTAACAGTTTCCTGTCTCTGAAAGCTGCAGTAGAAAAGTATGGCAGAGTAATGGGAATCATTTTTGCATGGTAAACCTATTAGCTGGACTGTCCTGAATGACTGACCATTTCTTCTCCCTTTTGCTACTGGGGTCACAGAAGAGTGTAAGAGATTTTTATGACACTCAAATTATTTTTTTTCCAGTCCTGTCTCTCTCTTTAAAGGAGGTAACATTTACCTCTCTTTGCAAATAGGGTTTTGAATCTCACAGCAAGAGTAGCTTTTAATCCCTCATTGCTGATTGTGACAGCTGTGTTACCATGTGAAATGCAGCTTGTCTTCCAGAAGTAAATGGTTTGCTTTCATTAGTTGGGTATGTGAAATTCTTTTTAGTGTCATTTAACTGCCACATACATCATAGGTCTTGATCCTGAGGAGCACCCTGTAAGACCAGACTCTTGGCAGAAAATGGATTCTTTTGCAGTTTGAAAGTCACTGAGTTTGTTCTGTGACTGAATGGGCAATGTGGTTAAACCACATTGCTTTGCATGTACTGTGCAGAGTAAGAGACTGTTGTTTTTTTGCATATGCTTACCTTAGAAAAGTTTGAATTAACTTGGACATGTGTACAGGCTTCTCAAGCCCTCTGGCGAACATGCCTTACCTGTGAGCTGCTTTTTAGCCTTTTTGAGTTAGTTGATTTAAAAAAAATAAATTGGAATACTTTTATGTAAGTCAGAGGTTCAGATTCATTAGTTATTTTGAGGTGCTGTCTCAGACTATTTGAACTCTTTAGGAGGTGACCCAAAGGCAGAAGGGTGTGGAAGAGCTTGCCTGTGAAAAGGCCGAGCTATTTTACCTTTGAAGTGAATGAGCAGGCATAACAGTAAAGTATGAATGGTCTGGAAACAGCAGAGGTAAAGAGCTTCAGTCCTGCCTGTCCTTGTGATGGAAGACCTGGGGAGAAAAGCCATCCAGGAGGGGCGGGATTTGATAAATGAGGCCAAAAGTTAGAAAATCTGTAGCAGTTGAAAGGATATCCTTCCCATGCATCATGTAATTAGACTGAGGCTCATCTGCTACAGGAAGTTGTTGAGACTATGAATTAAACAAGATTAAAAAAGGAATTGGACAGATGATAGCAAGCACAGATTTTTCTAAATATCTGTATAAATTAATACCCACTTTGAAAATTGATTGTTAGGATTAATCCCAAAATCCAAAGCTTATGTGTGATTAGCAAGCAGAAGGAAACTTGTTGTGTTCTTGCACGTTCTTCTGGCTCATGAGATACTGTCAGAGACTTGTTAGGTGGGGTTGATTTAGTATCCAATTTCCTGACTTTTCCTATACATGCTTGTAAAAGGCTAGGAAGATTCATGGCTACTTAAAGGAAAAGTACAATATTTCATTTGCTTGAGTCCTGGATAATCCATAAAAATAGTTTTAGGGAGTAGGGATTTTAACATCAGGATTTATGGCATTGCTTTTCCATAGTGTGTGGATGTTTGAGAATTACAAATTTAATGCTACACTTATTCTTGTCTATCACAGCCTTTTTTAACATCTGAAGTTTTTCAGTCCAGTTGGTATATGTGCCTGGAACACAGGCACATATACCATTTTTCCATTTTTAAATTATGTTGCCTTTTATTTACTTTGCTGCCAAAACCCCCTCAACCAACCCAACCCCTAAGCAAACCTGTCTTAAGTTTCCACACTTCTCTACAAGAAGGTGCCTTGGTTCAAAAACTTCATGCCAACGTTGCAATGTATTTACAAGAAAAATTCTACCTTTCCAGGATAAGCCCATCAAATTCGGTTCTTGGAGCTTCATCCTCTGTAAATGGCCAGTCTTTTGCACATACTGTGAAACATCCATAGAAAAATTAAACTCTGCTCAGATACTATGTTGCTGTATTAAACTTCTAGTAGGTCATATTAGAATTCAACTTTTGATTTATCATTTAAGAGGTGATTTTAGCTGTAAACCTCCTGCTTTATAAGTGTGTTTCAATTTCTCTGAGGGCCTGTACTGGAGAGTTACAATAGTAGAGTAAGCCTGCAGGTGCATATGGGAATAAAAAACTTACTAGATCCTTTTGAAGGAGAATAAAAAACGATTTGACCCTCAGTATGATAAGAAACTCTTGTGCATTTTATACTTCACTGTTTCTGCAGCAGTTGGCCTTCTAACTTCCTAAGCAGTGGTCAGGAGGAACTGAAACGCCTGTTGTTGACTTGCTGGGTGCAGGGAAAGCCTTAGGACTGAAGCAATTAGAAGCAATGCAGCAAAGCCGGCTGTTACTGTTAACAACAGAGCACTTAACTGGTAATTTAGTTAAGCCTTGGAGGTGTGGTTCCCAGTCATGGCCCAGACGCCTGTGGCAAGTGGTTTATCCTTGGTGAGAGTTTGTAAGCAGTTGGTCCAAGTACCCAAAAGCTCAGAGAATGTCACAAGAAGAAACACCAGTTTTCTTTTCATTTTTAGAAGATGACACAATCAATTTTTTTTTCCTCACACATGCATTTGGGCAAGGCAAAGTGAATGAGCAATGGCATCAGTCAGCTTCAGTAATAGCTTGCAGAGGGGTATTGGTAAAGGTATTTGACTCATTTTTTCTTCTCTTAATGTGGTTTCGAGTTTGCAGTAGTCATGAACAAAAGATGCCTGACAGTCTGTGCAGATCTGATGCTTGAATTGTTCATTGAAGATAGGATTTGTAGAAGGCTGTTGTACCATTAAGACCCATTCTCTGTTTTCAATGCTAGTATTTTACTGTAATTCTCTATAGCTTTACTTGTATTCTCTCTGAGATCTTTAGTGGATAAGGATACTTCATGTAAAATAGTGCTCTTTGTTTCGTGGGCTTGATTTATTCACAGAGTAAGCACAGCAGGGTCCTGTGAGGAAGATTATATGTTGGATTTTCATAGAGTGCTTCTACAAGGAGTTTGGGTTCAAGGCACAGACTACTTTTGGTGAAGCATTTATAAATGGATTCCAAGAGGTTAATTTTCCTTGAACATACTCTTCTAATGAAATATCCAAATAGGACTCGGAAGTCTGAAAACTAAATAAAAGATATGGACTATATCTTCCTTCCATGGCTCCATGATATCATGGTTTCTTGGTGTATGTGTGCCATGGTGGGAGCAGACCACGAATATTTCTGGAAGATTTTTGTAGAGTTTAACTTCTAAAGGCTTTTGAGATGGTGCAGCGTGTCTCTGCAGAGGTGACTAGGAAGTTCTCATTCCTCAGCAAATCCAGGCAGACTTTTACTGCTGAGCGAGAAGCTAATCTTGACCAAAGAACAAGGTCTTCTCTTCCAGATTTAAACCCCAGTTCTAAAGTATGAAATAAGTAAAAGTTCTTCTTCAAGTGTTCAAGATTAGGTGATGATGACCATGATGACATAAGCAAACACATTTTTCATTGATGTTATTCATTCAAGTACTGCACTGTTTTCAACTGAAACTAAAAATTCCTGACAGCAAAGTGAAATGGCAAGTTCAGACCAAGCACTCTTGCATGGTAGGCAAGGCTAAAAGTCATCTGTATTTTCATGCTTTCAATTGCTAAAAGTATTTTTCAAAAGTCCCGCTATCACACAGCAACTCCTGTGGAATGCTCACAGTGGTGGGCAGTCCTGTGTGTCTGCAGCTGGCTCTGCTGTCTGTGATTGGCTGTAGCTCAGTTCTGCAAGGCCCTTCTCCATCCTGGTAGACACTTGGCATCAGCTGAGTCTGCCCTTGAGGAGTGATGTGTCTAGATGGGAACACCTTATTAGCCTAGACTTGGCATGCTCATTTTTCAGGTATTTACAATATGTATGATATTACAGATATTAAAATAAAGTGGAAGGTTTGTGCTTTACATCTGGTAAGAAGTAGAACTCCTTTGGGCTGACTGAAAGATGACACTGCTGCACTTCATGGACTCAATGGAAGTGAAGGTGGTGCTTGCTAAGAGGAGAGTATGTACTGTGGAGTGGACTTGCTGTTCTATGGACATTGTCAGTAAAGGAGCTGCACCGTTTTTCAAAAAAACGTCCCAAAAGAAACAGCCACAAGGAAAAGTTGGCTGTCTAAATCCTGAAGGTGTGTGTGTCTGCTCTTTGTGTAGAAGGCTTAGTTCATACCTTTGAGGCTGACTCCTGAGGTAGTATTTACTTGATTTGTCAGAAAACTCTTTGGATCCCCTGGGTATTTTGGTTTACTTCCACAACAAAGGAAATATAGAGTGAATATTCTCATACATTGTCCTCTGAGAGTATTTTACTGTTGGAGACCCTGATTGGCCACATGTGAAGAAATGATCAATGGTGAGAGCTAGAGATTGTAATGATTCCAAGTGTTTGCAGGAAATTCTCAATTGCACTGTTATCACAAATATGAACACGCAATTCTTGGGAAGCCTGAGCTGAGTTTTGGGGTCCCTTAAGGTTTCAGCAGTTTCATGTTTATTGGTTAAATCTCTGACCTTCAGTGGTACCTGTATTGTAAACTTCAGAAATCTGAAGTGAAGAACTCAATGTTGCCGCTTAGTGATGGTGTGGTCAGTACTGTACAACAGTCAGAAGAAACCCGAAAGAAGTCCATGCTTCATTGGGCTTGTGCTCTAAAAATAGAGATGATACAGTTCACATACATAATGGATGATCAGAAGATTTGCTGCTAAGCAGTGTAGTTAGAATACTGATGCCTTTAATAGCACTTTTCTACTAGTGTTTAAAAAATGGGGGATTTGATATGAAGTACTCCACTTCTATATTCCATCAGTAGCTTAAAAGGTAGTTTGTAAAGCACTTAGGTAAGTTCTGAGGAATATATTTTCTGCTAATTAAACCAGTCATTGCACTTCTCATTTATCAGACTTTTTTTTTCTGTGTGGTGTTCTTTGGAGTTGTGCCATTCTAGTGTTTCTCATAATCATGACTCTGTACCTGTAACATACGAAACTAAGGTGCCTTCTAAGTGGCATAAATCATGTTACATTTTATTTTTGATGTGTACACGCACTGCTTGAAAAAAAATGGATTCTTGTTGTCTTAGTGCTTTTGGTCTTGTGATTCAGATTGTAATGCAGGCCTGCTAGGTACCTGGGGAGTTTTACACAGAAGGCAGCAGTGAACAGTCTGTTATGAGCCAAGGCAGATAACACATTAGTAGCAAATATAAGAGCCTTGAGTCTGTGGTTTTTGAGTTCTTTCGGTCAGCTTGCTTTCCTGGCAGTCCATGTGAGATGAAGTTGTAGGACATAATGAAGTCACACTGAGTTCCAGGTCACCAGAAGCCTATCTCAATACCTGTTATTAGTACAGAGCCTCTTTTAATAATGTTTACTTGATGATTTCAAAGAACAGCTGAGAATTTTTGCAGTAGGCATAACCGGTCTGGTGCTGTCAAATTGAAAAGGGTACACGAAGATATTTGGCTCTGAGATATTTTATTACTCTTCTGGCTACAAAATTGAATTAGTAAGAAGAGAGTTCATCCTGTCACAGTTTATTGCAGGGATATTTTCCATTTCATTTTATTGCCCTTTGAGGATATGATTTCTCATTATGATAATACAGTTAATTAGTTGTGATGTCTCCCTAACACCAAGCCACAGTCACTGTTTTGCTTTTATCAACATTGAACTGGTGCAATGTAGCAGTGGAAAAAAAAGAAAAACCACTAAGGATGCATATACCCTTTAGTTAAATCATATGCACCTGTAGTAGACAGACATTGACATTAAGTCTTGAGATGACTGATAATCATATTTCTGTGCTTGTAAAAGCTTAATCCTCTTGAGCCAAGAATTGGACGTTACGGCTGGAGATTTGTCACTGGTGGGTTTGCTTTGTTTGAGGGTGATGTTTCATTGTATAGTTTGCTAAATTATGCTGGAGCTGGAGTGTGTCACTCTGCCTGCATCGTGACTGCTTAGGAACAGAGCAACACAGGTCTCATGTTTCAGCAAAGGTAGCTCTTCATCTTTGATCTTGGAGATCCTGACCAGTAAAACTTCTAGTGGTTTTAATAAATGAACAAGTGCCTATACATCAATTTTGCCATGGCAACTGTTCGTAGCTTGTGATGGATATGACAGTTTAAAGTAGCTAAAGTGAATGAAAGAAAAGGATACGCTACCTTGTGTCTAGAGCCTACAAACTGGCAAGTAGGGTAAGTTGATTGAAAATGATAGGGTGAAGAGTCTTCAATCAGATGCAGGCATCCTTTTCCCTCTTCCTGGTCACCTCCTGCAACAGCCTTCTTCCTTCTGATTAGCCTTCAGGCAGGAGCATAGTTTAGAATTAGTGTAAACTTCTTGTCATACTGCATCTAATGTATGTATGGCCAGACTTCACAAAGGAAGATTTGGGCAGGGCTCTCCCCACGTGGGTGTGCCCTTCCAGCCTGCACAGTGGATTTTTTAGGTGAGGCACAGCATGCACAGAACTGGCCCCACCCTTTAAGTCCTGACGTCCATCTGCCACAGCCGAGCGAGCTTGGACAGTGACAGTGAAGTCCTCGGGACTGTCACAGCACCCGGTACTAACCAGGGCTGACCCTGCTGAGCATCCGAGATCTGATGGGATGGGATAGCAGGGAGGCATTGAACTGCCAGGGGACGGTCCCACTGAGACGAACTCAGGACCTTGGGATTCAGAGTCCAGAGTGCTCTCCTTTACACCACGGGGCTGCCCCCAACTGCATCTAATACATTAAGAGTTAATAACCTAGATAGTTTCAAATTGACCTGTTTGTGCTGGTACTCTCTAAAAAAATTATCAGGTATGTGCATTTTTTCAGTATAGATTAAAAAATACCTTCTGCTCTTTCTCAAATGACTCTTTTCCCTCTTGTGTCTCCTGCAGGTGTTCCGCAAGGATCTCATTAGTGCTATGAAACTACCAGATTCTCACCATGTCAACCCTGATGAATATTATGTCTTTGCTGACACGTGGAAACAAGAATGGGAGAAAGGGGTTCAAGTCCCAGCCAGTCCAGAAACTATTCCACAGCCTTCTCTCAGGTAATATTGATCAGACACAGATCACGTGCACAAAGTGTCAACTCAGAGAAGGTGGTCTCTCAAAAACAGGTTGCCTCTGATGTTGCATTTAAATCTTCAATGCAGCAGCATTCAAACATTCTTAAACCACACAAGTGCCAATTTGAAAAACATTTCTGTGGCACTTCAGCCCAGATCTCATTCTGTCTGTACACTGTTATAGTGTGTACACTGTGAGTTTAAAAAGATATTTTTTCCAGATTAAAAGCTGTTTTTGATTTGAATATGGTGAGTGAATAAATTCAAAATAAACCTGTATCTTGTATGTGTTACTTGACGGGTTTCCCTATAAAGCTTGATGCTACAGAGCACTAGGCATGCAGTAGTTACTGATAGCTGCTAAAGTTACTTGTTCATATAATTTAATTTAGGCTATTGTTGCCGGATCTTTAACCCTTTCTGCCTTCTCTCACCACAAATGGCTGCTTAGCATTGTAGAAGTTCAGTGATCTCAGTTTCTGAAGATACATAAATAATCTTTTGCTCTCTCACACTGTACTTGGACTACAAAAACATAGCAGTGTAGTCTTGCAACCCTTTCGTGTGTGTTTCAACATAGAAATGTTATTGCCACCGTGATCTTTGAGACGAAGATGAATGAATTGTCCAGTGAAATGCTGATGCCAGCATAATTTAATTTCCACTGAGGGTATTGTCAGTACCAAGTTATTAAAAATAAATATATTGCATCTCATACCAGCAGTGTTATATTAGAGGAAGAAATTGCTATAGATTTGGCTGGACTAGAGAAAAAAGCTCACAGGGGAATGAGGCAAAAATGAGCAGGGTGAAGGGAGGGAGGAAGAATGGCAGAAGAACATTGTTAGTACTAATACTGACAACCCACATTGTGCAGTAAGAATTATATGGGATACAGCTTGACTGGTGCTGCCTCCTCCTCCTTTACTGCCATGTTTTCCACAGTTTTTCTCTCTCCTTGTCTGTGGAGGGTTAGTTCCAGAAAGCATGCAGAGCTGTTCATGCATGGCACCACTCCATTCTGGATCTGTCTGGATTCTTTCCATATGTAGGGCCTTTTGCATTGAATTCTGAGAAAGATTGATTTTATCCAGTTAAAACTTTTCTCTCCATTCTGAAATGAAACTAGTCAAACACTGAGTTTTATCTCTGAAAATAACTGAAGGATTGAGAACACAAATCTTATTCTGCCTTGTTTCTTGGATGATTTTTCCCTTTTACATTTTTGCTTGGCATCAGAATGTTTCTTGCATAACAAAAATAATGGATTTGTAATGTGGATAAAGCATCATTTAGAAAATAAGTGTAGACTGTGTATCCCAAATGGAGTGCAAGGATTTTTCCCACACACAGACACTACAGTAGAATAAATTAGGCTTTTATGAAAAAGCTGGTGTTTTCAAGAAATCGTTTGGCAAGATTTCCTCCTATGATTTAGGAAGGATATAGAACAGAGTGTAGTAGTTTTGTGCATAATACTTTCTGTGGGTTTCAGAAACTCTTGCTTCATTGCACTAGTAGCATTTGTTAAATTGAAAATCGTATGCACCAGGTCACATTTTAAAAAGGATTCTGTGTATGTAACAAACCTTGGAATGTTTTTGTGTTAAAAAAATTGCATTTACAAAATCTTGTCTCCCTAGCCTGGGTACGCTTACTGGATAGTTTAAAATCTGTGAAACACCAGGTTTCCTTGCTGTTACACTAAGTATTTCATGTCTTTCAGGGATGGGTCATAAAAAGCTCTGACTATTTTTTTTTATTTTCACTCTAGGGTTGTAGCAGAAAAAGTGAAAGAAGTACTGTATACAAGACCAAGGAAATACATCCACTGTTCCAGCCAAGAGCCTACAGAACCAGGTTACATCAACATTTTGGAACTCGCAGAATCTGTGTGTCGCTATGACTTGGATGACATGGACATCTTTTGGCTTCAGGAGCTAAATGAAGAGCTTACAGAAATGGGTAATTTCACAACATTTCAAATTTTAAAAGCAGCTGTTAATTTCTGCTGTTTGAATTGTAGTCTGCTGTGAGAGGTCTTTTAAAGATTGCTGAATCAGAGTTGAATGCTGTGCTGCTTTCAAGGGAAACTGGCAGGAGAAACAAACCCAACTCAGATTACAAGTCCAAGTTACAATTTACTAAAAAGATTACAATAAATACAATGATACAAAGAAAAAGTGGTTTTAATCCACAAAGGACAGATGTATAACCTGGCAGCTTGGGACACAAACAGAATGGTATTTGTTAGCCCCTCTGCTGAGCACCACGTGGTCCCCTTTAGTATAAAGTAAAAGAAAAGGAAAACCTCTTGGTGAGGATGATGGTCGCAGTCTGGTCGAGAGTGTGGTTGCAGTCCTGTCAAGGTTCTGGTCTTCCTCTGGATCTGAGCAGTGGTACCGCAAGTCCCAAAACCCCAAGATTGTATCTGCTCAGGTTCAGGTGGAAATGCCCTCCCAGAGCAGGGAGATTCACAATGGGTGATTTAACTCTCTGAGTCATGGGGTATTTTTGGAATTGTTGATGGCCCATTAGCAGACATGACCCCTCAGCCTGGGTGTGAAGGTGCTAACGACTCTCTGGAGGGGAGTGAGCATCCATCTGAGTCATTGGTGTGATGACAGGAACACTTCCCTATCTCACAGGTTCCTTTAACACCCACCCAGCTTGTAGCCTGAGGGGTTGGATGTGCCCTGGGCAGTTGCTGTAAATGATCCATTATTAACTGTTCATCAGAAATGATACAGAGGGTGTAGAATACACAGTTTTGGTTACACCCACACAGTGATAAACTGGTCCCAGCCACTGTAACTAGGACAAATGCAAATGGTAAGAAAAACCGGTGGTAACAATGCTTAAAGTAATTCCTTGCTTGATCTGCTACTGTTTTTATTTTACCTTTTACCTGTTGTGCCTAAAACTTCTTCACATCCAAAAGCATGTGTAACTTCTGCAGACTGAAGCAGGAGCGAAAAAGCCCACACAAGGTGGAATTAATTTTAGGACTTCAAAGGTTCAAATTTTTGTAAGAAAATCAGATGTTTTCATTTCTTAAACCTGAACATATTGTTACAAATTCAGAGGAGCTTGCATGCTGAGTTCTCAGCAAAGTAATTTAGTTTCACAAGTTAGCCCATTTAGAACCAGCTAAGTAAACTTTCTTTTTCCATGCAAGTTGTCAGTATAGAGGGCTGTGAGCAGGAGCAAGCTATGGAAAATAACCTTGGAATTATCACTAGAATAACTTGATTGTGCTAGAATAGCCTGTGTGTCTAGTATTCTTTCATCAGTGATTGCAGATCCTTTAGGAAGAACAGGTGGACAAAAGAGGGAAATATTTGCCATCTCCTGGATTTGCTGTTAGCAAAAAAGGAAGAACCTGTAAGGATGTCATAATCAATGGCAGTGTTGTCTGTAACAGCTATAAAATAGTGATGACTGAGAGATCCTGAGGGGAGGAACTAGATTTTTCTGGTCATGGACTTCAGGAGAGCAGGTTTCTACTTAGTCAGGGAAGCAGCTCTGAAGTGCCAAAGGATGTATGTAAGACGTAGAACTAAGGACAAACTTCCCAGGCATGCAGGAAGCTGTTAGCAAAAGCTGTTGGTTTTTTGAGGGGACCAGATCTCCATCTGTGAAGATTTTCAAGATCTGACTAGACATATCTCTTAAGCAACAACCTTTGTTGGATTTACTGTTGACCAGGGACTGGGCTGAAGCCCTTTGAAGGACCCTTCCCACCTGAATGATTCTGTAATTCTTTTAATTCTAGGAGTGAGAAAATACTAGGGCATAAGAGAGAACAGTTTAATAGCAGAAGGCACTTTATAACAGCAGTCAGTTATCTTTTCCATCTTCCTGTTTATTGTTTGTAACAAGGAATCAGAATTGGTAGCCTTACTTAAAATATTAGCCTCTGCAATTAATGTTACATAAATATCTCAGCATTTGAAGGTCTGACTAAGCAGTGTGCTGTGAACTTCATCATTATTTTTGACCAAGGATTTTCATAAGATGCAGTTAGGAGATTTTTTGTAGCAGTGAGCATTGTAGGGTTTCTTGCATGGCATATGTACTGAAGCTGCACGTTGAGGACCAGTATCACAGCAAGCCCTTTTTAAGTGTTCCTGCTTATACTAAATTTGATTGGTGATGAGTGTATATAGCATGTCTGCTGTTAAAGTGAACAGATAGTATGGATTGCAACAGTATATTTATCTACTATTTTATTTTTAAAAATCCAACAAAAATAGTATTTTTTATAACGGTCATGCTGTGATCAGAGTAGTGTACTAGATAGTACTGGGTGGTGCAACTTCTGTGTCATTATAAGGTATTCTGTATTCTCGATAAGTTTTATTTTCAGGGAGATAGTCTTCAGAATAACACAGACTATGGTTTTTGGATGTCATTAGTGCTTCTTAAAGTGATAGAGGTGCAGGAGGGGTTGCATGGGAGCAGTAGGCAGTTAGAGCAACTGCTGTCTGTCATTGTTGTAATGTTTTCTTCAAGGTTCAGTCGCGTGGTTTATATACAATTTAAACTTCTATTCCAGTAGTAGTTCTACTTGTATTTATAAAACAATGCTACACATAGTCCATGAGTGAAGAAGCTTATTTTATTTTTAGATGCTGTATCTACTGCATTAGTTGCTAGACATTGTCTTTCTCTCTTCCTGCTTCTCTGACTCAGTCAGAAGCACCTGACTGTTCTCTAATTCCCCTTGCTTTTCTGTGTTGTAGGATGTGGGCCCCTGGATGAAAACACAATGGAAAAGACAATTGAAGTGCTGGAACGACAGTGTCATGAGAACATGAATCATGCCATTGAGACTGAAGAAGGGTTGGGTATCGAATATGATGAAGACGTCATCTGTGATGTGTGCCGGTCTCCTGACAGTGAAGATGGGAATGACATGGTGTTTTGTGACAAGTGTAATATTTGTGTCCATCAGGTTAGTGCCTGCAGAAATGTTGACACCATCCTGTGGTCTAAGTTCACCTAGGCAAGTGTGGAATTTGAACTAATACTAAATGTTAATTGGAGGACGTTGTAATTTTCTATGTATGAAGGGTCTTGCAATACTAAGGTGACTTTTTGGACCTGAACAGTTACAGTAGATTGTGGCCTAGCATAGTTAATAGCTGGACAGTTACAGTCTTAACAGGAATGCAAAGTGTGTTTTGGGACTTGCAAGTACTTCCTCTGTGACTGTAAGCAATTTTTCCCCCTATGACTAAACCTGCTTTTGAAGATGAACAGGGCAGGAAATACTGACTTGCCTATTTGTGAGAAATCTAAAGATCATTTGTTTTAGGACTGTCCAAATTTAACCATCTTAAACCACATGTGGCACTTTACTGAGGAATCTGTTTTAGAAGGCATCAGCACCTGCAATAGCCATGCTCTCGGTCTTAATGTTGATTTCATTTATAGTGTTTCAGAGGTAGCCAAGACTTTACATTGACTGAGCTCACTGTAGTCAGGCAGAAGTATCCTTATATCAGAAAAAGGGTGTGAATCCTGTGGTTTCTGTGCATCCTGTTCTGGAAGGGTTTTTTGCTATAAATTAAAAAGATACCAAGAAGGGCTTTTTTAAAATGTATTTTTGTACTGATTGCAAGTAATATTCAGAAACCATATCTGGCTGCAAAAGGACCTGTCACCTGCCTGCTCACAGTGGGCTGGCTTCCATCCCAGCTGCTTTCCCGATCTGATTCACCGCGTGAAGCAGCCACATGAGCCTGAGTTGCCATTAAGGTGGCCACAACAGGAACACAACTGGCACTTGGGCTGCCTGCTTCAGTCCTTGCTTGTGCCTGTTCAGATGTAATGATGAATTTGCAGTCAAAGGCTCATGGTTGCCTGTGAATGGCTGAGCTTGAGCTGGTGGTCTGCTGCCTCCTTGCTCCTCATTCTTCCCTGTGCTGGATCTGCCTGGAAGCAGCTGGGGTGCATGTCTGGGCTAGAGCTAATCCTAACAATAACAACAGCTCGTTTGATTTTTATTCTGGATCAGCTTTGGTTCAACAAGTAGCCTCAGGTCTGTTTGTCCTCACACAGTTAGGAGGTGGGAGGGAGGAGGAGTGTGAGAAAATTCTTCCTTTCTGGTATCCTCTTGTGCTGGCTCAAACACATTGTGAGATTACTGGTTTAGTAGTCTGGGTATCCTCCACTTACTGGTTGGTTTAAATTAGAAAATAGTTTCAGTCCGTTTCCAACTGCCTAAATACGATCCTAGATGTAATGCCACTTTTGCTGTAGGAACAGAAAGGATTCTGGTGGGAATGTGCCACAGATCCAAAAAACCCTTGTAAAATTTAGATTACAGCTCCCTCTGTTGGGCTTTTGTAACAGTTGCACATAAGCATTTAGGTTAGTCACTCTTGCCGAATTTAATTCAGGAAACTCCCCCTTTCCACAAGCCTGACATAAATGTCTTTTATGATATTGCTGCGTGTTAAATACTGAGATCTTACAATCAGAAGGCTGGGAAGGCAAGTGTGGGAATTTTATACTAGATTTAATCTGAAAGAATTGTTACAGCTAGTGATCCTTTTCTGTTGAGTCTTTCAATGTTGCTTTTCCCAGAGATGGTACCACAAATGGTGAGATTTCCTCTGAAATCCATCCTTTTGATAAAACCTTTTATTTGGAGGGGTTGAGTGGAATTAGGCCTTGGTGGCAGCCAGTGGTTTCAGATGCGCTCAGCTTAATAGGTGTGTGTGTATGTACAAGTAGGATCCATCATGGTTCCATTAAGAACCATGACGAATTTGAACTGGAAATCAGACTGTTTTCCCCCCCTTTTAAAAAAAACTTAAATCTCTCATTTCCCACATGGCTATGAGTTATACTTGGGGAAATAGGCATAAAAAGCAGCACCTCATAATTTCAGTATATGCTGTAATTTTTGTTGCAACATTATACAAATATTTGAAGTAACAAACAATGCACAAAACTGGAACCACAAAAGTAATTTAATGTTGCAGGCAACTTTCTTTAGTCAAACAGCTCATACCTCTTCACACTTCAATAGATTTATGTTAAGAGTGTAAAGGTTTTAGCAGTAGAAAATTGTGATTTTAAAAAGTATTAAATGCAGAAGCTAATTTAAAGAAATGTCTATGTTGTTTGCTCCAGAAATTTAAAAATAACCAAAAGAAAAAGTGAAAGTCCTTAACACCAGGGCTGTTTTGCAGTCACAATGGATATGTTTTGTGCTGTAAACAAGTAATACCAGAACACATTCTAAAAAGAAACCAGCATAAAAAGATTGCTTTTGAGGAAGTTTATCTCTTTGATCACTTGATTCATTTGAAGGTGAAGAAATCACAGAGGGATTAAATGAAGGCCAGACCATGCCTTTACTTTTTGAAAGCTTTGCTCTGTGTGAATATTAATGCTTGTGTGTGAAATCATTTCAGCACAATGATTTCAATATCTGTTTTCCTCCAAGGCATGCTATGGAATCTTAAAAGTACCTGAAGGGAGCTGGCTGTGTCGCACCTGCGTCCTGGGAATACACCCTCAGTGCCTCCTGTGTCCCAAAAGAGGAGGTGCCATGAAAGCTACCAGGACGGGGACGAAGTGGGCACATGTGAGCTGTGCTCTTTGGATTCCAGAGGTAAAAACCTAATTTCTGTCTCTGTTCTCCCCCTCCTCGGTCCCTCCTCTGCCTCTTTATGGTCTCGTGATTTAAGGCATCTGTCTGGCATAATACTGGGCTTTACTCTGATGGATCTGCACAGTCAGTGAAGACCAGAAGAGAGTCCACCTTGTTCCATTAATGAGTCACTTTGTCACCTCCATTTACTCAGCAATCTCTTCTTGGTGTTGTTATGGTACCTGAGTGAGTTGTGAGAAAGGATTACTGATGTAAGATACATGTTACAAATACAGCTTTATTCTCTCTCTTATTTTTTGATTAATTTGTGTGATCAGATACATGTATAATTTGCACAAATAACTCTGCTGTTTTCTTTGTGTGTTTTGGGTTTTTTTTAAAGAACCTCCCTTTTGCATTATTTTTATAGGATGTATGCTCAGATTTGTAGTTAAGGTTTCTATGAACTAAAATTTTTCTGAACGATGGGGGAGATGCAACTTTTTCTGTGTTATATTTTATAAGTAAAGGCTTTTTTGTCCTATCTGTTTATACATATATGGAGAGTTTCATAATGAAGTTTTATGTTTTCTTCATTTTGAATCAAGTTTATCATCACAATATAATTCTGTAATGTTCACTTGTGTATAGATGGAGTTTGTGTTTAAATTTGCACTTGGAATGTTTATGCTTTCTTTTTGGTAAGATTCACAAACCCATTTTGGTGGGTAATTTTAGGTGAGGCAGTAGCCAGATATGTCAGCACTGTGACATCAAGGATACCATATTTTCTGAACCTTCAATTCCCAAGTGCAGCCAAGCCACATGTAAACAAAAGTTTGAGGAAAAGGTTGAGATTCTGGTTTTTTTCCACTTAGCAACTAGATGCAGTGTGTAGTTCCTAGCTGTCTTGAGTATATATCTGCTTTTTAAGGAGGTTGTCTTTAAAGCTGCACTCTTCCTTTTGGGCCTATTTGTAGTTCCTGGCATCTCTTCCACATTCAAGGAGAGAGGAGTTGGAAAAAACCCATTTTTTTTTTTATTAAAAAAAAAAGTCACTTCTCTTCCTGTAGTTATGAAATGTCTTGGCTGGAAGTTCTCCTGGCTCTGAGCAGACTGGTTTTCCTAAGAGGTCCTTTCTGCATGTGGTTACCTTGCTGTTCTCGGCACAGAAGAGGAACAGTGAGGTTTGGGAAGCTTCCTTTGATGAGGGAGAGAAACTACTGGGGGAACACCCAGGTGGGAGAGCTTGAATCTGGCTGCTAACAGAGCCCATTTTGTGATTCTGAAGCCTTGGGCACCTTCTTCCCTTCACACCAATGGCAAGAGTGTTGGGCATAGTGAGGATGTGGTACCTGCCAGCAGGGATGCAAAGTACCTCTTGGATCCATTCTCTCTCTCATGCATTGTTACTTGTAAAACAGTTCAGTCACCAGAGAAACTATTGTGAATCTCTGCTAAAATGGCAGGTTAATTCCTGTCTGGAGAGTCAAATGTGACTTTACATGCTGTAGGGGGGAGAAAAGACCTGGAGATTGAAGACCTATGTATGGATGTTTTCCTTAAGAAGAAATTAAAAATTTTCAAAAGCTGCTGTAACGGGCCTGAGGAGGTAAAGGGGGTGAAAAGCTGGGGAAAATCATCCTCCTCTGTTCTCCCCACAGACTGGGTACAGTTAGTAATGGACTCCCAGAGGTAAAGCCCAAGGTAAGGGTAGGAGAGCAATATTGAAGACATATCCCAAATGACTCCCATTGCCCTTGGTGTTATCATGTCATACAAGCTGACGCCACACAGTACAGCAGCAAAGCAATCTGGATCCCCCTCCCTGTTCTGAAAAAATGCACCCTAATGGGCACACAGTGCATGTACAGAAACATATACAGGGTTAGGTACCACACCCACATGAGATCAAACAACATTGAGACCAGTGGCTCTGTGCCTAATACAGCAAATGCTTAGATCAAATTTGTTTCCAACCCACCCTGGGCAGATCTGTTGTTGTCTCAACCCTTCATGTCGCACATTGGGTGCCAAATAAAGGCTGTTGTGGTTTAGGAATGGTATTCCCCAATTTAGTGTTCCCACTGAAGCACTCCAAACGAAGTGCTGGTTGCTCACTCTCCCTTCCTCCTCTGCTTCCCCTGCAGCAGGCTGGAGGGGAGAACTGGTAAAGATCACTGGTTCAGATAAGAACAATTTATTGGAAACAGCAGTGGAATAAGAAAAACAAACAGTAACAACTACGGTGTCAGTAACAGAGGGAACCTGTGCTACCTGACTGCCAGTTTACCCTGACTGGGAAAAAAACCCTCCCCCTGTCCCCAGAAAGTGATGTGAGGTGGTATAGAGAAACCTCTGGATCCTAGCCATGCCCTGTCCTGGCTACTGCAAAAATTAGCTCTGTCCTGGCCAGAACCGGGACATTGGTTCTTAGCAAAGAATGATGTAGATGCCTCAAGTGTTCTGAAGAATTATAACTTTGAGCTACCAGGTTAAACCAGTAGTATTCCACACTACGGTTTGCGTGTGGGATCTTTTCAGATCCTTTACAGAGAAGTATGAGCACATGGATATCTCACAGCAAGAGAAATGTGTTGATTTTTTCTTCTTCAGGTGTTAATTGAGAGCCTGTTTTTATTGCCTTGATAATTGTTTCCATGCTGTTTTTTTGTTTACAGGTTAGTATTGCTTGCCCAGAAAGGATGGAGCCAATCACAAAGGTGTCTCATATTCCACCAAGTCGATGGGCTCTAGTGTGTAGTTTATGCAAACTGAAAACTGGTGCTTGCATTCAGGTACGTATTTGCCCTCTCTCAGAAGGGCAGTTTTTCTATTTGTTCTTCTGGTGTTCAGAGGTGCTTCACAGTGAAGATGACTATTGAAGAGATACCGTATCTATTTATTCATAGCTGTTTGCTATCAAATTAGTTGACTGGCACAGAGATTTAGGAATTAGTTACCTTCCTTTGAATGAGGCTGAGATGTTGTAAGTGCCACTACTGTGTGCATCAGAGATGGACAGAAAACTCCTGTTGAATGCTGTTTGCAAACAAGAAAATACGAAACTGGGTGATACCAACTTCCAACAGATATTTTTTAAGATTGTAGAAAATAGGTTTGTATAGGGATAGACTTTCATGTAATTAAGATAATCACATCCTTTTTTTCTGGTTTGTTGTTTTAACTGAGTTTTTTCGTTTTATATTGTCTGCAGTGCTCCGTGAAAAGCTGCATCACTGCCTTTCATGTCACCTGTGCCTTTGAGCATAGCTTAGAGATGAAGACCATCCTGGATGATGGGGATGAGGTCAAGTTCAAATCATATTGTCTAAAGCACAGCAAGAACAAACAGAATTCACTGCCTGATGTTGAGGAGCATCCCAAGAGCGTGTCAGAGCAGAAGCAAACTGAGAGCGAGAAAACAAGTTTGCGAGCCCAAAAACTCCGAGAGCTGGAGGAAGAGTTTTACTCACTAGTTAAAGTGGAAGATGTCGCAGCAGAGCTGGGCCTTCCTAAACTTGCAGTAGATTTCATCTACAATTACTGGAAATTAAAGCGAAAAAGTAACTTTAACAAACCATTGTTTCCTCCCAAGGAGGATGAAGAAAATGGCTTGGTGCAGCCAAAAGAAGATAGCATTCATACTCGCATGAGGATGTTCATGCATTTGAGGCAGGACCTAGAGAGGGTAAGAATTCAATTGGTAAAGTTTTGAAAAAGCACTTGCTGGTGAGCAGGGCTGTTGTTTTTGGATGAAAGTGGGAGTTTGGAAAGCAAAGGCATGATTTTAAAAATAATAATTTAAAATATTAGAAAAAATACAACATTCAACTCCAATCTTTTGATACGCTGCAGTGCTTGCTGGCAGACACTTTCAGGAGCTGTCTCCTCTCAGTCCAGTGAGAGATCCGGTGTGAAAGGAGTGCTTCCTGATTGCTTAAAGGAAATTCCTCTATGTATTTCAAGATGCATGTTTCTGTGCACAGTGTACATATTTGGTAATTGACTCTCTTGATTTCAACTTCAATCGAGTATACGTTTAAAAAAAAAGAAGTCTTTCAGCATTCACCTGCATGGTTTGAAGTCAAGTAAGTGATGTCCTAGATGTTTAACTTCCATGGTGACTTTTTGACTCCACACATGCAGAAGGAAAATGCTAGGCCTGTACTTGTACCACATCCCATGACATCTGATTCAGCAGTCTTAGTCACATCTCTTCCTCTGGTGTCAGGCTGTCCTGGGTAGCAGGCAGGCTGAATCCCTCATCATTCTCTAGACCTGGATGTTTTCAATGCTTGTAGCTGCCTCAGGTGCTATGGCTGATCAACAGTCTGAACTGAGGAGAAGGTCAAGGAAATTACTTTTTTACCAATAGCTAGCTGGGCTCTTACCAGATTGCCATCTAGATGGTAGTTTGAAAAGAAGAAATCCATCAAAAATCAGAGCAGAGATTTTTAGGAAGTCATACAGAGTGCATTTTTCTGGCCGCTGATGGGGAAGTGGCTTGTTACCACTCAGAGACTGCCAACTAGGATAGCCTGTTAGGTAGGGATCACCTGCAGTTTTGAAGTGCTTAGAGATAGGTAGTGAACATAAAAAAGGTAACAAAATAAAGTAGATGTACTAAATGTGATGAGGAGAGGGTAGTAGAAGCAGAAGAGAGGTAATAGTATTGTAAGAAAAGCAGAAGCAGTACTGGGGGGAAAGAACACCATGAAAATACAGGGAGATGAGTGTTGGAGCCAGAATTCGCACTTGTCAATGTAACTGTTGTCTTGAATCCAGTCATAATCAATCTCAAATCTTTTCCAGGACTAGTTTGGATGTGGAACTTTATTTAAAAAAAGAATTAAAACCCCGTAACATGTGTCAGATGGAGGGTTGGTGTTTTGGGGTTAGTTGGTTTTCATTTTTCAAGGGACCATTTGAAGCTTTTGTTTGATAAATGTTTGGTTTACATCAAATTTTGTTGAAATTGATGTACTTATTCTGAGTGGAGGGGCTTCACATTTTGAAATGCCTGTTGTAAAGTTTTTGAGCTTCTTGTATCATAAGGTTTTGTACTCTGTTATATCTTGGGATAAATATAAATTTGAGAATCTTGGATTTTGTTTCTGTGTAGACAGGTTCCAGTTCTGAACAGTTGGAACTGACTGCTGGGAAAGTATGTTTGGTAGATACCTTTCAACCAGCACCTACGTTTTTTCTGTGTTTTGAAAGCACTTTTAAGTGTTTTTCAAGAACTTTGAATGCCTCTTCCTATTCTGATTACATTAGATGGAAGTGTTGCTATTAACTCAAACAAATAGTAAAAGTAGAATTATGTGGAACTGAATCACAGAATGACTTGGGTTGAAAGGGACCTTAAAGACCATCTAGGTCCAACCCCCTGATATGGCCAGGGACACCTTTCACTAGACCAGATTGCTCAAAGCCACATCCAATCAGGCCTTGAACACTTCCAGGGATGGAGCAGCCACAGCTTTTCTGGGCAACCTGTTCCAGTGTGTCACCATGCTCACTGTAAAAAGGTGTTTTCCTTATGCCCAGTCTAAACCTACCTTCCTTCAGTTTAAAAACATTACCCGTTTTTCTGTCACTACAGGCTCTGGTTTATCTTTCTTAAAATCTATTTTCATAGAATGAAAAGCTGCAGTGAGGTCTCCCCAGAGCCTTCTCTTCTCCAGGCTTAACCCCAACTCTGTCTGCCTTCAGGAGAGAGGAGTTCCAGCCCTCTGACCATTTTGTGGCCCTCCTCTGTATCTGCTCCAACAGGTCCATGTTAGTCTTGTACTGGAAATGCCAGAGCTGAATGCAGCACTCCAGGTGAAGTGTCAGCAGAGCAGAGTAGAGGGGCAAAATCCCCTTGCTTGGCCTGCTGGCCACACTGGTTTTGCTGTAGTCCAGGACAGGGTTGGCTTTCTGAGTTGGGAGTCCACATTGCCATGTCATGGCCATGTTTTTACCAACCATTATTCCCCCATCTTTCTTCACAGGGCTGCTCTCTATTCATTCATCTTCTAGCCCATATAGATCCTGGGTATTGCCCTGACCCAGGAACAAGACCTTGCATTTGGCTTTATTGAACCTTATGAGTCAATGCAATGGAGTCAAAAAGAAACTGCTCAATGGGTCAGCCAAAATGAGAATACATTCTGCTGTCTTGAGAAATCTATTCAAGGCATTGATTGAGTTGACAAATCAAAAATAAGCCCCAAAAAACGCAGTAGGATTTTTTAAAAAATTCTTAGTTGTGTATGTTCAGTAATATTCACAAGAACTTTGCCAAGGGATTTTTCACATGTTGTTGTTTTATTTCTGTTAATGATACACTTTTTTAACCTTTTAAGCTGTCAGGATTTATTTTCTTTCTGCCTACAAAGTCTCCTGTTATTCCTCCATAGGTAAGAAATCTCTGCTACATGGTAAGCAGAAGAGAGAAGCTGAAGTTGTCCCACAGTAAAGTACATGAACAGGTCTTCAATTTGCAAGTCCAACTCATTAATCAGGAAATTGCTGCAGGTAATCATATAAATGTAAAGTATTTATGAATTCTGCCTATATTTCAACTAAACCAGTGTGTTCTCTTTATGTTCCTGCTTAGTGTTTTCAGCACTTAAAATTGCCTTGAAAAACTTGCTTCAAGAACACAATCAGTGAAAGCAACAACACACATAAAACTTGAAATATTTGCTTGAATACTTTTTTATTTTATGGCTGTTTCTGGTACATGCCTGTTGCTTATTAATCAGTGTGGCATCCAGACAGCAGAAACGAGCTGGTGGTGGTCTCTAGATTTTTGGTTCCTTGAGCTGCTGGTCTATGGCACTGGTTCCCCATAGCAAGCTCTGCACTGGTGCTCAGCTCTCCAGCTGAGAAAGCTTTTTCTTTTGCAGTCAGAAGTTGTTTCCTTCAGGCAAGAGAGAAGAGTGACTGATGGGAATCACTGCTGTTCTCGTGGTGCCTCATGAGCAGCGCAAAGAGGCATTTCTTAGCTTGCCATCTGCAGTTGCTCCCCTTCCTTCAAAAAGCGTTTAAGTCCTCTGGTTATTTATAGTGACCAGTAACTGTTTAGGAATGCTGAGGTGCCAAACCCCACTCTGCCCTTCACTTTTATAGCAACTTTTTGAAATGAGGAGCACAACATTTGAAAAGACGAGAAGAGTATGCATTACTGTGCAATTACTATAGGGCGGACGGCTATTTTTCTATGTGAATTTAAGATCTCTCTGGTCTTTCAAGAAACATACTGTGTTTTTAATGACCAATTTAGGGTGAAGTCTTCATGCTTTTTTTCTCTACCCCTGAAACATGGACAGGTTTTGTTAGTACTGATAAGACAGGGGTTTTGAACTGTTTTAAATAAGATAATACTTTGTGGAAGCAGCAGTACTCTAAAGCACTTTGATTTTGTGTAAAGGTATTTTGTTAAAAACGTCTACTAAATTTATTTTGTCTTTACAAACACAAGTGATTTATTTAATGCTTATTACAAAAGCTTGATAGCTACTTTGCAATGGGTACCCTATGCATATAATATCATAACAACTAATATATTGGGGTGAAAAGACTCCTCAAGCATAGAGAATTTTATAATACAAAGCAGAGAGTTGAACCAAGTCCAAATTGAAACTCAGTTTGAAGCATTGTTTTTTCTTCTTCCAAAACTGAGTATGAACCTTTTTTTCAGCTTAGTTGGAGCTACTTCAGTCATATCTCAAAACTGGTTCAATTCACTGGCTGAAAGCCCTGTGAAAAGGGCACATTTTTGGTTTTTTTAATGAAAATGCTTAAATGCTTACCTAAATTCCGAAACAGTGGATAACTTGTTACAGTTTTCATTATCCCAATGTCTCTTTATTGTCATAAAATAATTTCAGACTAATTGTTTGCAAATGCTTCGTACTGTTGCATGACCTTATAAGGGACTATAAAACTTGTTATAGATAACAAAACAAATTACCCTTTTTTCAAAATGCCTTTTTTTTTTAATTCTGCTCCCTCATCTATTTCTCCTGTAGGCCATACCCTGACAAGTGCACTAGAGAACACACTGTTCTACCCACCTCCCAGGATCACCCTAAAGTTAAAAATGCCCAAATCGGCATTAGGAGACTGCAAAAATAACTCGCTGAAGCCTGGCAACAGACCTCTTTCTCCTGACAACAACAGCACTGTTTACGGCAAACGGAGTGTGCCAATGTCAAAGGAATCATTTGAAATTAAAGCAAAATCTTACACCAGGTATCAGCACGACAGCAGAAGTAATGGGTTGCTGGCAGGGATTGGCAAACCTCGGAGCGAAGCAAAGGATTCTGGCCCCACGCAGATGATGGAGTTTCACCGGGGTCAGCCATCTGGGAAGCCTTTAGCACTCCAGGCTGCTTTGCATGGACAGTCTTCCATTGGGAATGGGCGGGTGCAGCAGGAGAACTCAAGGCTGGTGTCCAAGTCCAATGGTCTGATGGGGAGGGCTGGAGATGTGAGCCAAAGAGACGGCTCCAGCCAGACACCCTATGAACAAGAGTCGGTGCTCACGGCTCACTTGGCCAGCCAGAGTGGTTTCAGAAAATCTACCATAGAACATTTTAGCCGGTCCTTTAAAGAGGCTACCAATAGTCTAGTGAGGACGACGGAAGATCTCCGGTGCTGTGAAAAGCCAACAAGAAGACTTGCAACAAAAGATCGGTTGTGGAGCAAGCAGACACTTGAAGGTGCTCCATACCAGGACAATGATGGGTACTGTCCTGACTTAGAGCTGAGTGACTCTGAAGCAGAAAGTGATGAAAACAAAGATCAAGTGAGGTTAAGACGAAGTAGCTCAGAGAGAGAAAGCCCAAGTAAGGACTTTGGAAGAGATTGTCACAATAGAAGCAAAAAGAATATGATTTCTCACAGTTCGGTACAAAGGTGATTAGAGGCCCCCACGGGGTAATTCACCCTTTATGTATTCCAGTGTACCAGTGCAAAGCTCGTTATCAAAAGGTTCCAGAAAATAGTCTAGAACCTATGTTAGGAAGAGCTGCAGTAGGGGAATGTGGGGAGGGGAGAGAAATCAGAGTAGTTTTGTTCAGCTGTGAATTGGTTTGCAGTCTTCACAAGGTTAGCCCAGTCATCCACAAAATCATGTGGAAACTGTGTTTTACTAGAGGGTCACATCTGGGAGAGCACGAAGCGGTTAATCTTTCCGTAAATTCAGGAAACCGCCTCCCCCTTGCCAGCTTATGTGCGAGGCAATGTGTTCGTATGAAGTCAGTCTTGTGATGGTGGACATATTTTAAAGAAGGTCTTGCATTGCTCTAATGTGTTGCAAGAGACTGCAAACGGAGACAGTGAAACTGCATTCATACAGCACCTGCAGAATGGCTTTGATCCAGCAATGCACTGGCGGATGTGTTGGGAAGTTAAGCATGTGAAAAGTCCTGCTGGTTTCCCCTGAGAACGACAGTGCTCATATCTCCGACCACATGCCGCTGTGCTCTGTTGGATCAGGCCCTTAAGTGACTACTAAGTGACGATCCTCTTCTGCAGGAGGCTTTGAACTGCAGTGGCGTTTGCAGGCTCCTTGCAGAGGGTACAAGAAGGCGTCGTCGCTGGCGCTGCCAAACTTGCTGACCTCCAGACGTACCCCTATTCCCTGCTTTTGCTGAAGGTTGTGTTTCTCTTTACAAGAATTCGCTTATTTTGTAAATATAAAACTTCTAGTACTTCAGTTTTTTTAATCTCTGTACATAGTTGCTTGTTGTGGGATGCACTTGTAAATATTTTACCCAGCTAACAAGTACAGATGGCTAATTTTGTGGATAGTGTTTACAAAAGTAGATGTACTACTTCAAAGAAAAATGCTATTTGACACTTACATTTAGGCAATCACCGGTGATGCCAGGTTCCTCTTGAAACTGAGATTTCATATCCAGAAGTCTTTTCACCTGGTATTTTTAAAGTCAGATGAATTTGAAAAAAATTTTGACTGAATTCTTTTTGCAGGTGCAAATTTTCAACCCTAGTTGCCTGAACACAGGCATAGGAGCCTTCTGGCATCTAGGTCTGTAAAATTTTAGCCAATCATCATTTGAAGTATTTTTTTTAAATTGCTGGAAATCTGGTATTTTATTGAGCTGCTTTTCAACCTCTGATCAGTTGCTGTTTCCCAGTCTAACACATTTTTGTATGTCCTTTAAAATCAGCAATTGTTAAATAGTAATTAAATTTCAGCCAGTACTGAGGAAGAGAGAAGGGAAGAGAATCCCTTTCTGTTTGTTTCAATGACAGGGGATTTTTGTTTGAATGCAAACTGACTTCTTGTTTTCCAGATGGTGTTGTGTTGATCAACAAAGTAACTGCACTGGTTTTCTCTGAAATGCTGTACATTTCCTAAATACGCAACATCCTGTGTCCCCACATCACTGGCTGAAATGGCCCATAGGTTGTACAGGGCATGTCATATACAGCTCCTTTGCACTGGGGGTTCAGTTTTGTCTAGAAACTAAAGGTGTTCCCTACCCAGCGTGAAGATGACTATGCAGAATCCAAACGACAACAACTTGTTTTTCTTAATGGTTTTAATTTATTACTTTTAGCTTGGGAAGTGGCAACAACATTTTCAGATTTGTTTTAAACTTTGAAATCTCCCTAGTTGCAATAGGACTAGCAGGTCAGGGGCTGGAGGACTCTTCAGTAGTGAAATAATAAAAAAAAAGTATACTTGGAAAATCTGCTCTGTTTGCTTCATGAATCTTGATTTTTAAATTTTTTTTTTACTTTTTGATTTTATGTATATTTGTGTAATTGATCTTTCTAGAGCTGTATCTTCAAAATTATTTCTTTTGGTGTAAATATGCAGTAGCATTTTAGTTTCCACATATTTTATTTTAATGGGAAATGCTTTGTGTTCTAAGCCATGGGTCATTCAGAAAAAGTAAACAAATGTCTGTTCATTTGTATTCCGGTTCTGATTCTCTTAATTCTCCTTCAATATTTATTAGTAATCCCCTCTCACTGGTCTTGAAATTTTAAGAAGCTTCTATTTGGAACACTTAATCTGGGAGGTCAGCAAAGTGTTCATGTTTCAGCTTTGTGGCTGAAAGCGTATGACAGAGGAGAGGGAAAATGGTGCTTCAGCAAAACTCAGCGTTTCTGCTCTTCTGGGGTTATAAATTCAGTGGTTTCCAGTCTGGGCTATGGTTTTGCTACTTTTACATGATTTTAATAGACATATGAAGGAGCCCTTGGTTATGTAGTTCTCAAGTATTGTCCCCAAAGTGCATTTGCTAGTTTTTATTGTGCATTCGGTGGCTAACTGTTTGAAGTATTACCTCTTAACCTTATTTGTCAATTTTTTTTTGTGTTTTTGCATTTTGTTTTATATATAAATATATATATATTCAATTTTCCAAGATGGACTCGGTCTTTTTCAGATGTCCCCTTTTTACAAGTACTTTTTCATTAAATTATGAAACTGCTAACAATATTTTCATTTGTTGTGATTTATTTAGGGCTTTACTCTCTGTGTCTGGCAGGTTGTGAAACTCATCAGTACTGTGCCTATTAGGAGTAAATAATTTCTGCAGATTTGACAATACTTTAGCAAGTTAAGTATCCAGGAAAACGCTTCCCCTTCAGCCTCCCAAAAAAGAGTCATTGAGCACTAATTTGCTGTGTATAGCAAATAGTGCAAGCCTGGCTTTTGTTTCTGCCTAGCTGAGCAAATGTAACAGACCATTTGCTGCCCTGGCCTCACTTTTCAATGTATTTGCTTATGCTGTAGTATGACTGGTTTTCCCTAGTTGGACAAAGTGAGTTTTAGAGGAAGAGCCATAGCCAGGCCTTCTGTCTGATCCCATTCTTGTGTGCCTGCAGACCGTGCATAGTTAAACACAGCACGCAATTGCCATGTGTGTGCAAAGGACAAATCGGTGCAAGCAAGTTCCTGGGTTGATGTTTCATGTCGGTTTTATGTGGCCTCCTGCTGTAGTTCCCCCTGCTCCCACGGGCCGGTGCTGTGATGTACCTTGCTGGCAGTGAGGAGCTGCTCCCTGTGCTAGGGCAGGGAAGAAGGCAAGAGGAAAAGGAAGGTGGAGAGAAAGGAGCAGATGTAGCTGCTGCATAGCTGATCTGATAGCATCCCTGCTGCTCTGACCAGCTGTGCAACTGGCAGTGTCCAAGAGAGATGGGGGTTTGCAATCCAGGTGTTGCAGGCAGCAGTGACCCTCCTGCCTGGAATGGGTCTGGCAGCAACAGAGTGAGTTGAAAGCTGAGCAGCTGAACATGCTTGTGCCTGGTGTACAGCAGGAGTGATGGAGCAGGTGCCCCTAGGCAGTCTGGGACTGGAGCTGGAGATGGGTTGGGTGAAATGGAGCTCAGATCCCTCAGCTGAAAAGCAAACAGGAGATAAGGGGGAAAGGCAATAAAGATGCAGACAAGAGAAGAAAAACCAGCGCTAGGAAGAAGCAATAAGTCTTAGACTGGCAGCTGTTTTTCAGGACCAGAATTTCTTCTTCCCTAAAGGCATTCTTCAAAAAGATTCCAGCAACAGACTTCCCTTTTTTAACTTTCTGACTGGCAGCTTCTAATTCCCTTTGCAAATACAGTCTGGTTGAGGCTGGGATGTGGGAAAGACAGGGCCAAGGAAGGAAATTGGTATCCCCGTTATTTTGAAAACAGCTGCTGTTAGTGTGTAAATTCTTTTCAAATAACTAAGTGTGGTTACTTGTTGATGGTAACTTGGGCCAAGCACTAACAGCGGCTCTGTGGTGATTCCCAGCACATCGTTTCTGCATTTATATTTCTGTCCTAAGAGAAATGCTTCTCAGTTACAACTTGTGTGTGTAATTTGGAGAATGTTTTCTTTGCACCATGCATCTCAAAACATAGAAGGAGAAACTACAAATGTTTGGATATTAAATGTAAGCCTGAAACATCCACCTGGTTTTGATGTGGCACCTCTGACGACTAGGCCTGGATGTACAGACTGTGCTGTGGACGCACGATGTGTATCTAGTACCTGGGAGGGACTGAGCGTTACCAAGTATTCAAAGCCTGCCTCTGTGAGCTGCAAAGATAATCCAACGAAACCACTCATTTTGATCTTTGGGAATTTTGATGATCCCAGTGCTTGTAAAGGTTTAGCACTGCAGGGAATTGACACATCTATTAGGAAAACATGCTTTTGATGCGAATTAAGGAACAAAAGGAAGCTGCTTGCACAACCTGAGAGCTTGGCATGTGAGGGAAGAATACCGGGGAAGGGCAGAGATTGAAAACAATGGAGTGCCTCAGTGCGGCTTCTTTAGGAAGAAGTGAAGACTCACAGACTTCTGGGTTCTGGTTTTGTGAGAGATGCCCTGCTATTGCTGCCTCAGAACCATCCTTTACCCCGACTTCATGGCTGAACAGGCTGTTGGCCCCTCTGGGCTGCAATTCTATATCCCTGTTGCAGAGATGATCCTGGGATAACTGCTGCCGGGCTCTGCTCCTAACCAAGTCAGCACATCTGTTGGGATATGAAAGAAGAGGATTAAAAGTGACTGCAAGCACAGCTTTCTGAAAGAAAATGTTACATAGCAATTGGTAAGTTGTTTGAAAACAGCAGACATGCATGGCTATTTCTGTTCCTCAGTTAACCCCTCTGCAGATAACTTGGGTAAGTCTGTGTAAGGAGAAGCAGCCTCCTCCTGTATTTGCTCATGAGTTTCCCTGCCTCTGTGTGTACAGTTTCCACATAATCTTTTTCCAGTAGGCTTCTTTTGTCTGGGATAACCTCCTGGATCCACCTTGCCCTGCCCTTTTTCTGGGACTCTTCTTTTGTTTCAGGCTGGGCAGACCCTCCCTGCCATCCCATTGCTTTCTCAGCAGCTCTGAGGCTGGGTATCTGCCTCGCCTAGGCTGCTTTATCTGATACATTGTTTTAAATCTCTGGGTAGGCTCCATAATGACACCTTTATGGTTTCTTTTGGCTTAACCATCCTGAAGACGTTTTTTTCTGGTTTCTGTTGGTTTTCCCCAGGTGCTGCCCCACCCGCTGCCTCAATCAGGGAAGAGCACTGGGCAAGGCAGGACACAAGTTGTATTTTGACGGACTTCCCTAACAGTTCCAGAGTTGCTCTGCTGGCCAAATTGGGGGGCCAGTATTCTAAGGAAGAATTTAAAACCTAGCACAGCAACAACATACAAAGGAAGATGCCATCAGGAAATCTGGTCATCCGAAAGGTCTTAAACCTGTGACACAGATATCAAGATATTACAGAAATCGTCACAGAATGGTTTGAGTAGGAAGGGGCCTTAAGGACCATCTAGTCCCAATCCTCCGACCATGGCCAGGGACACCTTCTACAAGACCAGGTTGCTCAAAGCCCCAACCAACCTGGCCCTGAATACTTCTGGGAATGGGGTATCCACAACTTCTTTGGGCAACCTATTTCAGTGTCTCGCCACTCTCAAGATAATGCCACTCTTGTTTTCTATGGTCTCAGCAACTGCAAGGAGTCCACTGGAGTATTACTATAAAAAGAAAAGGTGTTATATATGCCATTTGGGAAAATGGGTCTGGTTATACCTTTGGAAGTGCAGGCCTAGTGAGGGATTGAGTCATCTGAGGGGGAAAAACATTCCTAAACTAGCCCACCCACTTCACCTGAAACCACCGTGTCTGATTGCATTCCTTTGTAGTTCCTTATCTCAAAAGCCTAGTGCCGAGTAGTTTGGGAAGCCCTGTCACTGGCATTTTAGGTTCCATTTGCATCTAATTGAATGGAGCCCGACTAGAGTACTTTCCCCTCCTTAAAACTGATGGCTCAGCTATTGTTCTGTTGTCTCCTCTAAAATGGAGTAGGGACATTTTCCTGATTATTCGTTCTAGAAGAAGCCAGACATCTCTCCGGGCTTAAGGAAGCGCAGAGGCCTAAAAGCTGGATAAGCCAGGTGATGCAAGATATTATACACTTGTTACAAACGGCTAATACATAAACCAGACTTTCCTCAAATTGTCTGGTTGAACATGCTAAATTAAGCTCTGAGCAGTCACCTTAAACCTGCAGTTAATTTGAAATTTATTTCTGATTTGGGCTAGGACAGCTTGCATGCCTGTAAGCCACAAACACTGAAAGCATTGTTGCTAAATCAGCTACTTGGTTGAAAGATGTTGCCTTTCCCTGAAGTCCTGGCTCCCTTACGTGGCCTCTGTAATTTTGCAGCTGCGGTAGCACTTATCAATGCTCTTTTTTTTTATCCCGAGGCAAGCAGAATGCAAATCCAGGTCACGTGGGGTACAGAGAGCAGAGAAGTAAGGCATTAATGAAAAATGCCTTGGCTGTGCTCCACTGAAGAATAGCTTTCTGAAGCAGCCTGTTGCCCCACTGCTCCCCGGTACAGTGGCACAGGCTGGGAGGTCTGAGCTTTGTGAGGCAGCTTAAGGTGGCAGGACCTGGCACCTGCGAGTGCTTCTGTGACAATTTGGAGGTGCATGTGTGAGGGTGTCCATGAAACATTTGACAGACTGGCTGCACTGGGAAGGGTCACATGTTTATTTATAGCACTGTGTTCATAAATCAGAGGTGGTTTTTCATGGGCTTCTGGCCAGTACGTAAGAAATTATGCTGAAAGAAATCTGCATAATGAACTGTAATAAGTACAGGGTACTGTTGCCAGTTCTGTGAGAGAAACTGGACATTGAAGGCTAAATACTTCAATACAACTTCATGGTAATTTGGTGCAATTCCTCTTAGGATTCCCTATTTGAGATTGCATTAACTTATGTGACAGCAGGAAGTGTTAGACATCTAAATTAGTCAATGGGCACAAGTTTGCTGCTGCCACCTTCTTCCCGGGTGGCATTTGCAAACAGGAAAAGGGAGTACTTCGGCAAATGCTTGAACTGTATGAGTGTTTAAATGCACAACTGTGATCATCCTAACTAGTAAACAGTTGAGACTTCTCAGCAGTTTGATCACTCCTGGACCTACTTGTTGCTTGCTAACAAATAAAACCTTGATCTGGACATACAAGTCAATTCCAAGAACTATACTTGGCTGCAAACAAGTGCATGGCAGTGCCAACTCTGCCTTTTCAGCCAACTGATTGCAGTGACCGATTTTATGTTTGTACCTCTGCTCTCGCTTGGTGTTTTTTGGTTTGGCTTATCCATCCATCTGTCCTCCCGCCAAATGCAGTAATATCTGCTTGTGGTGAATTCCCACGTGCCCAAATGGATTTAACAGCAGGATTTAGCAGGCTTGTACTGAGGTAGTGGCTCTTTGAGCTCCACTGTCCTGACTGCACGGTCCCTGCTCTCAGTTGCACCTTGCTCATCTGAAGAGAAGGCCTAACAGACTCCCTGTTCAGAGGCAGCTGTTAAGATACAGACATCTGATATGTGGCATTTGCACTTCCTACCACACATGGGTAAGGCCTACAGCCCTCTCACCTTCCAGCAGGGAGGAGGACTAACAGTAGTAAAACAGAAAGACTAAAGGTGAAAGAAAAGAGAATATTCCAAAGATGAAGAAATGGCAGGATCAGGCTCATAAAAGGAGAGAAGAAGAATTGTGACTTTCCAGGAATGAGCATAAGCAAAACCTGATGTCTTTACAGTCCATGAAATAATCCAGCATGTCTTCTCACCTACAGTTTCTTAAGAGTGGGGGGATTTTGACAGCTCTGTGGCACACTGGGCAGTTCTCCAGAACTGCTGAGCATTTCCTGACTGGCAAGAAGGGTATAATGGCTTCTGGCAGGCTCAGGGAACCTGCAGGCTGGGAGAGGGTCTCCTGCATCACAGGTCTACTCTTTCTGTTCTTCATGGCTGTGGATGTTAAGATTCCACTTCCCTGTTTCCTGCAAAGCAGGAGGAGTAAGTGTACAGTGTGTCCTACCATGTGGGATAAATGCTGACCTAATAACCACTTCCTTTAGAAGCCACAGAGGTGCTGTGTGTGCTCCCTGTCAGATTTGGAGGCCACAGAGGCACACATTGTGACTGCGATGCAACAGTGGGAAATTCCCAGTGGGGAAGGCTCAAGGTAGCACAATCTTTGTCATCCATCTTTTCTGTGCTCTTCTTTCCCACAGTGAACTTTGTATAGTAGAAGAGCTCTCAACTGATGCTCTCTGTGAAGGCATCCCCCATGGATTCCTCCCTGCTTCTACCTTTCAGCAAGCCTGGATTAGCCATTACAGAGAAGACAAAGCAGGAATGCTGTTCTGTGTAACTACAGATGCAAACTCAAAATACGAGGCACAGAGTTTGTGTTGTAACGCTGGTAATTTCCTCCCAAGTGTATGACAACACACAGCTTGTTTTGATGCCTCCAAACCATGCTGACAAGTGCCTAAGTGAGCAAGGAGCAGAGAGAGTGGTGAGGTGGGGTGCGGGTTCTCCTGTCTCCTGCTGCTGCTGGACTCAGGAAGCTGTTGCACTGGCTGCCTATCCCAAACGGCCTCATACTGTGCGAGGACAATGGCAGAGCAGCCGACATGGCTAAGCCTTGTAAGAGCCGATAACTGTGCTTCCCTGTACTTAATGAATTCTTCCTTACATTTTTTAAGCCTCTGGATCTTCTTTGCTTGTTGTAAAATGTATGAAAGAAGGGGAGATGTGCTTTTTTCCTGGATGTTTTTCTATGTTAGCAGTTGCTAATAATTTACTTGACTCAGATTTGAGATTAAATCCTCTTGTTTGTTGTATGACACAGCAGTAGGGACGGAAAGAGAAAATCAGTGCTAAGCAGTGAAGTAAATGCTATGGATGCCTGTAAAATAAGTCTAACTGCTCAGCTAAAACAACAAGAAGCTAATAAATATCACATTAGTAGTCCATTGAGAGAAGCCTACATGAAACGTGTTGGTAAGTTCACATAGCTCATGAATTTTGCAAATATACCCCTAGAAGAAAAAATGTGACCAAATGAGACCTGGGCCATGAGCACGTGCTTTATGAATAAAGGCAACTGTGTGAAAACCTTTGACAGAAAATAATTGCCAAGATGAGTGTGTATGTTAAGGAACAGATAAAATCTGTAACTGGAGCTGTGCGGGTGGCTACCTGCCCAAAGACAGTGGTGGATCTCTGTGACGCCTGCTGTGCAATGACCCTTGAATAACAAACGAGGCTGCTACCTGTGCCAGCTCCAAACAATAGCCTGGAGCGGGGAGAGATGAATATTGGAGCAGCTCAGTTAATTCTTGTTTGTGGGGATGGGGCAGTGAGCCAGCCTCTGCCTGCCTGGTGCACCCTGAGTTGCCAGGAGGAGACACACAAGACATGGAGCAGTGAGTGAGACTGAAGTCCGTTGATGTCACTGATCCCTACAAGGATGACCAACTCCAAGTCAAAATGCAATATGTCATAGGGTGCTGAAGAGGAGAGCTGGGATTTAAAAAGCACCTTTGCTGTATTTGAGGCCTGGGGGTTGTAGTGGCCATGGCACAGAGACAAGCAGGGCCAACAAAGGACTGCATCTGGAAATTTTGATGCCAGCTCTTTGCCTCGTGCCTTTGGGGCTTTACAGCACAGGCAGCAAAAGAGGGCATGGCACGCTGAAGGCCCAGGTTTTCTGGATAACCAGGGGAATGCTGCAGGAGTGCGGATAAGGATCCCTCGCGCTGGAAGTCGGGGCCGAGGCTCTGTGAACACCTCAACCACAGCAAGAAGGCAGACAGAAACCAAGCCTTTTGGGAAGTAGCCTTTTAGGGAGCCGAGAAATTTTGCCACAACGAAGGGAAACCTGTTCTCCCTCTTTTTCCTCCCTGCATCTCTTGGAGGGGATGCCGAGGTGCTGCTGCTCGGGCAGCCGCCGCTCCCGCTCCCCGCGCTGGGCTCACAGCACTGCTTGGAGAGGAGCTCCCGAACGGCGCGGCCTTCGCCCTCTTCTCCGGGAAGTACAGCCCTCCCCACGGGCAGGACAGCACAGCCCCCCTGGAGGGGGTATCACGGTGCGGCCGCTCCCGTCTCCCTCCTCCCCGCTATAAAGAGCTGGAAATAGGTAGGGCCGGCGGCGTGCGCGTGGGTGCACCTTTTATTGTTGTTATTCGTTATTATTATTCAGTATCGTTGCTCTTCGCTGCCGTACCCACAGGCAGCTGCTGAGGTGGGTGCACACACGTGTGTTCCCGCGGCACACTCGGCACAGCCGGGCGTGCGGGGGCGGGGCGGCGTGGCCTTTCCCTCCCGATCTAATTCTTGCTTCTCCTTTATTACCTCCCCCCCGCTTCTTTTTTTCTTTTTTTTTGTTCTTTTTTTTGTGTCATTTTCCCTCCCAGCAGGCCGTGGTTGGAACAGGAGGTCAGAGACGATCCCCGTCGCAGATATGTCGTCCGTCCGGATCGAGTGCGTGGTCAGCGAGCGCTGCGGGGTCGGGGAGTCGCCCGTATGGGACGAGAAGGAAGAGGCGCTGCTGTTCGTGGACATCACGGGCAGGAAGGTGTGCCGCTGGAGCCCCGTCACTAGGCAAGCCCAGGCCATCCCCGTGGGTAAGGAGCCGCTGGAACACTCCGTGTGTGTTCTCGCTCGGCGCTGTGTCCCGCGGCAGCTCCATGTGCTCATCTCCCGGCGGCCTTTCCCTACAGCCTGGCTTTCTTGGGCCGAGAGGGCACTGGGGCTTTGCACAGTCACCAGACACAGGCCAGACCTACTCCTGGGAAACTTTCTCCATGATGATACAGGGACCCCTTAAGAAAAAGGATTTATCCACTTTTTCATAAAATAATAGTCTTTACTAATTTTTAATCAAACTGCACTAACTTTGTATTTTATATTAATTTTTTTATTTTAGCTTGTACCTTAGTTTGTCAGTGATCTTAACCATGCATAGCTTTAGACCAAGAGGAATTTAACCCTGTAACTGTAAGCTGAACTTTAAGAAATAAACCAAAACCATTTTTTGGATTAAAGGCTAAACTCCAATAAATAAATCAGAAAACTTGTCTAGGCTGAGGCTTGAAGCCGCAACATTGTTTAGTTAAAAGGAAATATAGGGCTGCAGAGATAAGACCAGCCCATTAGTTCTGTTAAAAGTCACCCTAAATGTCTTTCTTTGGTGTGGCGTTATCAGTTGTAACTAAGTATATAAACCTGGAAACACAAAAGTCTCACTGAACATTTCTTTGGTGGAATTAGCCCCCATGTTCTCAGAGCTAAAAGGAAGAATTTTGTTCTATTCTTTTGGATTTGATTGTTTCCTTAAAACAATGATTTTGTGCTACTGGGTTATGTTTGAGCTACATCTTTTTCCTATAGGGTGTCCACAACTTGCTCTCTTTTGTTCTGCTTTGTCTCCCAGTAAAGTTCTGCGTTGTTTTCTGTGATAGGTTTGTGCTGATTTGAATGAGCAATGCTTACAACATTTTACGTGCTGCATAAAGATTTCCAATAGTGATTTAAGAAGTTGATATTTTTCCAGGTAACAGTGTCGCCAGCTAGAGTCTCAATAGTTTAAGTATTTATTCCAGAAAGGAAGAGATGTGCTAACCCTCACAGAGTTGCAGATTTACTGCTGGATGTGATCATGTAAATATTTGTCTGTCTGAGGACAGCTCCTTAAGTGGTTTGAGTGCAATTTATTATTTTTCTCATGTTCAATAACACTTGGTGAAAATCAATTTTGCCTACTCATAAGCTGCTCACATTATTCCCAAGAGATTGATCTGGGCTTATCTGCCTTTCAGATTACTGTAGTTAGCATTTTTAAGATGAGAGAAGGCCTGGTACTAATTTGGGAAATGTTGCTTCCCAAGCTTATTTCCTCTTCGCTTAGTTGAGAAAGTGTGTTTCTCCCTGCCTTACCTCCCAACTTGACCTACTCTCAAAGGTGTAGTCTTTTACATGTGGCCTCTGGAGATTTGGAAGGGATAGAAGCTGAAGTAGCTCCCTTTTTTTTGTTGTTTGGTTGGTTTTTTGGTTTTTGTTTGTGGTTTTTTTTTTTGTCTCTTTAGTAACAAAATAGTTACAATTAATAGCTGTGGCTTTGGAAATACCATGGCTAAAAAACCCCAAAAACCAACAAACAGCCAGCCAAAGAATACCATATGATTAAAGTAGTGGGTTTCCAAAGTGGAAACTAAGAGAGAAATTACTCATTACTAAAGTGTACAGAGAATTACAACAACCCCACGCTTAGCAACAACTTCTCTTCACGTGCCCTTTTTACCTCCGCAGGGAAATCACTGCAACATGCAACTGTGCCTGGAGGGCAGACCTTATGGTCAGTTTCCTTTTTGGCATAAAATGGTGCTGCAAATAAATCAGTTCCTATGGATGCTGCTTTAACAAAGCCCTGCAGGGCCAAAGTGGACTGAGTTGGCTGCAAGGGCCGAGACACTTGCACTGTATTTGTGCAGTGAACAGGTGTCTGTGTCCTGGTATATACCCCTTTGCTCTGCGGTGCTTTGTCAGGAACTTTATGGGGCTGTTCTTGTGTAGGAGCGCCCATGGGGGCCAACACCTCCAGGGGCAGCCAGGCAGGGGTACATGGACTACTGTGCTTGGAGGTTGCTGTACTCTGAGTGGGAAGAAGGCCCTGCAGGCTGCCCAGGTTGAAGGGCTTCTGCAGGCCATGGCCCCAGGTGTTTTCCTGGGAGAGCAAATGGAAGAGTTGTGTTCCCATGTTAAAATAGCAAAGCCTCTGCTGCTGGTACAGACAGGAAAGCACTTGTATGGTGTGGTTATTGGCAGTCTGAAGAGCAGCAAAATTACTACATGTGGCAAGTGCCACACATGGCTGAGGGGACTCTGCTGACCTCTGTGCTGGCACGGGAAGAAAATGTGGCACCCACTTGCCCACTGTGAGCCCAGACCACCAGCAGCCTCAGCAGTGCAGTTACGTGCCCCTAGGAGAAGGAGCTGCTGGAGTTGAGCTTGCAATCAGGTGTGCATCTCAAATGCTGGCAGCAAACAGCACTCAGATTTCTGGCATGGTGGTACCGCTGCCAGCACTCCATTGGGAAAGGGCATCCTGAGCCATGAGCAAACAGCTAGAAAGAACCAGTTCCTCTTAGCAACAGTGGTGGCTGGTGGTGGTTATAAGTATTTGTGAAACTATTACCTAATTATACCCCTGCAAAGCTATAAATACAAGAAATGTTTTATTTTTTAAATTAGAAAGTTGGTGATTAGTCCCATATATATGAAATATTATGCTAGACTTTATTGCCCTGCCTAAAGTTATTATTCCTTATATTGCATCTGATCGTGAGCTTTTACAGAAATGCTATTTTCACGCTCACTGGGCTTTTTTACTAATTCCTTTTTAATAACCTGCAATTGAGGTTTTATGCATAATAGCTCAAGTAAGTGTAAACTAACCGTGAAGTATATATTAGTTTTCTGTTTTGCTTTACTTCTTGGGAAGCTCTGCCACTCCTTGTTCTGTTTTTGGTGCTGCTTGGAGACATGTATGAACTGCATAGCAGACTGTTGGTGCAGAAGGTGGCTCTCCTGCCCAGTGTCACCTGTCCCAGTGCAGAAATACTCTTGCCTCCATCAGTGTAGGGGTTTATGCAGAAGCCATGCTAAACAAACACAGTTGCTCCAGAGCTCTTGTGGCAATTGTTTTTTCCCCCTGGGGAGGAGGGAACATACACAGTAACCTGTCGTAAAATACCCTGGCCCCTTTTTATGCTTTTTAAAATTATTTTTAAAGTACCTAGCAGAACCAGGTACTGGTAATTATGAGGGTTGGTTTCTTGTAGCCTCGTTATGCTGTGTGCTGAAGGAATCTGCAATAATATGGAACTTTTGCTGGTCCTGGATTATCAGTCCATTAACCTAGGAGAAGTGTGTGCTCTCTGCTTACCCTGACCATGTGGTCTCTGAGAGCCCCCAGAAAGGACACACAGGGACCACCAGCGAAGGCAAGAACAAAGAGGAAGTTTAATCAGGGGTACAGGTTTATATGGACTTTGGAGAGATACAAATTCACCAATAAGGGACAAGAGGGAAGTCTGGATTTGTGCCAATAGGAGTAAGGAGATTTACATTCAGTGGGAGGGGGTGACAGGAAATATGAGGTCACTGTCCTTTTCCCAGCCCCCTGGCCTGGCAGGGGTTTATGGGAAGGACAAGCAGTGACTATGCATTTTTTACATTTAGTACATTTAAACCACATTAAAAAACATCAGTTGTTAAAGCATTCTCAGTGGCTGGCGTATTTTCTTCATCCATCCATTTCTGGCATGACATCCTCCAAGCCATGTATTGAGAATGCATTGCCACAGGTAATGATTATAGCTCCTGGGAGCAGTGGTAATACTCAAGTTCCCTGAGTTTATATGTCCAAATAAATTGTGATTTTCTTCATAGCAACTTACTGTGTGCTCTAAGTACCCTCTCTTCACATAACCTTATCCATTTCTATGTATTTGGACTTTGTTGGTTGGTAGAAAACTAAGTTGTTTCTCTTGCCTGTGATTTCACTTAGTTGAGTTTGCCTGTCTAAAGTGGGCAGAAATGTCTCTCCATAACACATACCTCTTTTCCATTTCACCCTGTTTCTAGATGCTCCTGTGAGCTCCGTGGCTCTCCGGAAATCTGGGGATTATGTCATCACACTGGGAAACAGGTTTGCTGGTTTGAAATGGAAGGAGGAGCTGGTAACCACCATTACTGAAGTGGACAAGGATAAACCAAATAACCGATTCAATGATGGGAAGGTGGATCCTGCAGGGAGGTATTTTGCAGGTATGATGATGGCGGTTCCTTTGCCCTGGTGTTTGTTACTTTTGGTGATAAGGTGCAGTGGTCAGCTGTAGATGCAGCTAGTTTTCCTTCATAGTGAAATGGTGGGAATTTTCTTTTTCTTCAGAGTTTAATCCCATTTGCAAATCTGTTTGTATCACCTGGGCACCACCTAATCAGGACTGTTATTTTAAAAAAAGGCCCACTATTTAGAGCCTGCCTAGTTTAAGATTTTACCTCCTCCCTGGTGGGTCCTTGTTTTGAATACTGGCAGGGTGCCAATAGAAGATACTTTTCCAATGAGAAAGTTATTATATTGTGTGTTTTGTTCTTCATAAATCAGAATTTAAAGATTGTGTTTATAAAGACTGTGTGATTGTTTATCCTGGAGACGAGAAGCCTCAGGGGGATCTTACCTGTGTGTAAGTACCCAATTTAGGGTGGTCGTGGGAGAGTAGAAAAGATGGAGCTGGGCTCTGCTCAGTGGTGCCCACTGAAGGGACCAGAGGGAGTGGGTACAAACTGAAATTCAGCAAACTTTATGAATCTAACAGAATTTTTACTGAGGATAATCAAAGAGTGGAAGAGGTTGTCCAGAGGGGCTGTGGGGTTTTCACCCATGGAGATCTTCAAGACCCAACACTGGCCTGAGGAACCTGTGTGTCTGACTCTGCTCTGAGCAGGGAGTGATCCTGCATGATCTCCAGAGGTGCTCTCCTGCCTCAGCTGTTTGTGATCCTCTCCTCTTGTGTTTTAAAACACCATTTTGTGCATCTGCTGTGTAGTTGAGTCCCCAAGCTTATCTTAGCTTGCACTTACACAGCCTCTTGAGCCAGTCTCAGCTGCCAGCTTCATGTTGCAAAGATGAGATTTGCTTTTGAAGAGGCTTCAAGTGTAAGACTCATTGAGGAAGGAGGTAATTTTTTTCCATTTTCTCAGCTCTGCGTTAAGATTTGTGGGAAGTTAAATGCTGGCCACACCTTTCTTAATATATGAATGACTGAATAAAACATTCTGCAGGAATCATGCCGCACACTATTTCTGCCACAGTTCAACAAAAACCAAAGACGGTGTTCTGCCATCTTCTGCTAAAAGCAAGCACTTTGGAAATCTACCTTTCTTTTGCTTTTAACTCAGCTTCTTCCTCAAATTTGAGAAGCTCCCTGCACTGCTGCCTTCTACATTGGCAGTATGATTATCAACATTGCCACCAAACCTGAAGAGTCCATTCACTCTGAACCTACTTTCTCCCCTTTGCCTCTGCACAGGTACAATGGCTGAGGAGACTCAGCCTGCCGTGCTGGAAAGACACCAGGGCTCTTTGTACACTCTCTTCTCTGACTGCTCAGTGGTGAAGCACTTTGATCAGGTGGACATTTCCAATGGGCTGGACTGGTCGCTAGATCACAAAACCTTCTTTTACATCGACAGCTTGTCCTATTCGGTGGATGCCTTTGATTATGACCTCCAAACTGGAAAAATTGGTATGAATGGTTGTATTCTAAAATAAGTGTTTGTACCTAAAGATTGTGATGTTTGTTCCTGTTGTGGTTATTATGCAGAGATGATGAGAGCTTTGGGAGTGCTTCTTCAGAAACCTCTTTAGAGCAAAACAACAGAAGCCATATTAACACCCATCTGCGCCTGTGTAGGCTCTTGGCTCAAACTAGACAGGGTCTGTTGGTAATACTACAAACTATTTAAATTGTGTGGCAGTTGAGTAGTGATCTGTACTACTGTTACTAAACACAAGGCATATCTGATCTTGCAGTGTAAAAAGGGCAAAGTGTTTCTCATTTGTCTGTGTTTCTGTGGCTGTGTGTTTCTTGCTACTGAGAGCATTGGCAAAGTAACAGAAAACCTCTGCCAGCTTCTCTAGATATTTTTTCACTTTTCACTGTCTTTTGTTTTTTAAAATATAATCTTTTAAATGAAGCTTCTGCAGAAAGAACTAGGCAACAGTGGGAAAGCAGTAATTCAAAACTTCCTTCGTTTATTTAAAACAAAACAATGCCTTAAGGGCTTCTACAAGCTTGGGCAAAAGAAAAATTCCAGTTACTTGGACTAATAATTTGCTTTGGAGTACATGGACTACAGTATTTTGCTTTAAAGAACCCAGTCAATTTGATGTTTAATTTTAAGGCTATGCATTTAAAGTAATTTTGAGTGTAGGATCTTGTCCCAGTGCCTCTCTGCTATGCCTTACAGCTGAATTTTTCTTTAGGAAATAGAGTGTTTTCCTCTCACTCGCACTTGCTCACTGTCTTTCTGTGGCAATCTGACAATCCCCAGGAGCAAAAAGGAAATTCATTAAAAATATTGCTGCATGTGAGAAACATTGAAGTTGTCAGAGCATAAAATAAACAATGTTGGAAACTTGGATTTAATTTTCTTTACTAACAATGGATAAAAGTTCAGATAGATTTGTTTGGTTTTAGGTTGATACTATGCCTTTGAAAATGGTGCTTTTCCTAACTCTGTGTTTATATAAACTCTCAGTTTATAGATCTGAAGGTCAGTTTTGTGTTGGAATAGTGATTATTGGCATGTTGCAGCAATCTGTTTGAAAGTCTCCAGTTGGAGCAACATCCAAACTGCTTTTAGTACAAGTAATTAATTTAATGAATACATATAACATTAATTTATTCAGTTATTTAATATTGTAGGGAAGAGAAAGTCGGGAACATGAGTGGTGCACTAGCAAATAATGCCAGAAAAAAGGATTATACTTTCCACAGATAGAAACTGATCCACAGGCTTTCATGCTGAGAAACAACTGTCTCGGGAAACAAACAGAGCAGCAGACACGATCTATTTCTTTCATATGAAAAAAACTCAGGGCTTCAGCACAGCTTTTGAAAATAATAGTATAAATAACTTGCTGGGTTGTGACTGATAAAAATTTTAACAGCTATCTCGCTCAGTTGTGTGGTTTTTCTACCCTTCAGGCAACCGTAGGAGTATATACAAACTGGAAAAAGAAGAGAGCATTCCTGATGGGATGTGCATTGATACAGAAGGCAAACTCTGGGTAGCTTGTTATGCTGGTGGGAGAGTGATTCGTCTTGACCCTGAGACAGGTAAGCCCTTGCAAAGAGTGGACTGGAATTTTTTGTGTAAAGAAAAAAATAAATAAATTAAAGCAAGGAATGAGAGATGTTTTTTCTTCCCCTCACAGAAATTATATATCTGCTCTTTTTAAAACACTATTTTTTCATTACTATTATTTTAAACAATTTCATGTCCCTGCTCTCAAAAATTACCTTTACAAATCAATCTCCTTTGCTCCCGGTATCTGTTGTGTTGGAAAAGATAGAGTTGCTAACGAGATCATCATTATACTTGTGAGTTGTTTGCGTTAGAATCCTCTTACATCCTCCAAATCTAAAACCAGTGTTTATCTTATTGTTAAATGATGTAAATGAGTGAGCCATGAAATAGCAAAGATGACTAAAGCAATTTTTGAGCCTTGTTTCTGCAACATATTGTATTATTTTGGGCAGACTACTGAGTTTAATACAATTCCTACATGACACTGATGCCAGCAACATCTTTTTTATTGTTGAAAATAATTTACACAATAAATTTTCCAATTTAAATAATTAAAAATATTTAATGAATTCCACAGCATTTTGTCATTTGCACAGTAACATTTTGGGTGTGCCCATTGTCTGAGCCTGTATTTCATTCCTACTCTCATTTGAAGTTTAGTGGTGTTCCCCGGGATGATTTTCTGTGGGTAAAAGGCACATGTAAAGCACTTAAGGGAAACAACCACATTGCCTGCAAGGGGCCAGTGGGTGAGAACAGGAGTGTGTTTTTGACAAATCCCAGACAGCACAAGTTTGTGTAATGCAGCGGAGGAGCAACTGCACTGGGCTGCCTCTGGAGTCTTGTAGAAGACTTGGTGTTTTGTGGGGCTACAGGCTGAGGGATGCCAGTGTCCCTTGGTGCATTCTGCCTCTGCAGTGCACAGAGGCACTGGCACACGTGCGCCAGGCAGGTCAGGCTGCAGCCTCGCTTCTGGCTACTGGAAGCTTTCACTTGAGTCACTGTCCCCCTCATCTTTTGATCTCTACCCATCCAGGGTCTTGCCTACCTGCTTAACTTCTGTCCTGCAGAGTCTGCACCCCAGCCCTAGGAAAAGCAAGCTTCAGCTGGGAGATGCCAGCAGTTCTGGGACCTGTTTCTGGTCCTGCATCCTTTCCTTTTGGTGGGCAGAGCACTTTTCTGTGTCATCCACCAGCCCTCTCAATACCATCCTGGAGCAGGGGACTTATCTCCTCTCTGGTTCACTATTTCTGTCTTTACTTGCTGGCCTTCACCTTCTTCCTTTTTTCATCTCTTTTTCTTCTCCCTTTTGGAGGTGTTTTCTTATGGGAAAACTAGAGGTGATAGTAGCCGTAAGCAGATGCATAGGGATACTAAGAATATTGACAGCAGAGTACATCCCCTAATGCACTCCCAGTCTCTAACTATGCTCACAGCTGGATGAGATAGGATGATGTTGATAGGTGCCAGTGAATTTCTCTTTGGTGAACCCGTTCTCTCTTCCCTCACCCATGTAAAATTCATAGCACCTGCAGGGAACAGTAATACAAAGTTTTACAGGTCTATTGTCCATGTCAAAAAGAGCCACCTTCATTGTGGATAGTTCATGCTTACCTGCCCTCTCATGCTATCATTTTAAAGTGATATTTTAAATCTGAAATTTGCTGAATTCTGAATGAACTGTAATTATTTAGAGAGATACCCAAGACAGGTATGAAGAGAACTCTGTGAAAGCCTCTCTGAATGCACAAGAGCTATTAAGTGTGGCTTGAAGGGCTGTCAGCCAGTTGCAGATACATCCACTGATAAAGAGCTCATCTAAAACACGTGAAGGATTTTCAAGTTTCAGTGATGATAAAGCCTTGACTGCATTTTTAGGGGGATGGCATGAGGAAACTTGTTTGTTTGGCGTCTTTCCCAACTGAAAATCATGAGGTTTACGGTGAAGCGGCTTTTCAGGTCTAGGCTTCTTCAGCATACGTGGCTGCTGCCTTTAGATTTGGGATATCCTACAGGCAAAGACTGTGATGGCTGAACCCACTGCCTTTGCAAAAGGCTCAGAAGGGATGTCTAACCTGTGTGTTGGCAAGACTCTGCAGTAGCATCAGGGTCTCTCTTCTTGTCTTTGGGGTTCATACCTCTTCTACAGTCCATGTTTTTTCCCTTTGAATGCTCTTCCCACCCATTTTCTCACAAACTTGGGGTCAGCAAATTTCTGGAGTTCCCAGCATCAAAGTTACTATTTCAACACAACAGTAAAGTTAGTTACTGTAAGGGGACCAAGCCCTTTATACATGCAGCTGGGGGAGCAGAGAAATTTCATGCTTTATAAAGAGATTCATGTGCTCTAGTGTATTTCTAGAAAGAGAAATTCAACGGTAGGTAAATAAAATAGACATGATGGGAATAAGCATCAAGATCGGCAGGAATTTTAGGAAAGTCTGCTGTAAGGTGTCTCAACAGCCTTCTGGTTAGGGCTGGAGGCAATCTGTTTGCTACTACTACTGTCACTAAGACAGTAGCTATTTGTTGGTGTAATAAATGAGTAATATTATTTATGGTAGCACTAGCTTTTTATAAACTTCAGACGTGTCCCATGATCCCTATTTTATGCAAGCTTGATTGGAAAGGCTATTGAAATTTCAGGAAAAACTTCTAGGAATTAATCTCCCTTGACCGCAGGCACTAGAGGTGTAGCAGGAGGTACGCCTCTGCAATGCTGCATGAGGTCTGCTCGCTCCAGGCTGCCTTTGTAGTTAAAAGTAGAAAAGTCAGCAGGTCTAGGGTGTGATTCATGTGACCTGTTTTAGAGAGGAGTTTTATCCCATTTCCATTGACTGCATAGGCAGCCTAGATGATGAGCTCAGATATGCATCTGTGCTGTGGATGTTAGCATTTAACCAGAGGACAAGCTGGGATTGCGGTGGGATTTCTTTGTGGTAAATGCAACTGAAACTTGTCAAATGATACATCGTCAACAACATGGTTCCCAGAAATCTAGTCTCCCCCTGTTGTTGTACTCATCAATATGGCTGAAAGTCAGCATGGGACCTCCCCCTGCCCTGGTTCCCACTTCCCTGGAACACCTGGCTCCACAATGGTTATTTGCAATAATTTGTTTAAATTTGTTGTTGTAAGTAGACAAATAGGAATCATCATACATCTTTTCCTTCAGGAAAAAGACTCCAGACTGTGAAACTTCCAGTTGACAATACAACTTCCTGCTGTTTTGGAGGAAGGGATTATTCAGAAATGTATGTGACTTCTGCCAGTTATGGGATGGATAAAGAGCGCCTTTCACAGCAACCACAGGCTGGAGGGATTTTCAAGGTGAATGATACTTCTTCCTGCCATTTTAGGATGTAATTTTTTCACTCCTGCATTTTTCAGGTAGCAAACCAGTTGCAATGGTGGGAAGCAGGAAAAGGATGGTTTTTAGGACATTGGTCATATACGCTAAGCTACTGTTTGTATTTTTAGTTCCTGTTGCAGTATGAGATAGTTAAATGCATTTAGAGATTTGACAATACTTCTGGGTTGAAACTTTGTAACAATGCTGATATTGTTAATTTTCTATGTCATCACCTCTTTATCCCTCTCCCAACACTGTTTGCATTTTCTATTTACTGTGGAAAGAAAGGATAAATACTTACGTGTCTTAATCAATGACAGATAAAACATCTGCTTTTATTTACTTTCTAGTTAATTATAACTAAATTATCTCTTTAAAAAATTGCTACCTTGGGATTTGTTTTAAAGTCCTTCTCTTCTTTGTGTGTGTATACTGAAGGTTACATTGTGAACTGCAGAATTAAGGCTTAGTAGTATCTTAGAGAAGAGGCCTTTGGGGAATGGACTCTGACCTGTGATTACTGAGCTTAGAGAAAGAGCATGTGTTGACATTCCTGGATGTGATGAGCTGATGTGTGCAAAATAAAGTAGGAGTACACAGTCCTTCTTTAAATTAAAGCCTGTCTAGTTGTCAAGGAAAGCAAGTGTCTGAAAATTGTGAATTATTGCTCTAATGTTTTTTTTTTCTGTGTTTTAATAGATAACTGGACTGGGGGTAAAAGGAGTCCCGCCATATCCATTTGCAGGTTGAATACACACTCTTCAGGATGTATCAGAGAGGACTAATATAAGCAAGACAAGTCTGAAGGTCTTACTCTTGTGTTCAGCATCTTTTGCTTTGAAACCAAAACACCATTATAATATTTCATCAGGAAAGGATGAAAAACTACAGAAATACAAGAATATTTTAAAACTGATCTTTTTTCTCCCTTTAAACTCACTTTAAATATATTATGGCACTTTTGTGCTAAAAAGATTCTCATTCTAATAAGCTACTATTGTAATTCTATTCTATGATTAAATAATGTTTTAATATCTTTTTATTGCTTGTTCTTCCATCTCATTTGCAACTCATGCTATATTAGTTTTTGAATAAAGTACTTGTACTGTCTCTTTTACATAATTTTTAAGTGCCTCATAAAATGCCCTTTGGTAGTCTTACCACTGCTTTAACTGTCCACTACTACCCATGATGTTCTCAACAACTGAAGCATTAATATGTATCACTGTGCATCTGCAGCTTTCTTAGACCCCTCAGCTGTGGTTGTACTTAAATTAACTCTGGCCAGAACCGATCACCATCTCTCCCCAGTATATGTCACTATATTGATCATTTTGTTACATATAAACCCACACTTGGGGTCAAGAACCATAGCTTTGTTCTTCTTTTGAAGATCTCAGACTGTTCTGGGGAGATCCATGGTGACAGGAGAACATTGGGCATTCTCAGCCATTTGTGCACAAAACTCCCCCTGCACATACCTCCTCGTGAACCAAACTCCCCCAGAGCACACAGAGGGGCAAGGCAGACCCATATGCCTAAATGGCCACTGCTTCTACAAATGTGGAGGAAAAGAAGTCTTATTACAGTTTTTTTCACAGCACCTATTGTAAATGAAAATCTTATTTACTCGATTGGTTTTTTGCTGGTAACTTCAGGCCCATGTGTGCTGCAACAACTGTGGTGTATATTGGTCAGATTTTAAACTGCAGATTCTTGCTCTGTGCCCATCCTGCTGTGTGAAGGTAACCCTGTGACTGACTGCCAAGAGGGGCAGTGGCCATGTGTTTTCTCTCCAGGTAGCTCCAAGAATAAGCACACCATGGTCTGCCAGTGCATCTCTGCAGGCCTTGGAGCTGGAGTTAGTTTCTGATGGATGGGCTGTGTCTGCTGTGCCCTCAGGTGTGCAGTGGGTGACTCAGCTGCCTGGCCTCTGCATCACACTGAAGTCTTGATGCTACTTTGAACCAAGGGTTCAAAGGTGACTTAGTGCAAGTTACTGTTTTCCCTCTTTAAACACTTCAGGGGTATGTCTCAGCAGCTGGGGAAAAAATGAGATAAGCAGCCCCACTTCAGGGTAGATGAGCATGAGACAGAGCAGGAAGCTGGACCTTGTTCCTTTGAGTGTCCACCATCCTTCATTTACTTTGCGCTACAAGGAAATATCAACTCACAGTATTGAGAAAGTTTGAGGAAGATGATGAATGTGGCAAATTGATGGCTCTGATCTCACTCAAGTCATGAACCATATGATAACTGCGGCTCAGGAACTGTACTGAAGGGCTGATGTGGTTGATGCCTAGTGGAGATTCAGACATGCAGCAGAAAATAAGCAGGCATGAACAGAGATAAGCTCCCTCTGCCGTTGCTGTTGAGCTTTTGTACCTGTGCTTGCCCTCACAGCATTGCAATGGCAGTAGAATCATTGCCAGCACAACACAAAAAAAAAAAAGCGCCTTTTTTTTTTGGTTGCTGTTGCTGCAGTAGAAAAGTAAAGACGTGAAAGATTTGGACAAAAATCAGTTTATCACAGCTGGCCAAGAGGCACCCATGAGACAGGGACGATGTTGCTGCTGGAGCCCCTCGTCCTACATGCCATGTGTGAATGGATGGGTGGCACTGGGCAAGCATCTGAACACAAGCAACTTTGTGCTTGTGAGCATGGGAGCAGAGGCAGGTAAAACAAGGTGCTGCAGATATTTTACAAATTAATGCCACCTCCCCCTTCTGTAAAATCACCTGCTGCTTTCGTACACTTCATATGAACCGGAAGAGCCAACTCTGCCAGGAGAGTTGTAATTTTAATGTTGCCGAAATGCCCTGGGAGTGCGTCTCAGCGCAGCCTCCAGTGCAGAGGTTGGACCTGCCTCCCGCGCCCCAGCCCCAAGGAGCCCAAACTGGTGCTGCCGGCGTATTTTGACTTGAGTCCCATGACAGAGCACTGGATCTGGCAAACTGGAGCTGAGAGGTTGCCGGTTCCCTCAATTAGGAAGGCTTCCTTACTTTTGTTTAATCCCTTGCTTATTAATGGCGCTCACCTCTTTGATCAAAGACCAGCACTGATTTCAATTAGGGTTGAGCAAGAATCCAGTGACAGGAAAGGCTGTATCAAGAGGAGCAGCTGCTGTGCCCTGAAGGATTTCTTCACCCTCATGACCAAAATCTATAGTCATAGGTGAAGCGTAGTTATTCCCAACCAAGCTGGAGAAAGCTCATGTAATCCTTTGCTGGCAAAATAGCTCTGCTGAAATAAAAGCAGGCGGCACTCACTGCCTGGGGAGCTCCAGTTCTTCCCATCTTGAGCACAAGGGAGGGACCAGGCCCTTCCTACAAAAGGGTGAAGCCACGAAAAGATAAGCCTTGGCCTCATTTTTAAACAACACTGTCGAGTGGGGTATCGCTTGGGTGAGTAGCTATACCTGTATCTGCCTGGGGTTTTTAATATCTGTATCTTCATTAACTCTAACCATGCCTGTTGTCATCTCCAAGAGGGAGGATGACTGTCTAGGTGCATAAAAACTTCAAGAGGTTGGGACAATCGAATAACAGTTGAGTTTCTAGAGCAATGAAAGATGGGATGGACCCTCAAGGGGAATAAGCAATACAAGCATATTTTGGGGAGTTGTGGGGAAGAAAAGGGGAGCAGTGGATTTACTAAATATTTGCAAAACCACAGGAACAAATTCTGAGCTATTATCTCAGCACATGCCTGTGGGTAACAGAGGGCAAATACAACTATTTAAATACCACATTATTTGTTGTGCTAATGCCTTGATATGCTCTCCCAACTACACCATGTTGATAAAAACCAGGGCCTATAAAAAGAAGCTGTACAAGTTGCATCAGAAGAGACCAAAGCAGTGGGAAAGGAAAGAGGAAGCCACCCCAGAAGGGGACAATGCAGTGGGGTGTCAGCCAGCGATACAGGGGTATGTGACTGCCTTTGGCCAACTTCACTAGAAACTTCTGCTTTGCAACCCAGCAATATTAGAAACAAAGTGCCTGGCAGGGTCACGCTCTTTATGTTGTGGAAACAATTAACAGAATAGCTGACTGGCTAGCAAATACATGCACCTGCTGTTGCAGGGTTGCACTACTCATCAACAATGTCCACAAAGCCTTTGAGATGTGTCTCCTCCTAAAGTGACTGGCTTCTGGAAAGGCAGACATGGGGAATGTTGAAACAGCAAGGTGGGAAACATGATACTTGTGTTGGTTTACTAGAACTCATCAAGGCAGGAATAAAAGATGGTGCAAAATGTGGTGGGAGCATCTCCGGAGCATTTGCAACCTGAATAAAATAGAGAGACCTCTTCTGGTGGCATTTTCCCAGCTGCTGTCCTTCCACTGATCATCCAGCATCCAAGCTGCTCACCCAGAAAGCAGCACATTTGGTTTTGCAGTTGTGGTGAGGTGAATTCTTTGTCCCTTTCCCTGACTTGGTTTTACTTTGCCACAGCCTGTGGTGGGGAAGTCAATCAAGTTACCAGGAGAGAAGAGCTATGTGGAAAATGCAGTTTTCTGCACCAAAATTCCTTTAGAAAAAATGGCTTAGGAAATATTTTGCAGGTAACAAGATAATTTACATTTTGCATCTGTTTTCTTTTTAAATTAAAGCAGTGGAAATTATCATTAGCCAGAATTTTCATTTTGAGTATGTCTTCCAGCTGAAAATACTGTGGAAAAAAAAAAGCGCATATTGTTCCACTTAAATCTCCCTTCTAAGTTATCACTTAGGTGAAAGCAAAGCAAGCAGAAAGTAATGTGAAAATTTTTGTAAGAGTGAGCATAAACCAAGGGTTTGTGCTGAAATGAGATGGAGCCAGTGGCCCCATCAGTTTGGTGAAGGAGGTCTGAGCAGGGTCCTCAAGATGCCGAGAACTAAAGTAAACTAAAAATAAATGGCGGAGGAACTGGACTTCACACCAATCTATAAGATTCATAGTGAAGACGTTTTATTACACATAGCACACAGTTTATGTAGGGTTAGGAATACAGCTTATTGACTAAAAGAGTTACACACCACCACGCCAGATACTTCAATTGGTTAAAACCTATCTCTCACAAGTCCCATGTTTATATTATTTCATCCTGCCTGTTTTCATGCCCCTGCAGAGTCCTGTGAATTCCTACTATGTGAATTCTTGGGGAGTAAACCACCTCCCTATCAGCCAGCAGCAGCTGAGTTCTTTACTGCTTCTGGCTGATAGCTAAGTCTCACAGGGTTTTCTATAGATCTGAATTGCTCACTTTTGATTTTACTGTAACAACAGAGAACCACTTTGCTTGTAATCCAGTGACTTGAGTAGGAGTTTGACTTGGAAATATTACTGAATTTTCCCCAGAAATGTTTGAATTTGTCTCTGTCTTAGGGCTGTAATTTTTTAAACTCTGAATCTGGATCAATGGTGACTCTGATAGGGATAATATTAGGTCTATCTCGTCTGCTTCTCAGGGAAAAATGTTCATCTTGTGAATCATCTGAAAATCAAGCTAAAAAGTTCATTAATCTCTTTCATGAGTTAAGAAATGCATTGCTGATTCCTCCCAAGTGGCTTCTGCCCTTGTTGAGTGTGGTCCTGTCACCAAAGCTCTGATGGTGGCTCTGGCTCACTGCCCAGCTTGGATTCTGTCCCACACACAAGCTTGCCCTTGTGCCCACCTTGCCAGCCCCACCATCACCTACCTCTGCTGAGCAGAGCTGGATGGGAGAAGGCACTTGGCATCTTCCAGCTTTGCCTCTTCCAGACAAACAAAAAAAAATGGCAAAAGCCAAAGAAGGAAGAAAGTAAGTTTTAAAAGCCAAGCAAGACACTGCCATTCTGCAGCATCCGTGGTGATTGCTGAGGCTGCCTGGTAAAAGTCCTTCTCCACGTGTGCTATGGGCAGCAGCTTGGAACTCTTTGCTGTTGTGGGATCAGGCTTTGAGTGTTTGAGGTGAGGAGCCCTGCGAGAGGAGCAGGTGACTTCACACACAAGAAGGCTGTGTCACAGATGAGAGTAGGAGCCAAATCTTAATGATGCTAATAAGCCTTAATCACAAGAATATTTGTTTTCCTTATCACTCAGAGTACTACAAAACCCTCCCCTATATCTTTCATTAACCCTAAATTTGGGAAGACTGGGCTAGGCCTTGGGGCAACTAAATGGTGCAACGCCTCAATTTTCCTCTCCTGCTCTCCTGACATGAGAAAAATACTGAGCAAGGATTTTTCTCTATCACATGTCCTGCTGCTGGCACTGCAAACCAAACCATTCAGAAGGGCTTTGGTCCCTGCCTCATCATTCATGTGACTGCTGACTGAATACAAAATGTAAAAGGTTACCTGCTCCATGCAGATAACATCAACTGTTGCACATTTTTAACCGTCGCTGGAAACAGCAGCCGGTTTCATTGGACCAGTGCTGGAAAAGAGTCACCAACCCAGGTCTTGCAATATTTTCCTCAGCAGGTGCGTTGATGTGGTGAACTGCAGTTTCGCATAGCTGTCCTCCAGCTTGGTAAAAATATTCAGCTATTTGACTGAGGGGAAAAGGGTTCTTAAAATTCTTTGATTCATGCAGATTGTTGTTTTTACATCAAAAGTTTTAGCTGTCTGCCTGCTTATTTGAAGCTTCAGCTTGGCATTAAAAATTAAATGATGTGTGTTTGCATGGGGGGAGAGAGGGAGGGAAACAGCAAAGAAATATGTTAAGGCCAGTCATTCGTTTGTACTTTGTCTTTTTAGAGGTACTGAAATGACCAATTTTTGTCCAGATCATTTGAAAAGGGATGTGGACTAAGGTTAGAAGGGCTATTTTCAAAGAGCTACCAGAGAGAGGATTTACTTTGTAGAGCAGACAGGATATTTTTACACTAGTTTTTCATTCCTAATAGGAAATTTTTCTTATGGTCTCCAAATTCTGGTAAGTTTAACAGTTTAACTTGGAAAATGTTTCAGTAATATCTGTAGCCCCTTATCTCCATGAGGAGTTTAGGCATGAGTCCAGGAGGCTGGAAAGCCAATAAAATGTTGGAGAGAGGATACAGCAGGGTCAATGTGATGAGTTTTATTGCAGGGATTTTGTTTTGGGAGAATACAGCAGGATTTGGTGCTTTTTGCTTGGAATTTCTCTCGTCTTTCCTTGCACACTCATCTCTGATGAGTCAGTGCTGTGCCAAACAGGGCGTGAGGTGCCACAGAAAAGGGTGCCAGGTGGCAGGATGCCTGGGGAGGGATTACGCTGTGATGTTTTGAACCAGGGTTTTTGGGGTCATTGCCTCATTTTTCCCTCTGAGATGCTGTATTTGGTAAAATGCTGCTCCTGCTGCAAAGTTCCATGGAGTGCTGGAAGGGAGGGTGAGGCAAGAGGTGGACCACTAGGTAGACGGGGGACACGGGTGGCATAGGGCCAGGGCTGCAGCCCTGCCAACTTATGGGGACTCTTGGAGCCAATGCTGCCTCTTAGGGTGTGATGACCCTTCTTGTTAAAAGCCTTCATTTTCAGCTGCTTGCGAAAACTCGTGAAACCTCAGCCAGCAAAGCAGAGGTCTTCCCTTCTAATTGTCCTCTTCTTAAAAATGAAGAGAACTGATGGTGATTTGAGTCAAAATATTCAGCAGTATGAAAGAGCTCCACAGCTGGAGTGACACATAGGAGCTATTTCTTTGCTGATGGGGATAGATGCTGAGGCTGGATGAGCAGTTAGGGATGGGGATGCATGCCAAGGCTCCGTGGGACAGGGCAGGTATCTGCAGCATCACTGCTGGGGCACGAGAAGAAGGGATCAGGCAGCTGGTGCAGGAAGGTTGGTGTCTCCCCTGCCTGTGCCTTGTGCAACCGCTGGCAGTAGCATGATTGCATACCCCTCATGTGGCATGTGGGGTGCGTCGTGTGAATCAGTATTTCACCACAGCTTATCTGGCAGGCCCCTGTTTTGGTGTTATGGAAGTCAGAGATAGGGGATGTAAGTGAAACAGGAGCTGGTGAGAAAAGAAAGGTTTCATAAAGCTTGGTTAGGTCAATGAAACAATGGCCAAGACAAACACACAATGGCTGCTGCAGATATGGAGGCATTCTGCCTCTGTGGGAACAGCAGTGCTGCCGGGCTGCCGCCGAATGCTGTTTTCCCACAGGGGTGAGAGCAGCTCTGTGTTTTCCAGAGCATGATACAATAAAGTCAGCATTGTGTCTCCAAGCCTTGGGTCCCACATATGGCAGCCACATGACACAAAGCTTTAACCTAGAGAAACTCACTCCTCCAGCTCGAGCATGGTTTAACAGGTTTTAGGAGGTTAAAACCTGGCATCTTGCTATGTATCCTCATTTACACTTTACACTGATGCTGTTTGCCTGTATGGAGCAGCTTGCTGCTCAGACTGTTGAGGCCAGATTTTTTTGAAGGGAGAAGGATATATTTGATGGATGAGTTGTTTGAACCTTACCTTGGTGGTGTGACTCATTGCAGGAAAGATCCTGTACCCCAGTATTCCTGGCACTGATGTTTCCACTCATTGTGATTGACTGGCTCTTCCCACATATTTTGAAGTGCATTAGTGCTAATTAATTATCTGTAAACCTTATCACCAGCTCACCTACAAGGAAACAATGCCCACTTGAAGACGGTAATCCCTAGGACTAGTATTATGTCAGGGATTGGCTGCCTCCCAAGAAATATCACCCCAATCTGTGGGAAAAATATGTTGAGGCCAGTGGGTGCAGCAGCGGAGGTGGCTCCATTAGCGGTGACTGAGGCAGAGTGTGGGCCTCTTTCTCTTGTAAGAGCTGAATGGTGGAGGTTACTGTTCACATCCCACCCCACAGCAAGGGCAGGGCAAGCCCAGAATCCCTATTTTGGAGGGCATCAGTGGGCTCTGGACACAAACCTGATGGATTGTGCACCCAATGCCAGGGCTGTGGCTGATTGACCGGTGTCCCTGTGGGTACCCTGTTGCAATGGGGATGGGGGGACAGGGTAGCCAGAGCATGAACAACTCCTGGCAGAAGCAGGTGCTTGGAATAGGAACTTCACTGGTGGCTTTGCCCTCAAAGCAGCAACTGAAGTAATTATACCCACAGCCTGGCATGGGCAAAATTCAAAGTCTGCGGCAGGGGTTGGAGATGAAGCTGGGATGGTGAGGGGGCTGATAAAGATGAAATGCTTGGAGGGAAAACAAGGCAGTAGGATTTCAAAGGCAGGAGCCTTCCTCAGTGTTTGCATATTCATGCTGACTTGGTGTGGGAACAGGCACCTAGTCTGGCCTTAGTGGCAAACCATAGTTGGTATAATGGGTGTGTAAATGTCTTCCTATAGAGAAAGCTAATGCATCTGCCTTAGAAGGGCAGAGCCTTGTCTTTCCACTAAAAGACTTCTGACTTGTTGGTGCTGCTGTCCAGTGGTCCCTCCCCATGGTCCAGGGGACCCTTGGGATCATCAATTCCCAGACAAGAGCTTTGTCCAGCTCAAGGCCATGGCCCCAGCACTCTCTTGCCTAGAGGCAGGTGCCTCATCAGCAGCTGCGGTTTAGGAAAGTTTTGCTAAGGAGAGGCTTTGGTGCCTTGAGCTCAGTTCCAGCCATGAGGCCATGGAAGTATCATAGGAACCTCCTAAATTATTCTGTCATGTGGGATTTGGAGTGCTTTGCCATTTACAAACTCTGCTTTTAAGCATTGTAGGCATAAATAATCCACATGAGAGCTTTTCACTAAATCCATCATTACCTCTCTTCCCCTCAGATCATGTCCTCCATTAAAATTGAATCTGTTGTGAAGGAGAAGAACCGGATGGGAGAGTGCCCCGTCTGGGAAGAAAGGGAGAACGCACTCGTCTATGTAGACATTAACTCACAGAAAGTTTGCCGCTGGAGCCCAATCACCAATGAGGTGCAGAGCGTGTCTGTGGGTAAGAGTCTGTACTCACTTCATCTTGTGAATCTTCTCTGTGTGCCCCATCCATCCCTCTTGGTAGAAGTCCTGCAGCATGGTGGTCTCTCTTACTTTCCATGGGGCCACATGCCCTGTCCTCCTACAGCATGTTGCTGAGCATGTTGTGTGGCCCAAGTCAGCCAAGCAGAGGGGACTGTGCTCAGGTGTGGAGGACAATGTGCATGTTGTCCTTGATAAGCCTAAATGGGCATGCATGTTTCATTTGGGACCAGCAGAGGAAAAGGTACAGTCCCAATGACTGTGTCTGCCCAGAAGATAGAAAAAACGTTGGAATATAGAGCCAGTGAGATGTACTAATGATCCCAGGGGAGAAGGATTTTAGCCTCAGCTCAGCCTTTCCTGGTCAGGGATGTCCCAGTCAAGCCCAAATACCCTTGGTGAGTGCTGACTAATGGCCTCAGAGCTCCCTGTCATCTTACACTCCCTCTCACCCACAGATGCCCGTGTTGGATCGGTGGCACTGCGGCAGTGTGGGGGCTACGTCATCGCCCTGGGGACCAGGTTTGCCTTTCTTGACTGGGACACCCAGGCGGTCACCACCATCCTTGAGCTCGAGCAGGATAAACCCAACAATAGGTTCAATGATGGGAAAGTGGATCCAAAGGGGAGATTTTTTGCTGGTAAGTTCCTGGCAGAAATTTCCCTCAGAGAAAAGAGAAACTTACAGGATTGTATTTTATATAATGCCTTTTATTCCATGTTATTGATTCCTCAGTTGAGTTCCCCACAAAGCTGACTGTCACAAGCATGAGCCATGTTGTGAACGTTCTGCTCAGTTACTGCCTGATGAAGGAGAACAAGGGATCCCACATTCTTTGACCTAAATGAGGACAAAGGCTGTTGACAAGGGCCATCCAACAGGAAAGCTCTCCTAATTGGTGGATGGTGTTTGTCAAACACCTGCTTTCATGGAAGGTGAAAACCAGTGAAAGGCTTATGTAGGTGGGAAGTTTTCTGGAGTTATAGAGAAGGATGCAGCTTGAGCCTGAAGAAGTGGTCACAGCACCAAACCTGCCAGAATTCAAGAATTGTTTGGGCAGTACTCTCAGGCACATGGTGTGAGTCTTGGACATGGTCCTGTGCAAGGCCAGGAGTTGGACTGGATTCTTAGGGGTCCCTTCCACTTTGGCACATTCTGTGATTCTAGAGCAGAACATGAGCTGCAGCTTGCACCCTTCACATACAGTCTCTCCTGGTTAGCCTGTAGGAAACATGGATGTAGGGAGAGATCCTCAGCCTTGTGAAGGCAAGAGGGAGGTTTAGGTTGCATAATGCGAGAAGTATCTTCACCGAGTGGGTGGACAGGCACTGGAACAGGGTCCCCAGGGAAGTGGTCATGGCCCCAAGCCTGCCAGAGTTCAAGAAGTGTTTGGAAAACACTTTCAGGCATGTGGTGTGCCACCTGTATTTTATGGTCACAGCCCATTTAAATGATGGAAGTAGCCTACAAAGAGTGACAAAAAGGTGTGTTGTGGTGCTTCTTTGGGTCTTTGGTGTCTACAGCTTAAACCTCATGGCCATTCAGAAATTCATCCTTTCAATGGCCAGGATCAGAAATGTGAGAGGCAGTTGCTCCCAATGTATTCCTTTTCCTCCTTCTTGTAATTCTGATGTGACCTGGTTAGACCCTCCATCATAGAACTGTAGAACTGTAGAATCATGTAATGGTTTGTGTTGAAAGGGATATTAAAGGCCATCTAGTTCCGTAAAGATCACCTAGTTCCAACCTCCCTGCCATGGGCAAGGACACCTTCTACTAGACCAGGTTGTTCAAAGCTCCATCCAACCTGGCCTTGAACACTTCAAGGCCAGTTGAGGGGCATCCACGACTTCTCTGGTCAACCCTTACAGCATATATTTTCTATTTAGGAAGAAAAAGAATTAAAAAAAGAAAAAAATCACAATCCCGTGATTCTTCCTAGGACCTTTTGATAGCACTTAGAGGAGGGTTTTGATCAAACATGAGGAACAAGCTTCTACCTTCTAACTGGTGCTCCCATTTCCCTTTCAGGTACAATGGCTGAAGAGACAGCACCGGGGGTTCGAGCAAGGCGGCAAGGCGCTCTCTATACCCTTTTCCCTGACCACTCAGTAATAAAACAGTTAGATCAGGTGGACATCTCCAATGGTCTGGATTGGTCCCTGGACCACAGGACCTTCTATCACATTGACAGCCTGACATACGCTGTCCATGCCTTCAGCTATGATGTGCACACTGGAAAGATCGGTACACATGCTTTTTAAATTTGGTGACAAGTAGCACTATTGCTCTTTCTGCAGCAGGACTTGGGCCTGTGAGATGCAGTGATTTATTTGACAGATCTCATATCTTCTTTTTGCAGCTTGTCAGCAGGTTGACTTTGATATTTCTCAAATTTAGGTACTTATCAGATGTATTTTGTGAACTAACTTTTGACAGTCCTTCAGCTTACTTTCATCTGAAGAGGTGGTTTGTATTTAGACCTGTTTGAGAAGTTGTAGGGAGGGAACAAGCCATTTATACTGCAGAATGAGAGTTTGCAGGATGCTATTTATTCTTGAGTGCCATCTACTGGAATACTTCGATTGTACTAGCTCCATAAATACAAATGGAGAATGTGTGTGCATATATATCACAGAAAGGTATTTGGAGGATAAAGTTATCATTGTGACTGAGGTTTCCCAACAGAAATTAAAATTGCCTTCAGATTTTGGCAAATTTCACTTAAATTCACTTTCTGGATAACAATTTTTTATTATACCTGTAAAAAGGAAAATTTAAGTGCAAGAAAAATTGATATAACCTCATTTCAAAACTCTGTGAAATATTTTTGTGCTGAATCAGCCGATATACTCCATGGGATTTTCAAAGGCTGAACTGCATTTGTACTCTAATGAGTGTAGACTTTGTATAATCATCAGTGAAAATTGCACAAAGTAACTACATTCGCTTAGATTTCATTTTGTTGAGAACATTTATTTCTACATATTTTAGGGTATAAGATTTCTGCAAATACAAAAATGTAATGCATTTGAGCTTCCTAGCCTTAGCTTTATGCTTGTGACTCTATTTTTGGGTGGTGATGGCCAGAAGATGTTGAGTCACAGCAGATGTTTCAATGCCCATGGGCCCTGCTCCATGAACCATGCACATGCTTGGCAATCCATCTGCACTGCATCCTAGAGCATAGCAGTTGGTCCAGGCCTAATCAAAACTACTTGCTTTGCTGGCCATTAAAAAGTAAAATTCTAGGTCTTTAGGAGGGATAATTTGCTTATCACCAATATTTAAACACAGGTCATTATTTATGTGATACATCCAGAGTGCCATAACCAGTGAAAGTCCAGGAAAAGTTATTGCAGTGGCAGCAATCATGTTATAGCAGGCAGCAAGCTGGTTAACAAGAGAGATGGGGGCGTTTTTTTATCTTCTTTTGGTAAAATGATAGGACCCCTAATTCAGTACAATCCCAAACTGCACTGGCTTTGCTGGGGACTTGTTTCTGCCTAAGAAAGGGTAAGCCAGGCTTTTAACACCTCTGCAAAATGCATACATGATGTACATTTTGCAGTACGTCTTTCTTACAGAAAAACAACTTAACTGTTTGCAAGGGCATGGAAGGTGTTAGACTGGGATTTGATACAGAACCAGTAGCAGCTTATGTAACAGCAGCTTTGTTACTCTTCTTGCAGCCTGCCCCAAACTTTTGTACCATCTAGAAAAAGAGGAGCAAATGCCTGATGGGATGTGCATAGACACAGAAGGGAAGCTCTGGGTGGCCTGTATTGATGGTGGCAGAGTCATTCGTATAGACCCGGAGACAGGTAAGACCTCCACCAGCATGTACATAAGAATATAAGAGGAATGGCAGCCAGGAAGAATGGTTGGAAGGCAAGATAAGAAGATGTAATTTATTGCCCAATTCCACCCCATGGGTTGCCAAAAATGTTGATGGTTCAGGCCCCAGTCACGTAAAGAGTACAGATCCCTCTGCTGCCTCCCCGTGCCAGGTACTCCTGCTCCCATGGTTTGCTGATGCAGCACACACTGCTCTTAATAATGCCACATAAAAAAAAAGTGTACTGCCTATTTATTGCAACTAAAAAAAATTCCTTAGTATTGAAATATTTCACTGGGTAATGCTGTTAAGGAATGATGGCCATTCCAAGGCCAGGTATCCCTGCCCTTCCTTGCCTTACATACTGTATTGCTCCATTTTGAGACATGGAGATGAAGCCTCGCAGATATGGGGAAGAGCCTGAAAAGTAGTTAGAGATGAGGCAAATGAAAGATTCTTATTTTCCCACAAGCTGTCCTTTAGGATATGGTCTCTGTCTGAAGGGGAGATGCCTTATGAGTAAATGTCACACCTGTGCCATGTGCACTAATAGCACATTCATAATTACATGCTTCCTAGGAAATGGACATTAGAAAATAATATCACATTTTTTCCCAGGAAAAAGAATCCAAACTGTGAGGCTGCCTACTCCAAGGATCACCTCTTGTTGCTTTGGTGGAAAAGACTACTCAGAAATGTACGTGACTTCTGCATATGATGGACTGGATGAGGCCACCTTAGCTAAGGAACCTCATGCGGGAGAGATTTTCAAGGTAAGCAGATTTTATTGCTTTCTTCCTATACATCAGACCTGCCAAGCCTCACGTTCTGACAGCAAGGTACCCTTGCTGCCCTTGCTCATCCCTCTCCCCTGGTGAGCTGCTCCAGATGCACTGCTTGGCCTTGGCCAGGCACAGCTGCTTTTGCACAGCTGCTCGTGTGTTCAGAAGAAAGATTTGGAGAAATTGTTAGTAATAGTGTTGATAACTGGGTTACTCAAAGCTGGCTGGCCAGGATCTGAAGGTAGCCAGTGGATCTGGATCTGTCCTCTATAGCATATTCTGTATTACACTGTAAGGAATTGGGTTTTGCTCTTTACCTCTTACTATATTTTCATCACTTCTGGAAACTTCATTCTCTTACTTCTGAGTTTTTCACTGTGCCAGCAAATCTAAATGTTTACAGCACATATTTCTCCTTTAAAAATTAAATGCTTAAATCCACCAGGGCAAAATTTTTCATCCCAATCCCAAAACTTTTGGCATTTTTTCAGTCTGTATTGCTCCATTTTGAGAAATGGAAACAAAACCTTGCAGACATGGGAGAGAGCCTGAAAGCCTTCTTAATAGCGGCTGCTACATTTTAAGAAACATTTCTGTTTGGGGCTCTTGAATCTGAAACTTGTTCCTGTTTTCATTTTTTCACTCCATTAGCGAAAAGTACATCAGAAGAATAAAATGCAGTTCTTACTCAGCGATTGCCATCAACCCAAACCAAACTCATCATTTTGGCAGTAGGATAAAGACATGTTACAGGAGAGATGGAGATCTAGTCTGGGATCTGGGACATTCTAGTTGAAAGCAGTGCTTAGAGCAGATTTCTCATGGTTGAGAACTGATAGATTTCTCAAGCAGCAGAGTTTAGAAGCCCTCAGGAGGATTAAATGAGCATCGTGTTTTTTGTTTCTGTTCCTCAGTCCTCCAGTTCTACAAGGGAACTGGTGTTTTCCAAATGTACATTTATCTTGAATGAGCACATGACAGTTAAAAATTACTATGACTTGTTTTAGAGTTAAGGATGACATATAAGGGCCACAGATAACATTTAAATTAGCAAAATTATTGCTTGACAATCTTAGCGATCTTTATCTTACAGAGTTTGAAAGAATTCCATGTAATGACGCCTCCTGGGCTCCTCTTGAAGCAGGGTACCCTGCACATAGGAGTCAGTTGCTATGATATTTGTTCTTTAACATTTGATTGTTTTCGTTATATTCAGTCAGAGACTATCTTTTCCCTTTAATGTTTTTAATTATTTTTTTCAAACAGATAACAGGCCTGGGTGTGAAAGGGATCCCACAGAATTTCTATGCTGCTTGAACAGTGACACTAAACAGCAAAGAAGCAATGCTTGCATCTTGTAGTAACTCTGACCAGGAGAAGTCAAATGAGCTACAGAATTTATCTGTGTGAGGATTTCTAAGCCCACATTTGGGAGTGTGCTTGTTTTGAATTGAAGATATTTCTTCTTCTGTGGGCCCGTGGCTTGATGCAATAGGTTAGAAAGGTTAAGTTAATCCATGTTACACCTTGATAGCTTTTGTGACTTACCATAAACCTCTTAATGCTCAAGTGTAGTTTTGTTGAACTTTCTGGTGACTAGCTCTGGATTTTCAAGTCTGTTGCAGTTTCCAAAGCAGATTCTGACTCCTCATGTTACAGTGATGTACCAGCAAAGATATGGCAGATTTTAATAAACATTTTAAGAGTGGTGACTTGAACTGGACTGTTCTTTTGCTGTGGGACTCCCCATGAGGTGTTTTGTTGTGTGTTTTTTTTTTTAATTATCAAACCTATTTGTAGTATCCAGGTTTCATTTTTACATCCTCATTAGCCTTTGTCCTCCCTTTATGCTGCTGAAAGCAGCATAAGCCTCATTAGCCTTTGTCCTCCATTTAGGCTGCTGAAAATAAACTACACAACTGTATTTGAAAAAAAATGCTTGCAGATGTTCTTACTCTGCATTCATATATTACCATGAAAACACTGACTGACCACACAAATAGTCTGTGAGCTACCAGGATGGTCTGTGATAACAAAGCATGGGTGCCCATTAGAATTGTCCTGTTAGGAGTCACACTTGCACATGGACTTTCCTTTGCTTTACGTATCTTCTTATTGTATGCACTGCTTCACCTTCTCCCCTTTCTTCTGCCACTCTTTCTCTCCTGTTTCAAGTATTTTCTTCCTTTTTCACTTCAGATCCTCCTCTCCAGAAAGCACAACATCAAAGGTGTATTTTTAGAGGCTCTTCAAATAATGGCCCAACGCTATCCTGGATTCACTGAACCACTGTGATCCTTTTAGTCTTTGAGAATGCTTGAGACCTGTAGATAGGTGGTGAAATCCAGTCTTTGCATTGAAATTACTATGTTTTTACTGCTTGGCAAGATACACAGCACATAATACATTTTCAGATCCCTAATGCTGACTCTTCATGATGTTACAAAGAAGTCAATAATATGCATCATCTACCAGACCAGAAGTTTCAGTGTCTTCCTCTGAGGTATTTGACCTTTTCACCCATGCTATTAAAATCCTTGAGTTAACCCTCAAACCCTATGAGCAGGGAAAAGGTACTGGCTGCCTCCTGAGGATAAGCTCCCCCAATAATTTGTAAGTGGAGGAGCAGAGGAACTGTGGTTTGCCATGCAGAAATGTTCAACAGTTTCCATGCAGACTGCCTCCAGAATTAGCTGCTTCCCCAAAACAAGCATCCCTCTCTTGGCCGAAGGCCCCTTATAGAAGTTTTGAAAGAACAAAACTGAGTTCATTTCTTCCTTTAAAAATGTCCATATTGCCCAACTCTCTTATGTGGTAGCTTTCTGGCCTGCTGACAAGCTGGAGATCTGGTCCTGAGCTCTGATTAGGCAGAAGGCAAGTCAAACCACACAACCCAGGAAAATGTCCTAAACATTTCAAAGGGAGGTATGACAGGGAAAAGTTAGGTGGTATATTTGGCCCCTCCAGTTGAACTGGGCCACACTCCAGAAAGAAACATGAGATCCAGAGGACTGAGAAGGGAGCTTTATTCACTAAGTACTATTGGATATGCTTGGTCGTTAAACAGAATTTTCCAAAGTGCATTATTTCAATGCAGTTACCTGAAGTCTGCTGTAAAACCCACACTAGATACTTTCCAGACACTTATTCTAGATGACTACTTTAAGTCATTAGCAAGCATTTTGCTCCTGTGCTATTTAACTAGGTAATTGGTATTAACAGGGTCTTGGCCCATTGCTCTGCCTCACTCCTGCCTTGCCTTGGAAGAGAGGTAAGTCCAGAGAGCTGCACAATGACAACTTGATTGAGAAATAAAATGTTCAGCTCGTAGTTATGTTTGCTCAACATTTGGGCTGTTGTTTTTTTCCCTAGTCATAATTCCAATAGTAATTAAGCTGCTGGGGGTTCTTAAGAGCAAAGGCTCTAAATGCCCTTTGGCATCATGTCAATGCCAAACTGGTATAAGGAACACTGACAATTATGCAAGATTTCCTGTTTACCCCATCTGGTGAGGAATGTGAAGGCAGGATGTTTGGAGTCTAGTCAAGTGTCCTAACCTTTAATTTAAAAAAAACTGTAGGAAGTGAGTGCAGATACCTTCTTTAATAAAAATGACCCACTTATTTGCAAAATTGTCTATCTACTAGCTCTTTACTCTGCCAGAAAAACAAAGTAGATAATTTTGAAACAATTTGCACTTGAGAAATCCTTAATACCCTTGTAATTCTTTTCTAGAGCTTCCCCAGGCATGCAAGCCGGGGTCGTTGGTTTGTGATTTTCCAGCCACTCCTTCCTCCATCTCTAAAGAGAGATGCTGCTCTCAGACTCCAAGGTCTGAGTGTTTTGGGAACCCTTTCTTTGTAGCAGAGCTTCCAGAGCTACAGATGAAGACAAATTTCTCTCTGATACCCAAAGCCCACTACTTCATTTCTCTTCAGATTTCAGGAGTTGCTGTTTTGTGATTTTGCTTTCTGAAAAAAAAAAAAAAAGCAGTGATGAAAACCATGTTGGGGCTATTCTTCAGCCTCAGTTAACAAAAGTGAGCAAAAGCCCTTTGCCTTGAGGTAAAGGATGAAAGCACAAAGGGAGTACAGGGCTGGGTTATTTCCTTTTGTGCATCTAGGGAACAATATGGCATCTGTAGTCCTTGCTGAGGATACACTCTGAGGTGGTTAGTGGGTGACTGAGAACTTAGTTGATGTGGGTCAGCCCTACATGGTGAGAAGCATGATGGGGAGGATGCTGGACAGGGGTAAATGATGGAATATCTCCCCAGTGTGGATCACAGGCAGAACATAATCCAGCTAGTCAACAAGATAGCAGAGACTGGTGGGAGCTGGCTTCCCTTTTAAGGGAATGGTCTATACATCCTGCTATTTATAAACTTTTCAAAGTATTTACTATGCTTTATGTATATTTAACCTATATCATGCTAGATAAATCTTACTTCTCTTGCATTCTGTTGTGTGTGCTTGGAATAGTCTTTCAACTGGGAAGAACCTGACTGATTCTTGCTTTCTTGAGAAAACCTATTCAATCTAAAACAAGGGTCTCCAAAAATTCATAAGTGCAGCGTGGACATGAACAAAACTGGTTAAACATCAGAGCTGTGCTGATATTGCTGCTGCATCTCATGTGCTCTCACAGATCTGGAATCCTTAAATACAGAGATATAAGGTTTGCTTCACTGGCTTGTACTGTTGTACATGGAAATCTGTGTAGCAAAGACGTAAATATACTTCTTAATCCTGGATAAGAAGATATAATATTTTTTCTCTGATAATGTTTATTTCTTGTGATTATCTACTTCATTGTCTTCTTCATTTTAAAGAGAAAGTATAAAGATGGTCTCTTTGCTCATGGGAGATGGGGCAGACACAGAGTAGCTGAGCAAATGCTCAGGCCCCTCTGCTGACCAAATTCACCCTCAGGTCATCCAGTTCATAGGGCAAGTGGTTTCTCATTTTTCAAGAGTATTTTCATTTGAACAGAGGTTCATAATTCAATGTCTCTCCTCTTATAGCCTGGCCTGTTTATGTAGAAAATGTTACTAAAAGGACAGGGAGGATAAGATGATATTAAACTAATAGTGTTTTAAGTTAGCCATTCCATGGTTAAGTGCTCACCTTGTGAAGCATATAAAAAATGTCCTGGTGACTGACTGGTATTGTGAAATTCTCTACCTGATTGCACCAAAAGTTGATCTGAGCCACCAGTTAGAAGCCAGCCATTAGTTAACTCTGTTTTAGAAACATGGCACACTGTGGTGGAATAAAAATCAGCACAGCATTTGGAATTTAAAATTTTTGGTTTATACAAGTTGTGATAGCTTTCTTGTTCCCTCTTAGACTTTATGATGTTTTAATAGCAGCTATCTGGGCTCTGCTCTGGGATTCACTGGATAACTGCAACTCCTGCTGATCTCAGTAAAAGGTGCTGTCACTACAGGATGTCTGAAACAATTTAGGAAAAAGAGTGCTCTCTTTTACATTCAGTACTTTACATTTACCCTGGGCAACCTGTTCCAGTGCTTCAGTACCTTCACAATCAAGACTTTTCCCTTAATAGCTAATCTAAACATACTCTATTTCAGTTTAAAGCCATTCGCCCTTATCCTATCACTACACGCTCTTGTACACAGGTCCTCCCGAGCTCTCTTGTAGGCTCCCTTCAGGTACTGAAAGGCTACAACAAGGACACCCCAATGCCTTCTCCAGGCTGAACAATCAAATTACCTCAGCCTTTCCTCATAGAAGAGATGTTCCATCCCTCTAATCCTCTTTATGGCCCTCCTCTGGAACCACTTTAACAGGTCTTTGTCTTTCCTGTGCAGTACTTCGGGTGGGGTCTCACCAGTGCAGAGCAGAGGGACAGAAACACTTCCCTCGACCTGCTGTCTCTGCTGCTTTTGATGCAGCTCAGGATACAATTGGTTTTCTGGGCTGTGAGTGCACATTGCTGGGTCATGTCCAGCCTCTCATCCACCAGCACTCCTAAGTCCTTCTCAGCAGGGCTGCTCTTGGTTACTGCATTGTGATGGATTCAGGGTTTTTCAGGTAATTTGTGTCAGTAACAGGAAATCAACTCCATTTCCTTAATGTCAGTTCAGCATTTTGCTCTCTACAGAATCACTGAGAAATAAATTACAGTGTAATCTGAAGTCTGGGGAGGCTTTCCAGTGACTCCCAGGGGCTTTAAAGTCAGGAGTTACTTCATTTTTGGCATTACATCTGTATAGTTAAGTTCAGGCTAAATATATATTTTCCACTACAGAAACTGCCTCAAGGCACTGTGGTTTTTTTGTCAGCTCTTTCTTTGCTCATGTGTGCTAGCCAGACTAATATATTAGTCATCTTTCTTGTTTGTTATACATTAACATTAAGCTTTAGGAACTTTTTAGGAATAATTTAGGGTGCTCTGTACATGGAGATGAGAGGAGAAATGTGAAGTTCTGCAAACCCTCAGATAAAGAATATATAAATACCATTATCTTTAATAGGGACTTTGTTTACTGGTCTTTAGCATCAGAAATTTTACCTTCATTTTTTGCTTTCCCACCAGTATATATAGTGACAAGACGGCTTAGAAATAAAGCAATGGAAGATTATTTTTTCCACAATGTAGCTAATTTGTTGTGTTCATTTTCTTAAAAACTTTTCACTGATTTTGCTTTCCCAAAGCAAGGATAGTACATGGAGACCCATTAATATATCTCCAGCATTTGTATCTTCATCCTTGGTGCCTGGTGATTCCCCCAATAATTCTCTCTATACAAACAACCAACCAAACAAGTATTTATAACAAATAAATCTCCTTCTTTCTGTAGGGGAAAGGTTAGGTGCTTTTGAAGCCCTCCAGTGGGAGATCAACTACAAACAAAATGAATTTTAAAAAGTTGTAATGTCAATAGGTGCTTACTTTTGATAAATTGGAGCTCTTTTTGGACATCTTCAAAACACCTGCTTCATTCTATTGCTGACTCATTTACTTGAGAAAGACTGATCTAACAGGTGGATGCTCAACCATTTGAGACAACCAAATCCCCAAATACCCAATAAAAGATTGTCCATTTTTAATAGATCTGTGCTTCATTTGATCTCCTGCTTATCGAACAGCCATGCTTTTTAAGTTCTTTGCTTGTGAAATATGTGTGATTCTGAATATAGGAACAGAAGGATCTATTGGCTCCTTATTATACAGCAAACTATTTTGTTGCAATAACTATCCAGGGGATAAGCTACTAGAAGCTACAATACTCTCCCTATTCACTCCTATGCTTCCTTTCCTGTGCTTAACTGGTTTATCTATCAGCTATTACTAAGAATGCTTATTGCTGTGCAGCTTCTTATGGCTTTTTTGGGCAATTCTGCTCACTGGTTGTCTCGGTTTGAGGGGAAAAACCAAAATGTTTTACCCACAAGCAGGGGAGGGGCCTCCTCCACAATAATCACACCACTCTTTATCAAATTTAAGAAAAGGAATTTTAATACAAGAAGGATAACTGCTATATATATATATGTAAACAGACTAGTGCAACCCACTTCCCCAACACCATAAGAGAAAAAAAAAAACAACAACAAAACCCAGCAGGTTTTCCTCCGGGAGAAAAGGTTATACTTAAGTGTCCTTGTCACAGCCCGGCTGGCTGCAGAGTGAGTTTCAGTCCCTCTCCAGCGAAACAGACGAGCAGTGGGCTTTCAGATGGACTCAGTCTCTTCCCCCTGTGTTCCCCGTCCAAGAAGCAGAAAGGTACGAGCAACCAGCAGCAAATCCAAGGCAGGCAGCAGCACGGCAGGAAAAAGTAGTCCGAAGTAGGCAGCGGCAAGACAGCCAGGGAAAACCCCAGCAGTAACCAGCAGGGCAGCCTGCCTCCTTCGAGCCCCCACTCCCCCGTTCCGCCGAGCCAAGACTCCGGAGAATATCCAAAAAAACCCCAAAAGAGACAAACCTGCCCCCACCCCAGCGATCAACAGTTAATTGCTTCTTTTGTTAACCGCTGGCCTGGGCAGTTAAGTGGCAGGGGAGAGAATTTACATAATAATCCCAAACTACAACACTGGTTCTCTGGGTAGACAGTCACATATGGAATCATAGAATCATAGAATGGTTAGGGTTGGAAGGAACCATAAAGACCTAGTTTCAACCCTCCTGCCATGGGCAGGGACACCTTCCAGGAGACCTGGCTGCTCAGAGCCCCACCCAATCTGGCCTTGAAAATTTCCAGGAATGGGGCATCCACAACTTTTCTGGGCAAGCTGTTCCAGTGCCTCACTACCCTCACAGTGAAGAATTTCTTGTAAGACTTAATCTAAATCCACTCTTGTTCAGTTTAAAGCCATTTTAAAGCCATATTGCTCTTCTGCTTTCTACCCTCGACACTAAAAGACTTCATTATGTTTAAGCCATAAATCCAAAAAAATTGAAGGGTTACTGAGCTGCTTTGGTCTGGCAAAGGGGATGGACACTTTACCTAGTGCAGGGGGAGCACAGCAGCTGAAGGAATCCGGTTTCAGGAACTAGGGGGATTCTGGGAGCTCTACCAAAAGATCAAGGAGCTGGATATGCTACATGTGTTCCAAATCATTAACTATTTGCTAATACCACTTTTCAACACTTTCAGATCCCTTTGATAATGATGTAAAATTAAGCAGTGCTCTGTGCTCACATTTAAAATTTGTTCCAAGGGAGGCTGAAATGTCTAACCAGCACCTATTCTGTGTGAGGAAGGGAAAGGAAAAGGCCTTATAAATCATGAGGAAGAACTTCTTACTTATTTGATATAAAGACACCAGTTACACAACCATTACTTCCCCTGACAATACAAAGAGGGGCCACTCTATGAGGACAGGAAAGCCACCCTCACCTGATAACATAACTGGCTACATAGGTCCCACTGCATTCTTATAGTGCACTCCTCTCACACATATGTTTTATGGTGCAGGTGGCTATATTCTCTTAAGTTTTATGCTCCTGAAGGTATCTATGATTAAATAATCTTCTTTCCTTAATCTATTTAAAACCTAGAAGTTGAAGGTCAAAGAGATTGATTTACCATTCCTGAAAAGAATTATGACATATGAGCCATTTTGTTGTTTTCAAATCTATTCCTTCCAGATATTTACAGATGCAGGGAGAAATCAAGATATTGATAGCATCAAGTTACATTTTTAAACCTTTCTTTTAAATATTCAGCATGCCTAAACACTTCTTTGGAGAATGAAATCTGAATTGCCAAGATATGATACCAAGCCCTGTATATGATCTGACAGTGAATAAAGCTTCTTCTGGGCTCTGTACAAAACATATTTGTGCTATATATAGTAAGGGAAGGAAGACTCTTTATCATAATCTGTTTGAGAGGTGTTACTGCCTTTCCTTGAAACGCCTTGTCCATTGTCAGTTTACTGGTGGCTCCGTGGTAAACCTGCACTGGGGTAATTTTGAACTCATGCTGTCAAAACCGTCTTGCCTCATGGAAGTCCAGTGCTATATCATGTACCCTGTTTGTTATTATATGCAAGAAGTCTGCTTAGGACCTAACTTCAGTTTGCAAGTTTTCATTTTATCATTTGCATTATGTTTGACTAGTAATTATTTGACTTGAAATGGCAACATCCTCATCTACCTCTGCTAAAGACCACCTGTGTGCTGGTACATGACAAATATAATATTATGAGATTACTACTTTATTCTTATGTTGTATTTTTATGGACTATCAAAACTCCATGTTAGTCTAAATGAAATGGAGCTTATGTTTAGTGTTCTAGAATTACCTTATTTTTACATTGTTTATATATATTTCTGAGCATAGCACCAAAGCTAACATAATTACCTAGACTTAATATATTTTGGGAGTTTGATATTAAGAAATCTCATGTTTCTAGGGGAATGTCCAGCCATGTTGAAAAAGGCTTTTACTGTAGCAGGCCTCCCTAATACTCTTCCTTTAATGTGATTTAGTGATGTTACCATGAGTTTTAAAAGGACATACATGAGGAGCCAGCATCCTGGCATACTCCTACATCCACCGATTTCCAGTGTTCAGACCCTGTAGGCAAAGCATAGATTGACTGTGAACAAGCATATGGACTATATAGATTTGCTTGCTGTCATAGTCACTCTCTGATGCCGCATCAGTAGCACATGAAATGACCACACTTGCAAGATCTTGTGCTATCAGTGACTGAAGCTCTCCTGAAACTGACCTTTGTGTTCCTATCAAACAACACCTGCTAGACTCAGTTCCCAAAATACAGTCTCCGAATTCAAGTTATAGCTATAAATTTCATCTTATTTCCAAGGTTTGTAGCAAAACAGAAAAGAACTATGGGATAAAAAAGATGGTTAAAAGTTGCAAGAACCATTATATTTGGCACAAGATTACTGGGGATAATGAAGAATATCTGGGAAAGAAATACAGTAGATTGCTTAGAAAAGTTTGGATTGCATCAGGGGAAATATTTCTGATTTAAGAGGTAAAGTAGGCAAGTAAAGTAGAGATACTTTTATATTCATTGACAATTGTGAGGGATGGATGAGAATTTGAGCCTGGAAAGTCCACTGAAAAGTGGCCATTAGGAGAAAGATTCATGAGCATTCAGGAGAGGAAGAGGGAAGAGCAGCTGAGGATAGGAGGCAGATTTCAATAAATTCACAGAGTGGGTAAGCAAGACCTCATGTGAAGGAAAATGCTGTTAAAGGATGTCTTGGTCCTGGTAAACTGGTGGGACCAGTTTATCACTGTGTGGATGTGACCAAAACTGTGTGTTTTACACCCTCTATTTATTTCCCATGAACTGTTATCAATGGACCATTTGCAGCAGCTGCCCAGGGCACACCCGACTCCTTAGGTGTGAGCTGGGTGTGAAAGACACCTGTGAGATAAGAGCTGTGATAACTCCCCTCGAGGGGAGTTATCAGCACCTTCACACCCTGCCTCAGGAGGCATGTCAGCTAATGGGCTACCAATGATTCCAAAATATCCCATGCCTCATAGAGTCATGGGGGAGGTATTGGGTGTTCCCTACCTGGACCTGAGGGTACATAATCTGGGGGTTTGAAGACCTTGGGGAACCACTTGCCAGATCCGGAGAAGGATCAGAACCTCAACAGGAGGAGGCCACCACTGTCGACCGAACTGTGACTACCATTCTTCACCAGACTGCGACTTTCATCTGCACCAGCAGGTTTTTTCACTTCCTTTTGCTTTGGACTTGGGGGAACAATGTGCGTCTCAGCACAGGGGATAACAAGCACCATTGTGTTTGTGCCCCAGGGTGTTGGGTTGTACTTCTGGGTTTTGTGGGCTGAGACCAATTTCTCTTCATGCCATTGCATTTGTTGTGATATTATTAAATTGTGGCTCTGACTTGAGATCTCTTTTGTGTTGGGTTTGTTTTCTCTTGCCGGTTTACATTTAAACCAGCACAAAGGGTTAGTGCCTTACAAAAAGTACACGTAGTAAAATAATATCCATCCACAGGTGTATACTACCCTATTGTGAAGAAAAGAGAGAAAATGCAGTAAGAGATCAGCTTGATTAAAGCACAAACTGTGCATGAACCTTAAACACAAGTAATAATCAAGCTGGAAGCAGAAACTAGGTCAGACTACTGAGGACGAGTGATAAATATAACATAAAGATATAGGAACAAAATCTTAAAAAGTCAAAGCTCAAAACAAGATGCATCTGCCAAGAGGTATAAATCATTATAAATCATTTTAGAAGTGCAGCTGTAGCAGAGGGAGGGTGAAGGAAAGGGTGAAATAGTCAGCTGTTCAGCAGAAAGGAAAAGATCTTGCTAGATGACACTCAGACTGCAAAATTTTGTAATAACTCTTTTCCCCCCAGTCTTTATAAGAACAATCAATTTCAATTGAAAGGTATTATAGTTCATACCAGTAATATAAGTAAAGATGTTAACTTTGAACAGGAAAGGGAAAATATAGAAATTAGAGTTTTTCAAGTCAGCAAGGGATTATGAGTCTTCTTATGAAGAAATTAAAGAACTTTATGATGAAATAATGAATACAAATGTTTTACTTGAGAACATGTGATGAGCAGGTAATGTCTTGAAAGGTTCATGAAGAAAAAATAGTTTTTGTCTTTAAATAAGGAGAAAGGAAGATTGGGGTATGATTCTGCCACTAGCTTAATTTCTGCTTTCAGAAAAATCTTCCAACAACTGACAAATTAATTGTTAGTACTGGAAGGCAACAAGGATGTGAGCAGCAGCCAATACAAAATTAACAAATTCATGTCATTCCTTCCTATAGCAGGATAACAAGATTTGTGAACTATGTAAAGCCATGTCTCATCAGCAGGCACCTCTTTTTAGTGCCAGGGACCTATTCACCCACTCTAGGTACCACTTGTGAAGGGCAGAAATAGCTGTAGATTAAATTTGTCTAAGATTGTAGACAGTTTGTGCTGCTTGAAGTACTGGTTGATTGAGTTTGTTTGTGCTGTGTGTGGCAGTATTGACAACTTGAAATTCAAAGAAACAGCTGGTGGTGATGTCAGGTTCTCCTACATCAAAATAAGACTTACACGAGCTGCCTCCTGAATGCCTTGCCAGGTTCTGCATGACAGGGAAAGGCAAATTCACTTTGGCCAGTCCTGCTTCTGCTGTGCATTCTGCCTGTACCTGCATCCCCCTTCAATCTTCTTCCTACCCTATCCTGCCCCAGCACTTGCTCATGCTCCTTTAGACCAGCTTGGATTGGCTCATGTGATGGGATTTCAGTAAACCCAGTACAGACACAATCACTGAAAGTTTGACATAAAATTATCTTTCAATGCATGTACAGAAGGGTATGGAAAGGTTCAAGCAGGTGTTTTATTTCTCTTAGGAGCTACAAACCAAGGATGGAAGCTTCAGATGACCTGGAATATTGCTGTGGAGAAAAGGAGTGAAAAACAGAGATTAGCTTGAGATGATACTGCAGTATGAACACTTTCAGGGACACTGGGGTTTTTTAGTTATTTCAGCATAAAATAGTAAAAAAAAAAAGAGTACTATAGATACACTTGACTGTGCTAACTTGGCTTGCGGAAGGTTGTAGTTTTGCTGGCCTGGAATAATTTGGGATCCAGAATTCTGTCTTCTAGTCTGGAATCTCTTAATACTCTGCAGTCACTGCTCCTGGGATGACTGCCCACAGTGGTGTGCTCTTGTTCTCCTTGCCACTCTTCTGCTTGGGCAAGAGTTCTTTCCTGGAAGACACAATTCCAGATCTCAATAACCTTTGATGAAAGGTTATTGCTTTGAAACCAATAAATTCTTCATTGTGTAAAGAAGAGAAACAGGCAGCTCTAGGCTGTAACTCAGCAGATTGATGTCTACTCGAGGCTGGTGAATTGCACCTTTTAATTAATTACTCCCTTTGATTGCAAAAGGAGTCTTAGTTGTGTAGTCCTTAGCTGGATAGTGCATCAGTAGACATCTACACTGTAGGTGTCTGTGGAGCTGATTGAGCTGAATCCCACTTTGATGTTCCAGTGAGCTGGACTTGTCTTTCAAATGTAGGTGGCATTGGCCAAAAGGTTAAAACACTACCTGTGAGATCACTGAGTGATGGTGCAAGCTTGTGCACTTGGGCAGTGAGGATGGGTAGTGACAGTGTCATTTCTACCTTCCCAGTGCTTGGAGGATTTCTCTAAGCTCTGTTCTCAAGAGGAGATTTATGTAGGTTGGCACAGGATTCAACCCAGTTAAGGGATGCTGGAGCCTGGCATTGCTCAGTTTGCTTCCCCTCATTTGGTAAGAGCTTTCTTTTTCATTAATAACCCTCTTTGCAGCTCATGATATTCATTACCCTGCTGGTATAAGAGTGGGGTGTAAAGGACACCAAGGACAGTTGGTCATAGAATCAGAAATATTTGGGTTGGAAAGAACCTTGAAGATCATCTAGTTCCACGCCCCTTCCCAAGAGCAGGGACATCTTCCTCAACACCAGGTTGTCCGAGGCTTTATCCAACCTCAGCCTGAGCTCTGCCAGGGTTAGGGAATCCACAGCCTCCCTGGGCAAGCTGTTCCAGTCTCCCAGCACCCTCACAGTAAAGAATTTCTTCTTAATACCTAACCCGAATTTCCCCTCTTTCAATTTGTACCCATTACTCTTTGTTCTACCAATACTTCTCTGGGTGTACCCTGTTAGAGAAAATTTAGTACAGATACACAAAGACCATCTTCCTGGGAAAGACAGAGAGAAATCAGGACTGTCATCTCCACCCTTGGGTAACTGACGCACAAAGAGGATTAAGAACTCTTTAGCAGATTTGAAGGGTGCCAGCAGAGCCCCATCTGCTGCCTCCTACTCTGCTAACACCTGGTGGGTTTTGGTCACATGGGGACTGCAGTAGGGGTAGGTAAGTGGAATTGGTGGGAGGACCTGCTGAGAGAAGGAAAGACAAAAATTAGTGCCCAGGAAAGCTGATAGCAAGCTCTTCAGACTCCATCTGTCCTCCTCTGGCTGCTGCTGCTGTTGCTCCTTCCTCCTCCCACTCACTGCCACTGCCAATGAGGTCTGCTTGCACCCACTTTCACAAGTGTGAGCAGGAGTAACTTGAGTCACTTCTTGACACTTCAGTGTAGGTGATCTGCTCAGCATGAAGGCATTGAAGCTGCCAGGGGCAGTTTCAGGATGGCTATCCTAGGAATTTCGTCTTGATTTTCCATAAGAAGAAGGTCACTTTGTAAGAGTTTCTACAGTCTATCACTAGGAACTTCTCAATTGGGCAGAAAGCAAACTTCTTATTTAACAAATGACTTTATCCATTCCAACTGCATATTTACATGTACAGTTCCTTGTTGATGCAAAGACAATGTCTTAAGGTGAGCTGCAGTTTATAAGGGACTTTCCTTGCAACTAAAACCACAAAGGGTAATTTTATAAACTTCTAATTTATTTTCAGCATCTGCCTTACATGTTTGTGTGGTTGAGGAGTGAGGGAGGAATTAATGTCAAAAAGTGCTAAGTTCTCTAAAATTCCTTTTTTTTTCTTTAAAAATGGGAAGTTCTGTTGTTCATTCTTCTCTTGTTATTCTCAGGATGAGCTAGTGACTAGGATGATTCCTCTTAAAAGATGTTACTTAAAAATATCTTTTAAACTACTTCCCCCCTTAAAAAATAAAACATCCATGATCTACAAGTTGACCTTTTTTTACCAGGTAAGATGGGGGAGATTGAGTATGGTGATGCAGTGACCTCTGCTGGCATCACCTTTTCTTACTAAAACTCCTTTTAAATGCTGAATGTGATACTCCAGAAAATAGATTATATATATGAGGCAAGACCTGAGGTAGCATCATTTCATGATGAAGCCATATTTCAAAGCTACAGTAAATCTGACATTGTTACACTTCAACAATTTCACAGTTCTTGGACATAAGACGCACAGTGTTGATTTCCTATAACCCCCTCAATCAGATGTTTTAAACATGCCAGAAGATCTGGGTGATTTTTTTTTGTACCAGCAGGCTCTGAGCTAGATGGGGTATTGGCTGTCTGTCTTTCTGTGGCTGACATAAAGCCAGCCTGTAAAGAAAAAGTGTGCATATCTCTGTCAGATACTCTGGCTAATGGTGAATGGTGTACCCATGCCTGACCCCAGCATGTTTTGTACTGCCCACATCGTCCCATAGTATGTTGATCCAATATGACCCATCAGGCATACCTATTCATGCAGTGTTGGCTTGTCTCAGCAAACTTCTCTGCAATGCCCTAAAGCCACTGTGACCAATTAGGTTCAATTAGAGCTTCTTCTTTCCTGGGGACAGTTTGCCAGGGGAGCCAGTTGCCACAAGCACGAAAGGAACCTGATGAAGAGAAATGGACATTTCTAGGCTGTAGCCTGATTTTAGTTTGGGATGGGATGACTTGCTCTCCAGAGATTGTTCTCTGCCGTGTGGCTCTGAGCCTCCTCTGGTGGAAACGACTTCCAGGTACAAGCCAGGTTTAGTTTAGATGAAACTCTAGTTGAGACTAGGATCTGATGGATAAAGTAATCAAAATGCTGCTAAAGAGCATAATACACTCAGGAAAATGAAGAATCTGTATGTAAAGAGGGATGACAGTGGAAGATGGCTATGTGAACTAGGGCTGTCCCAGTATGAGGAGCTTTCCTTTGCTGTCTGCTTGTACAAGGACTAAATAATTGAGAACTATCTCTCTAGGAGATATATGTGTTCCTCTTCATTCCCCTCAGGGCACCTGCACATACAACTTGTGTATATTTAAGAAACTCCCTAGAGACTTCTGGGCTTACTGAGTAACTGTGGAAAAATACATGAATCCATGTTTTGTTTGTACTCCTGTCAGTCTGCACGCGTTACAAAGTGAGGCTCTCCAGCCCTTGTTTCTTATGTAGCATGCAAAATTGTTGATTTTGTTTTGGACAAGACCTGCCTAGTCAAGATGAGAGGGACAGGAGTATGCAGGGGCATGCCTGTTCATGTGCTGCTCAAACTGGTGGCTGAGCCTCAGCTGCTCCGTCAGAACATGAGTCATAATTTATTTGTGTTTTTCTGAGCTTGAATTGAGAAAGCTTGTATAAGAAATTTTATGGCCCTTGACATAACTCTGCACTTTTGCAAGACAATAGCTTGACATTTTGCCCTAGGTGTTGGATTAAATAATAACTGGAGATCATGCAAATACTTCTGCTTAGCCATTATCATGCCAAGGCCTTGCACAAGATGGGGACTTCTGCTGTTGGGCTGGTTCCACTAACGTGTGCCATTAAGACAGCAGCCCTGTTTATCTGTATGTCTGATTCACTGCTGGTTTGCTATTTTTTCTGAAAACACTGGTAGAAAGCCCACAGAGGAGGAACTGAGGGAAGAACCACATCCTGACCACCAATACTTACTATCAAGGGGAATCTGGGTGGTATACAGAGCCCATAAGTAACACCTGAGCAAAGGTAAGCTGCAAGTAGCCATTCTGTTGTACACAAGCATTTTGACACCACCATATCACAGGTCTTGGTTCTCTAGGTAAGCAAGGCAATGAAAGAGAACATAGACCTCTGCATAAATGTGATTGCTCAGCTGTATCCTACATTTCCTCTAAAATTACTCTCTCCTAAACTCTGCCTGTGGGAGTAAAGGGAGTTGAGAATGTAAGAGCAAATGAACTTGCATCTCTCAACCTCGTGCTAACAGCTGCAAGCCTGAAATCATTTGGGGATTTTTTGCTTACACTGATTTTAAAAATGGGGATGCTCAGGGCTGTTGGGTGAAGAGTGAGCGAGTTTCACATATTTTGTGCAATGATTATGCATATGTTCACATACAATTTTTTATCCTTTTAGGGCTATTGTTTTCCTTATTACCCAGAATTGATTTCGTATCTCATGATCTGCTTTCAAGCTGCAATAGTAGGAATGTGGCACCAGTACTTTCCTTTCTCAGTAGTCCACTTGGTGGGTAAAATGCAAATGCAGAGTCAGCAGAACGATGTTTCCCTTTTGGCTGTTTGCTTGCCCTCCTACTGCTAGCTTTTGTCTCCAACACCATGGTTCCTTGCTGACTTGCTTCCCTGCAGTTGCCTTACAGTGCCACTCTGAGGCATTGCAGGTGACTGTTCTAAATTTATTGTACACCTGTCGGGGCAAAAAAACATTTCAGTGTATCTGGCTGCCTCTGTCCTGAGGCTGTTCTCTCCTGGTTGCTCAAATTAGGGGACTTGCTCAAGCTCCTTGTACAGAAATGAGAAGCACAGAGATTTATGTGCATGGCTGAATCTCACTGTGACACAGGTCTGGAACACAGCCCTCTTGTGCTCCTCAACACCAGAGCTGAGAAAAGCTTTGTATCCCAAGCTATAGGCATAGTCCCTGCAGATCATAGGAGCCAGTGGGAGAAAGCAGGCTTGAAAAGGAACAAACTTACATCTATAATGCAGAGCTTTTTGCATCCCTTGGTTGACTGTGCTTTGAAAGATGACTGAGTTTCCTTGCTGAGATGATAAAAAAGGGGCAAACAGCAGGAAGAAAAGTGATGTTGAAGACCATGATCGTTCCACTGAAAAAGTAAGGGAACACGTGAGTCTTTAGTAGTGCTTAGGAAGGGCCTCCAGGATGTGAAAATCCATTGGAAAACTTTGGTAGCAATTATGTCTCTGAGCCAATCTGAAATAAATTAGATGATCATCATGCTAGATGTGCTCTTTTCTCTCTGTTGGCTTCAGAGAAATGGTAATCAGAAATGGCTCTGAAGGAAAAGAAGATATGATGGGAGGAGAGGCAGGCATATGACAGTGTGACTGCGTACACCCTACCTGCTAAAAAGAAACCTAATCTAAAAATCAAGTTAGTCTGGTAAGCTGTATGTCCCATGAGGCTAGGCCTATTTGACTCTAACCGTGTTATCCTCCTAATTTTTTTTCTGGTCCCATCTCTTGGTCTGGAATGTGGCTGTAGGCTCATGGTGCTGCTGGGACTGCAAGGGCCCTTGCAGGGTTCTCCTTTCCAACTTCCTGCCAAAGCCAGGCAGCTCTGGGATGGGACAGGCTGTTCAGGGCTTGGTCCACTGGTGCTGTAGCACAATTATGCAAGTTGATGTTGCAGAGTTTTAGATGTAAAGGCCTATAGACGGTTAAAGCTGAATGACCAGGACCCTCTTAGACAGAGTACCAGCAGGAAGTACATCCTGTGGTGTCCAGCTGACTGCAAGGTGATCAGTGTCCCATGGCAGGAGGAAGAAAGCAGAAAAAACTTCCAACCTTTCTTGAACTTCCTGCCCTCTTGGCCTGTGGTTGTGGCATTGGGAGACATGGTTTTGTGGTGAACATGGCAGAGCTGGGTTAGTAGTTGGACTCAATGATCTTAGAGGTCACTTCCAACCTTAATGATTCTAGGGTTCCATGTGACCTCCACAGGAGACAAACAATGTCACAGAATCACAGCATATTCTGAGTTGGAAGGGATCCACAGGGATTGAGTCCAACTCTTCAATGAATGGCCCATACAAAGATCAAACCCACAACCTTAGTGGTATTAGCACTGTGCTCTGTTTCCCTGTGGAGAGCAGAAATATCCACCTAAGCGCAGTCAGGCCCACTTCTTTGTGTTTGGCCCAATACTCAAGGGTCTGTTAATCAGGTTGTCAAAATATTGAAGAAAGGCTGTTTTCAAGAACCTCATGATATGGCTGATAAAATACTGGCTGAACTCAGCTTGTGGTTTAAATAGTGCTGGGGGTAAGAAAACGGGAAGACTACCAGATTAGGCAACTGCATAAATATAATTTCCCTAAAAAAACCCCTTTCCCCTCAAAAAAACCCCAAACAACCAACCCAAAAACCCAAACCAAATCAAGAAAACCCAAACTCCCCAAAATCCACAAAAAAGAGAAGAAACAAACCCCCTAGTTGCCAGGTTCTATTTCCCACAAACCATCAATTGTCTGGGTTTATGTTAACCTCCTTTTCCCACTAGTTGAGCCCTGACTTTACTTTCACTGTGGTAGAGAGACTGAAAATAAGGGTTAAAACCTAATACAAAGTTTTGTCTACATCAGAGGACCTGAGGATCATTTCAGGATCAGAAATGCTTCAAATATATTTATAGTTATATCTGAATCTGTAGCTTATGTTTCTTATCACTCCCATGAACTGAATTAAGTTCTCTGATCTTTCTAGCACAGCTGTTCACATAAAAAAAGTTAGTAAGTGCAACAGTGAACAGTGGGCGTGCCATCATGTTCTTTGCTTGTAACCAGGGAACAGGAAAAACTTGCATTTCAACTTGCTGCAAATATCCTTTCTTCCTGTAGCTTCTAACGTGCAGTAAAAAATGTGCTCATATGTTCCTGTAAGGGAAATTTATTATTGTCCTTTATTACTATGAATTGATTAGTTGCCTTTGCCATGATCATTGCAGGTAAAATAAATATGGAAGTATATAATTACAATAAAAAACCAAAATAACTTTGTTTTTACAGCACAGCCTGTCAGTCAGGAACATCCTAATCCATGGAAAAGCCAATTCTCAAACCAGATAGTCTCCAGACTTAAGTCTTATGTAGGATTTGATTTGTTTATAAGAAGCAGTGGATTTTTTTTCCTGGTAGGGCAGGAGATGGTTAGAAGAGTCTTATTGTATTTGGAGTCTAACTGCAAGAAAATTACTGTGGAAAATTAAATGTGAAAATCACTGACAGTCAGGTAGGGTTTGGTCACTGCTCAACCAGCTCCTCTATGTCTTGATTGTGACATTCATGCAGACACGTGCTGAGCTTCTAGTGCATTGAAGTGCCTTCTTAACATTGCTTTTAGGAGAAGGTGGTTTGTTGATATTGTATTTTTGGGGCTTGGCAAATCTGCTTTTGTGCCCAGATAACATTGTAGTCTGTTGTGCAGAAGAGTGCTAGCAACATCTCCAAACTAAAAATGCCACACAACATGAAGGGTACTTAGTATAGTATTATAAACTTTGGTGAAAATGGGCCTTATGGAGTGTATGCCTGAACATTGATGAATTAGCTCAGGTAAAATAAAACATAACACAAACTTGGCTTGTCAGTGGAAAATGTTAACTGGAATGTTTGTACAAACACTTCCAGCAGAGCTGCTATCCTGAGTGTGCAAGGGTGGGACTGTCCCAGTAGCTACAGCCCTTCTGTCTCTTGTGCAACTTTTCAGCTCCACATTCCTGACACCAGTACCAGTGGAAAACAAGCTACCAGTGGATGGTGAAGTTTAGGCCACGTAGATAGAAAAAAGGTCCAGTGTTATATGCATCAAGTAGTTTATAAATGAGCCCCAAAACATCAAGGCTTAACTGACATGAGAGCCACAGGAGTTAAGGTCTGGCTGGCCTTAAATACCTAGACATTGTTAACTCCAACCTTTGCTCAGGGTCAAAGGTACTGGAAATTTGCCCCTGAGGACTCAGATGCCTGGTTTTCAGAACTGATCACAGGTAGGTGGGATGCTGTTCATGGCTGCTGAAAGACACAAGACTCATCCCCTTAGCTTCACCATAGGGGTGAAGTTAAGCATAAAAACAATCCTTCCTCCTCCTCTTCCCCATGGTCTGCCACCAAGTTAGAAGCTGCATGCAGGAAAGACATGGACAGGGCACCGTGCCTTGATGGTCCTGCCTTTCTTAGGATGATGCTTCAGCCTCATCCTGCCCAGGCTCCTGCCTCTCATGCCAACCAGAGAGCTGACTTTGTGGATGAAAGGTGTTGCTCTGTAGTCACTTAAGCTGCTCTGGGGATTGAGACATCAGAGTAGAGGACTTTGCTTCTGACCTGTTCCAGTTAGGAAAAAAGGACAGAGATTCATGCAGAATGGGGAATGCTTTGAGAAAACAGCTCAGGAATTTACCTTGTTCACACAATTTTTAAGGGCTAGATAACAAATTAACAGGGCAAATGGAGGAATGAGAAGAGGAGGAGGAGGATTCCCATTTCCCAGTAATTTGAAATCCTTTCTGGTGGACAGGAATGTTTTTTCTTGTGCCTCTTGGATGGGCTTTTCATGTTTTAAACACTCCTGGTGCCAGACATGAAGGAAGTTGGCTTTACCAGATGTATTTCAGGTCATTTTAACCCTTCTTCTTAATACTGGTGTACTTAAGTTGAAATTAAAATGTTACTCACTTCTGAATGAAAATTGTTTTCCCTGCATTTTGACCATGTCCACTGAAGCCTCACTTACACTGGTGGGAGTGGATCAAATTGGAGGAATATGAGGCTTTCACCACCCTCCCACACCCTCTCCCATGTTTTTCTTTTTCAAAAAATCCAATTAAAATTTTTGCTAATAAATTGCAACTCTACATTTTTCTTCTCAGCAGCACTGAGAAGTACCCCATGTCTGACAATGACAGTAGCATTTTTACTTGCCACTGAATTTTATCACTGTTGCAAATTAAGCCAGGGCTGTTTCTTCATGATAGCATTGGCACACTGCATTGTGTTCAGGCAATCCCACCCAAATCCTTCTGCCCAAGGTTTCCTTCTGGCTGGTGCCAGGTTGTCAGAGGCACCTTGCTGACAGGCAGCCCCAAGCACAAGGACCAGGTGCACAGGAGGGCTCCTGACTGTGCCTCCCCATCCTCACTGTTAGCCACTGTGGCCTCATAACTCTAGAAGCAAACATAGAGAACCAATTTCATGCTACTGGTAGGTCTGGGCTGCATTTTTCTTCCCAGGTCTTTCTATTGCCCAGAGTGACCTCTCTGGAGCTGCAATCTGCCTCCTCAACAGTTCCCCTGCTCTCAGGAGCCATGGTGGGTGCTGCCACTAGATATATAACTTCCTTTCAGAAATATTAAGCTGCCTGCTTGTTCCCAAAGACAGAAAGTAGGTGAAGGTTGAGAGGACTTATCAGTAAGTCAGAGCAAGGGCAAACACAACATATTGCCAGGATATTGCAAATGTCCTCAGAACAAACACCCAAAATCCAGGGAATTCAGTTAAGGTTGTTTAAACCTTTAGTGACATTTCTGTACATTATGGCACAGACCAGAGCTCTACCTTATCTGAAAATAAAAAATAGGATGGAACACAGAAGTCTCATGCAACATCTGAAATAATTGTAAATTTTCAAAAAATCTCATAAACCTCCACATCATCTGGAAAATGAACTGATTTCTCTAAGATTGAGAGCATTGTATTTTGGTATGCCAAAATGTTTGAATGTGTAAGGTCCAGTTTAAGGCGCTGTGATTGCTGTCACTGTGACTAACAAACCAGAAATTTCACTCTGATCCACAGCTATAAATCAGACTTGCATTGCCATCGAGCCCCACACTGAGGCTTCTGTATTTGCCTGTTTGGACTCTCGCAGATGCTACCAGCCTCAAACCTCTTCAGTACTGAATGCTTCAAAACCTGATAAGCTCCTTCTGGGTAAGCTGTTCTTTGTTTTTTGAACTTCACTCTGCTCTTTTAATGCAGACTTTTATTTTGTAAGAATGGTAAATCTCAGGCTTTTTCATGTTCCTCCTTCCTCATCTTGAAATCTGTTTATTTCTGCAAATACTGCTGAAAGTTACCCTTGCCTTGACTGCTTCACAGGAGACATGCTTATTCAGGGCTTTAATAATTTGCTGATTAATTTCTTGTCATTCCTTGGTTTATGGACTTCCTAAATCCCTGCTGAGAGACTGTGATCTCAGAACTCAACTAAGAGCAACTCTTTTGACATTTCTAGTAATTCCAGTGCAAACAAAGATGAACTGAGACCCAAACTCAGACTTGAAAGAGTGGGAATTAGAAGGGTTTGGACAGGGCTTGAGATTGCCTGATAGGACTTTTTTATTGAGGTGAGACCTGCAAGATCATATCATTCAGCAGACTTGTCACATTTCTAGGGTGTAAAGTCCTGTTGTAAAGAATAAAACATGTAATTTCAGTTTCATGGTTTGCTTTGAGTTTTCTGTTACTCATTTCAAATCCACACCAAAAGAGATTTTAATTTTTTTCTTTCCATGTTACTCCCCTTAGTCCAAACAACTTCACACAGGTTTACTTCACATGACCAGAACCATGTCTGGCTGTACTGTATTCATCATGGCAGTATCCAGAGGTTGCCTGACTGCTGTTGTGTCACACCTCCACAGTCTTAACTTTCTAAGTAAATGAAGAATTAAAGTTGACTCTGCCTGATTTGTCCTCCTGCCTTTTTCTGTCTGAAATACTTTTCCATTTATTTAATTTCATGGAAAGTACTACAATGCTTCTCTGTAACTCCTCTCAGCTACTTTCTATCATGTTGGTGAAAAACCATATAGCCATCAAACAGCATCTTTTCTTTCTTACCTTCTCCTTTGCTCTACTTTGTCCCTTCTGGCATTTGTCCCTTCTTTGGCCCTTCTAGCCTACCTTTACAACCTGCTGCACATCTATTTTGCATCTCATTCCAGCTAGTGTTGTGATACTCTATAAGAATGGATACATAAATAGCAGTCTGAACTGTAGCATCACTCAAGACCGGGCAGCTCTGCCATCCTGGGACTCGCCAGTGGCAATGGCTTGATTAACTGAATGTTAACCTGATCTGGATGCTGTTGGTGATACAGCAACTTTTGTTATTAGGTACACGCTGCTCTGCCTCATGAAAAAATGAAATAGTGAAAAAGGCATATCTGGAAAATATATCCTTGCATTACGAAGCACAAACACTGCAGAAGCCTGAAGTTTTGCTAGTCCTGATCACAGTGGGATCCCAGAGCAGTCAGATCTCAGTTCTGTTGTAGATGACCCTCTAGGAATGCTGTCCTGTGGAGGGAGGAGATTAATCTTCTCTCTCCATTGTTTCCATTGGGGTTTCAGCTTGCCATTCTTTAATCAGGGAACTGTGTTTTAGTGTGTTTTTGCAATAGGGAGCTGAAGTAAGGGGCCTTTCTTTATCTCTCTGGGAGGGCTGAGAAGACACCCTGCTTCCAAAATCGTACCGACTATTTGCATGTTTGCCTCTACATGCCATTGACTCACTCAGTTACCTCCTTCCTCTTTACAAAGACCCTTTGAAGTTTGCCGAAGTTTCTGCAAGGTGCCATCAGGAGTGAATTTCACCGCAGATGAGGGCCTGACAAGCTTTATTGGACAAAGCAGGAAATTAAGGTACTTTTAATGCATGTATATGTTTATAAATATTTATTTTAAGCATTCTTGTATTAATAGATTTCAAATGCAGCAGAAGCATGGCACACATTGTTCGCGCGTTCCCCGCCTGCCCCTGCCCGCAGGCTCCTCCCGGAACAATGTCCCTTCAATCCACCGAGCGGCTCACCTCGGCCAGCGCCACTTCACCACAACCACGTCCCCTCCTCTTCTTCATCCCTCCCGCCCCTCCTTCACCTTCCTCAAAGCTGCGGTCACTTGACGCGGGCGGGGCAGCCCCGTCCCGCCCCGGAGCGGGCAGCGCTCGGCGCCCCGGGCGGGCTGGGGAGCGCGTCTTTCCGGAGAGCCGGGATGGAATCGGAATCGTCCCTCGGAGTGAGTAAAACAATTGCGCAGCAGGGGGCAGGGCGGGATGCGGCTCCTCGGAGGGTCCCAGGGAGGAAGGGGCGTGGGTGGCGGAGCCCGCGGTGCCATCGCCCCCGTGCCCGGCGGGGCCGGCGGCGCCCCTGGCCGCGGATCTTCGGACAGCTCTCGACACAGCGTTTCCTGTGATTCCCGTGAGGTTTTTTTAGCTTCTGGGTCGGCTGCAGCAAATGTTTTACTGATGTCATCGTCAATCGTTCGTTAATGACATGTCCCTCCCGGAACTGCGTGGGTTTTGGCCGTGGCCCAGCGCTCGGGGCCGGCGGCTGAGCGTGCGAGGCACCCTTCGGCGGGCACAGCCCGGGGCACGGGCATCGCCCGATGCTCGCGGTGCCCCCAGGCGGGAGGATGCTGATCTCTAGCGACTCTGCATGTCTGAATGTTTTATTGCTTGTTTATTGCATGCGTCCCGGTGTAGTCCTCAAAATATCACTGCTGCCTGCGTGCAGAGCACCCAAGGAGGGTCAAAAACCTGGTCTGAACAAGGGATGCGAGGGCAGTTTGGGTGGATGCTGGCTGGAAGCCAGGTGCCCACCACAGCACCTCTATCACTCCCCTTCCTCAGCAAGATAGGGGAGGGAGACTATAATGAAAGGCTCACGGGTAAGATAAGAACAGAGAGCGATCACTCACCGATTACTCTTACAGGCAGAAAGACTCGGCTTGGGAAAGTTACTGCATTTATTACCAATCAAATCAGAGTAGGGTAAAGAAAAATAAAAAGCAAATCACAGAATCACAGACTATTCTTAGTTGGAAGGGACCCACAAGGATCATCGAGTCCAATTCAAGTCAGTGGTCGTACAGGGGATTGAACCCATGAATCGTAGAACACCTTGCACCCACCCCTCCATTCTCCCTGGGCTCAAATTCACACCTGATTTTCTCTACCTCCACCCCCTGCAGTGGCACGGGGAGACGGAGAATGGGGGCTGGGGTCAGTTCACATGTTGTCTCTGCAACTCCTTCCTCGGAGGGAAGGACTCACAGTCTTCCCCTGCAAACTTCAACATTAGTCGTTCCCATGAGCTGCAGTTTTTCATCATCTGCTCCAGCGTCAGTCCCTTCCACAGTGTCAGAAGTCCTGTCAGCAAATCTGCTCCAGCGTGGGCTTTCCATGGGGTGGCAGCCCCCTTTGGGCTTCACTGGCTCTGGTGTGGGGCCCTCCACGGGCTGTAGGTGGATATCTTCTCCACTGTAGACCTCTATGGCTGCAGGGGGAGAGCCTGTCTTAGTGTGGTCTTCACCATGGGCTGCGGGGCAATCTACTCTGATGCCTGAAGCACCTTTTCTCCTTCCTGTGTCACTGACCTTGGTGTCTGCAGAGTTGTCTCTCTCAGGTATTCTCACTCCTTGCTTCTTGGCTGCCGTTGCTGTTGTACCCCAACTTTTTTTCCTGTCTTAAATCTGTTATCCTAGAGGTGTCACCACCATTGTTGATGGGCTTAGCCTTGGTCAGTGGTGGGTCCACCGTGGAGCCAACTGGCCTTGGCTCTGCTGGACATGGGGAAAGTTTCTGGCATCCTCTCAAAGAAACCAGTTCTGTAGTTCCCCCACTACCGAAACCTTGCCATGCAAACCCAACACAATAGTTAATCACAACACCATGTGTTAGGTTGACTTCCCTGTCCAGCAGAGGCAAATAAAGACACAGTTTTCCTTTGTGAAGTTTAGGAGTTAGTAGCTAATGGTTGCAGTTTCATTCCTCCAGGAAAGCCTTGCTTTTGTCTTCAGAAAGGTTACCCCACATCTCAAGCATGAGGCAGCAGCTGAGTTTAGAGGTGACAGTGTGACCTTTGCACTGTGCAAGGGATCAGGCCAAAATCTGGTCCAGTCACACTTTTGTATAGGACTGGATTAGCAGACTGCCAGGGTGCAGCTCCTGCCATGCACCGGCAGTGGCTGCCATCCCCAGTCTCAGCGCGTTGTGGAGGGAGGTGGGAAGAAGAGGAGAACAAGATTTCTCACTTGTCTGTGCATGCCTTGGTTTTGCTGTTTCTGCTCTCTACTGGCTTTCTCCAGGCCCAGCAGGACACTCCTTGTGAAGTGTCCTGGTCCCACAGAGGCTGGGACATTGATGGCAGCTTGTGCCAGTCTGACAACCTGCTGCCTGTTGTTTTTGGTAGTGCCAAGGGGTCTGTTGTACAGCCTGGCAAAGCTGACTGCAGGGTTCGATGCCTCTGTAGGGACTTCTTCAGCATGGGCCAGTGCTGGGCTATCCTGAGTCAGTGGCGAACTGCTGAAAGGGACTAGTGTGGCAGAAAACCAGCTTTTTTTCTATTGGTTATGGGACTGTGACTCCGTTAGCCCAAGCAGGGCAGTGAAAGCACGTGACGAGAGGAGAGGGTGGAAGCAGGTAAACCTGCACCCTCAGATGCATCCTGGGAGTGCTTGTCCTGGGACAAGATGTGACTGCCTGACGAGGCTTATGGGTCTTGCTGGGTAGCTACGTGCCTGCTCTGTGGAGGTGCGGGTGGCCTTGGGAATCTTGGGGAACCTTGGGGAATTGGAGAATGCTAAAGTCTTTGGGAAAGGGGGCTGCAGACCACAAGCAAAAGAGGAAAAGTAGTGCTTATAAGTTTCTAGTCTGCATATGGAGTCGCCATAAGTGCTGCCATATGCTGGAGTGTTGCAGCCTCGCAGCTTCTGTCAGTTTCAGAGCTGGAGAAGGAGAGAGACCATCCAGTCTTTTGCAACTACAGGAATGCTGTTTTAAGTACCTGCAGCCCTTGCCCACACTGATGTTACCTGGTACAGAAATTAGAGCCGAGCAGCATGGATGAGCAGTGGTGTGCAGTCTGACAAAGCATGAAACACAGCAAAAGTTGACAAAATTAGCTGCAGGTATCTATTGTCTGAACAAGGGGTCTGCAGGAGGCAGCAGTTCATGTTAAATTGCAGAGCCGTGGATGAGTTGACCTGCCTGAGATATGAATGTCTTTCCAAGAATAAGACTAGCAGATGTGACATAGAGAGACCATTTGCTTATGCAGGACAAAAGCAATCTGCACTTTCTTTTTTCCTAAATAAATCTCTGGTCGTTTTACCACTTGACCTTCCACTAGGCCCAGCAAATACCTGGCTTTTAAAAAAAGGAGTCAAAGGGAGCAAGAGAGGGTTAAACCACTTTTTCCCTGCTTACGCAGAGGCCTTGTGTGTATGGATAACCTCAGAGGCAGCACTCTTCAGCAGGAGGAGAATCCCAGGTTACACTGGACACGTGCAGCCTCTGTCATTGCGCCAGGAGTGCCAGGCATTTCCCTCAGCCCACATGGTCCCATTCTAATCTGAACTGAGGAGACTGTACTCAGAGAGACCAATTCAAAGACACACCAAAAGCACAGCAGGACAGGCTAGGAAGGTGATGCTATGTGCATTGGCAGATCTGAAAGCAGATTGTATCTCTTACATGTGGTACGGAATGCAATTCCTAAAACTGCCTTTCAGAAGACCCTATGTGACTGCCAAAAAAAATCTATTGCACCATGTTTAAATAAATGCTCTTCATATAAGCAGTGTGGCTCACCTGTACATTCAGAAAAACTAACCATCTCCTCAAAGCAACCCAAAGAATACTTTGAGGAGGAGCAATCTTGAATGAATATGCTAAGATGCAGCAAAAGAGATCAGTGAAGGTGTTGCAGTGTACAAAACCTGCACAAACACGTATCTGACTGCCATTGCTAAGGAAGGAATCATTCACAGTAACAGCTTGATTAAAAAGGATTAAAAAAGAAGGTGTAATATTAATGAAGGTAATCACTAATGATCTAAAAGAAACTATCACACTAGTTGTGAAAAAACAGTTAAAGCCTTGAAAGCAGTGGCAAGAAGGAAGGCTCTAATCCCCAAACAATCACTTAAACTTCAGAAACATAAAAAAAACCCCAACATGAAGAGCGTATCTTTGTGTTCTGCATCATCCAGGAGATCATAAAATGAAAAATGAACAGAATAACTCTAGTAGACCCTGGCGATGCCGTGATTTCTCATCTGGGTTTCTTCCCCTGGCATTCCTGCATGACCACTGCAAATTTTGTGGAAGATCTCAGAGAGGCTTGTATCCAAGAATAGTTCCAGAGTAGTTTTCAGGAAGGTCTGACCAAACTGAAGTACTTATGATCATGGACTTGTAGGGGTGATAAGAACAGATCAAGAGATCTTGAAACAGGGATTAAGGAGATCAGGTTTCCTCTTTGACTCCAGAGGCCAGCATGACCTGGAAATCCCATATCCTGACATTTTTTGTAAAGGCTTTTCATAGAGGTCCTGTTGTGGCACCTTATTTGATCCTTCAAGGTAAGTATTCTCCAGGTACCTAAGGGAGCAGACTCAGCGCCGCTGTGCCAGCCCATGCTCCTGGGGCTGCAAAGGGTAAAAAGCACTGGATGTGGTTTCACTCTGGAGGTAGGTTACTCCTTGTGATTTCACAATAGCCAGTGTAGACAGTAATTTCTCCATACCACTGAAACTGCATATATTTGTCTTGGCTCTGCTTTTTATTTCACATGGTCAGTTTACAAACCTGAAGCTGGAACCCTTCCTTGGCATTGTGCTGGGAGACAATGTTATCAAAAGAAGCCTATGTCATGGCTGAGAAGCTCTTGACATATTGATGCAACTACTTGAGAGAAGGGCTGACATTTTATAGTATCTGTAAATCTATTCTGCACAGGTGCAACGTTATTATGCAACCACAGTATATGGAATGGTTTATTCTGTTTTGTTTTCCCAGAACAACTTATGAAGGCCCAGAGCAGGCACTAATGGAAGGCCCTTTGCAAACCTTCATTCACATGTGCCGTGAAAATGGCCAGTGGATGTCACGATTACCAGAGGAGCTCTGGGATATTCCCCTCTATAACTTAGCTCTGCCAGGTAAAGATTAACTTTTGCTCTCCACTGTTTTGTTATCTTGTCATTTAAGCATTGGAACATCCTGTTTGTCCCATTTCAGGATGGCTACATTTATAATTTGGGTCAGTGTGTGGGAGAAGGGCTTGAGGGAGGGTTTGTGTGATGTTATGTGTGTGTGAATAATTTTGGTCTGTAATGTTTGGGATTTCTTAAAGGGGAGAGGGTTAAAAAAGGAAAGAAAGAGGTGCTTTTTTCCAATTCCTCTGCATCATCTTGTTAGATCAGTATCAGCATTTGCTTATCTGGGCAATGATGAAATTTTCCTAACTAATTTTTGCCACTTCCTGTATAATGAAATGGTTCTGAAAGGAGGGAAATAACGTTTTACTTTATTATTTCTTTCTGTGTACTGTTTAAAAGAGGTTGTGAAGGTATGGAAAAAGGAGAATTGAAACTTCTAATTAACATGTTTTTATTAATGTAGACTGTGAATTTTCTCCATGATCCTGCTTACAAAAACTGGATTTACACTGTTACGTGTAGATGCAGCTAAATGATACTTGTGTAACATTAGTTCTCTGCTACCTTGATTTTCCACCCCCCCTCATTCTGTCCAAAGAAGTTACAGTATAATCATAATCTGGGGCCATGGGGAGGCACTGGAGGGCTGTCAGCTCTCGAATGATGTCAAAATGGTAGAAAAATGGTACAAAAGAAATGTGTGGGTGGAAAGCAGCACAGCGTGTAGATGAATGTTTTATGTAGGCTACATGATCATACGTTAATTTTAGGAAAGACAGTATTTAGAGACAGTGTGAAGTCTTGTCTTCAGTAAGTGGGGCCCTGGGAGGACCCAAGAATTGTAGTGTTTTGGGGTTTTTCTGCTCTTTGTGAACTAATGGAGTTTTGATTAAAATTTAAACCTGGAAACTTATCTCTTGGTGGCTTCTTAGATATGTAATTTGGATTCATGTACAGAACAAGTACACCTCTGTTTAGGATAAAGCCTATGTAGGAGGACCCAGGATAGGTATTATAAAAAAAAATTCTAGTTTTCTTGTTTAACCATCAAGAGAAGAAAATATGTATCTGTCTTAGGAAAGAAGAATCTTCTTTTTCTAGTTTTCTCTTTGTTCCTTTTGCAAAAATTCTTCAAAAAATCAGTAGCACACTCGGTGGGGTTTTGCTGTAGGGGAAAAGGAATCATGTTGTTTCTAAAAGGCTTTGATGGTGATATTTCTTGGACACTGTAGAAAGTGAAGAACCTGCTGATGTGTGCCTTTAACTTCCTGGCTCTCCTCCTAAGGGTGGACCTTGTTATTGTTGCAAATGTTTATTCTTCTTGTGAACATACCTGTATGGAGAAAAGGCATAAAGAAAAGAGTAGTGGAAGACAAACCCATTTCAGCAAACATCAGAGGACTTTTACAGAGTATTGTAGGCTATTAATTTGGAATATTTTGGTGGCTGTCCAGCTGACCCACAAAACTTATCTAGCCCAAGTCAGAAAAAAACAGATCAAGACCAACCAGGTCAAGACAGCTCTGGCAGGTTTTCAGAGTGAGCAATAACTGGGGGAAACCCACTTTGGAAGTGGAAGTTTATCTCATAGAAGTCATGCAAGAGACATGAACATGACAGAGTGCATTCTGAAAGCATGATGAGGAGACAGAGGCAATCTCAGTAATTAGTGTTGTGCCTGCACCAGATTCAGCACATGCTGCTGGGGAAGTGTTGCTTCAAGCTCTGAAGCTACCTGGCTTGGTGCTAGCTCACTATCTTTGCATCATATTTGTTGTGTCATGGATATACCCATCTTCCTTTTGCTACTGTAACTCATTGACATCACGAAAAGAATCCTAAGTAAAAGATTACTATCTGTTTGCTGGTTGGCATCAGTGGATGCAACACCCATCGATGGAATCTTGTTCACCTCTCTCAGACTTGGATTTGGTCCATAGGTGTTTAATGACTCTTACATCTTCCAAGACATACTTCTTTGATTACATGCCCTCATTATTTATCTTCCATCTGCAATGAACTTGGTTTTGGTGTCTAAAGTAGGAAAATAGATGGAAAATGGATTTTAAAAGGTGAACAGGTGAGACATTAAACTATTACTGACAGTTTCAAAGAATTTTTATTCAAAACTACTTTTGTCCTTTCTTCTTTGGCCACTAGAAATATTGCCATTGACACCAGTAAAGATGACCTTTCTAAAAGGCAGATCCTATCACCAGTAAACAATTTGTTTGATATAAGACTTAAAAAACAAAATAAAAAAAATTTACAGAAACTCTGTAAAGATCCAAGCAACTCACCGTACTGAATTGTTAGCTTTTCTTATTGATGCTTTATAAAATTGGAGGGAATAATGGAACAGAAAAAGCTAGCAAAATCACTGGTTGCCTGTCCTGAAGAAATTGTGAGTTGCAATAGTTTCCTCTAAGCATGATGCAAGAGATGTGTCAGATTTATTTAGACTTCAAAGAAATCAAATATTTGGGCAGGCTGTACTTGGCTCTGATGCTTGGGCTGCCCCTATACTGGAAAGTCATGTAATTTTTGAATTCCATAAAGATGGAAATGTTTCATCTATGACACATAAACTTACACTTGGATTTGCCTCTGAAAACTTCAAGCATTGACCTCTTAAGTTGGTTTTGTAGGGGACATGAGGGTTTAGTTCAGGAAGGCATTTTTACCAAATATTTAAGATATACATGTTTAAAGTGTGAAGTTAGGAGTTGGTTCAGTTAAAAGTGTAAGAAGATAAATTTCTGCTTTCAGTCATGTTTTCCTATGCAGGGATGATGGGATTGGAGAATGAAATCCTGCATTTGGACAATGCTGAAAACAGGACAAATTCTAGATAAACTCAGCCTTCAGCTATTTCCTGGAGGGGGGAAAAAGTGGGTTTTGACATCAAGATTATTATTTCAGTGGAAGATGTTATTTGAAAGAGGTCATTTTATTGTGGTTCTGGGCAACCAACAATATGTAGTTTAGATGGGGACTGCTTTATTGAAAAGTCTTCATGCCTTCCCTTCATAAGGATTTCACTCTAAGCTTATCAATGTCAGGTGAGCAACCTCTGTAAAAGAGCCCACCTCTTTGCCATAACTACATAGGCTGTCAGACAATATAGGTGTGTGATTTGCACATGGGGTGGCATATCAGATGCGCACACACATTATAACCATGGAATGTGGTCTTGAGTAGTTAAGAAATGAAATTTTCTGTACATCTATTTTTGTGTTCTACAGGGAGTCATGACACCATGACCTACTGTTTGGATAAAAGGTCTGCTGTAAGTGGCAATGAATCCAAGCTGGTGAAGTTTTTAAACAGATGTATACCCTGCATTGTGCACCCCATTATCATGAAGTGGTCTACAACACAGGTAACTGTTATCTAGCATTCTCTTCATGCCTCAGCAAAGTTGAAGTTTGTGCTGCAGGGCTGAGGGTGGCCAAGCTCTCCTGAGCACAATGACAGAATAGCCCCCTACCCAGAAATCTCCTCTTTCATGAGGTGCCTTGCTTGGGTGCTGTGGCTTAACCCCAGCCAGCAACTCAGCCCCATACAGCTGCTTCTCACTGCCCTGGGGTGGGATAGGGGAGGGACTTGGAAGGGTGAACTCCTGGGTTGAGATGAAGACAGTTTATTAAGTAAAACAAAAGCTACATATGCAAGTAAAACAAAACAAGGAATTAATTTACCACTTCCCAGAGGCAGGCAGGTGTTCAGTGTTTCTCCAGGAAAGCTGTGCTCCATCACATGTAATGGTGACTTGGGATAACAAATGACACCAGTCTGAATATTCCCCCTCTTCTTCTTCCCCCAGCTTTATATTCTGGGCATGACTCCATATGTCTGGGATATCTCTCTGGTCAGTTGGGATCAGCTGTCCTTGTCTGTGTCTCCTCCCAACTTCTTGTGCACCCCCAGCCTGCTTGCTGGTGGGGTGAGAGGTAGAAAAGGTCTTGTCTCTGTATAAGCACTGCTCAGTGATAAGGAAAATATCTCAGTGTAATCAACACTGTTTCCAACAGAAATCCAAAACACACTCCCATACCAGCCACTCTTTCCTATCTAAATCCAGAACATTGGGGTATGAGATAGGTGCCATACATACCAAGTCATCTTCTGTGGGGAAAAAATATGTAGGTGAGGCAGGGATGATACTTAAACAATGATGTTGCTTAAAGCTGACCACTTAGTACCAGAAACTCATCTTCTTTTCATGTATTTATTTTTGTTATAAATAATATATAATATTACTGTAATCACCAGAGGTTTTTCTATTGCACTTTGTTTAATGCTTGTCATTTTTAGTGTCACTGTTGTGTGAGATGTCAGTTATTTTCTCCACCCATACTGTGTGAGTATTTCACTCACCAGCAGAGACAGAAGAATCCCTTGCTGAAGAGATTTTATTTCCCATAAAGATTAAGATAATGAAGGTGTGTTCCCTCATCTAAGGTTTAGTTAATTTTTTAAATGTCCAAATATTAAGCTAGTAGTTATCTCTTTGTTTCTTACAAATATATTTTAAAGACAAAATTGGGGATCATAATTTAAGCTAGAGCTTTTGAAGATTGTTCCAAGAAACAATTTTCTTGACATCAAAGAGGTACCAAAAATCTTTTTGCTTCTGTTCTTATTGAAGAAGGACTTCATTATTAGGGAATTAAAATTGAATAATTGATATATAGCAGTAAGTATGCCTAAGTTTCTATTGTATTTGAGCAGCTATGACAAACTGGAATCTGAGACACTACCAGGGTGTATGTAATGGCAAAGATGAGTTGATGTGTAAAGGCACTTGGCTAGCACAGAGCCTTGTTTACCTTGAGCTACTTTTTGCTTTGGGACCTAAGCCAATGAAAGATTTAGATACTTCCTAACTTGTGGATTTCTGGCTGGCAAAGTGACGCTGTTGGTGACAAACAATCTCCTAACATCATTATAGTAATTTTCTGGTCCAAACCCAGTGTAACAAGTGGGAAGTTGCCCAGTGCTGATGGGAAGGAGGCACAGCTGCAATCCTGCCCTCCTTAGCTCTGCGGTGTTCCAGTTATCTTTGTGAGGAGATGACTCCACCCAGTGGTATCCAGAACAGACCTGAAGGAGCACTACTGATGGTAGGACCCAGAGGTTCCTGGATGGCCCAGTGCCTAGGAGAAGGTGCCTGCTTGAGCCCTGACTCAAATCTTTCCTGTGCAATGGCTGTGTAAGTTCCACTCATGCCCTGAGTCCCTGAGATTGCAACACTGAGCAGCACTGCTCCCCAGGGCTTCTTCTGAAATTTTGCCCTTTAGGGGGCAATGTTCACACTGGCTAATTCAGTATCCAAACCCAGATGGCTAATTAGAGAGTCTAATTTGTCTAGTTTTCCCATGCAGTCAACAGAAAGAAATTAATTCATATAAAGGGCAGTTCAGAGCAGCTATTTCACCTGGTGCTCTTTCTGACTGGGGTTATATATGACTTACACCCATATACACTCCCATCTCCAATGTGCTCCAAGCAAAGGGATCACCCCTAGATCACCCCTTCACCTGTTCCAGGCTGCTATAGACTAAGCAGGCACAGAGGGAGCAGTTGGCCAGACCAACAGCACCATCTGAACCCTGGGGCACCTCAGGCACAGCCTGGGGAGAAAACATTCCTGTCTGAAGAACAGGAAGTTAGGTGGTTGAAGCTAGACAGGGTTAGCATCCTGTCATACATCATAAGCTCTGTCTCAACCCTAAAGCTATGATTGTGGTTATTCAGGAGCAATGTCTTGTATTGATTTAGTCTTTGTTGAATTCTTTCTGACTTGCATCAGTCCCGTGTATGCTTTCTGAAATCTAAAAGTGTTGTGCAGAGCAGGTTGAGAAAAATTAGTGTTTAAATGTAATTAATTTTCTTATGCAAAGAGAGCCTTGATATATGTAAAACACATACCATTTGGGACTTTGCCCCAGAAACAGCTTTATCACTTGTTCCATTCAGCCCTCAAATCCAGTGGAAGAGGTTTGAGGGAAGTGGAAATAGAGGACTACCTCTGTTTTGTAGGACTTCTACAAGTTAATTCAAACTTTATAAGAAACTTTATGTTGAGAAAGAACAATAGCCACTAGTTTTTTCTGGTTTTGTTTTTCCTTCTATTGAGGATGAGTGAGCTCCTCAGAGACAACTGTGGTATAGTCTTTGATCTAATAAAATAAATACAGCATTTCTAAGGTGATCCTGCAGTTGTTGTTCATATGAATAGTTGTGTGAAGAGTGATCATGTATTTATGCATAGGTTAATGGAACTTTAGCTTTCAGAACACCACAACGGCAGTGGTCTGAAACTAATCTGGTCTGTACCTGCAGTATACTTTGCAGGGAATTTTAATTCCTGTTGTTCAGAGAGTGAAATACTTCAAAGTTGCAACTTGGTGCCAAATAGTGATATTGTAAAGACAAAAGACCCAAGAAAAATGTCATAGGGCTAATTTTGCACATCAAGCTTTCAGGACCTTTGTTTTCTGTTTGACCTTTCAGGTCCTGACTGTGACGGAGCAACTAGAGGCTGGAGTTAGATACCTGGATTTCAGGATTGCCCACAAGGCTAATGATCCATCTATGAATTTGTACTTTGTGCATATGGTTTACACAACTGTTACTGTACAGGTATTTTTCTTACCTTTGTAATGGCTGTAAAACCAGTGCCATTTTTTTTTAATTTAAGAGCCGTCATCATCTGAAAATGCTGTTCCAAGATCTTCTGAGTAGGTTATTTGTTTTCCTTATGTGAGGACTTCAAACTAGAGAAAATCAGCAGGGCTGGAAATTAGTTTCAGCAGCTGCACATGATACTGGAACTCTTCATCCTCAAGCCAGAGTTGTGCCTGCCCTCCACTGCCTAGCCCCTACCAAGTGCCTGATGTTCTGGGGTTTATCTTGTGTTGTCTAGGGATGACACCCAGGGCAATCCTGTTTAGCTGGTGAGGAGAGAAGTTATTAAATGGAAGAAGGCATTAAAAGTCTCATAAAAATCACAGAAACACTTATTTTTTTGAGAAAGAAGTATTTTATTGACTCAGTCTGGATCCTATGACCAAATTACTGTCAGCTGCTGTGAAGCAACTGCTGTGAGTTGATGTGCTCTGTCACCTTGCAATACTTCTTTCCTTTTGTTGGGATCTGTACAGCCAGGCACAGCTAATGCAGGTTTTCATTTGTTGACTAACTGGCTAAACTTCATGCTCATGAGTCTGAACCCTTCATGTGTTGAGACTTCATGGTGACTGGCATGCTCCTGTAAACAGATGTAGGGCCTGACTACCTTGCTAGTTATGTGTGGTCTTCATGTAGCTGTCATTGTCCACACCAAAGGGGAAAAAAAAGAGTCCTGTTATGTTTGAGCACAAACTTTTCCCTGTTTTTGAGTTTGCCACCAACACGTTGGTTATCCTTAAAGAAGCTTGGGGAGTTAGGTTTACTGCTAACTCACCTGTAGGCAGTAGGAGATTCATGGATATTATCAAAATACAAAGCTGTTAAGTCTAAAGTGCTGGAATCACATCCAGAGCAAACCAGCACTGGTCTGTGAAAGTAGGTTTTCCTGGGGCACATCTCTCTGGAACCCCTTGTGGGCAGTCTGATGGCCATCCTCCAGAAACCTACACTGATTTTATTATTGTGATTGTGAGTCTACTCCACCATCAGTGCTCTGTTGATTTTATGCCCTTTCCCCTGCATATCACAGATAACTTTCTAAGTTGCCATAACTCTCTCTTCTAGGATACTCTGTGGGAAGTATTAAGGTGGTTGGAAACTCATCCTCAGGAAGTTGTTGTTTTAGCCTGCAGGAATTTTGATGGATTAACCAAGAGACTTCACAGTCATCTTGTTGCCTGTCTAAAAGAGATTTTCCAGAGTAAACTGTGTCCCAGAAATGTAAGTATGAGATCCTTTTTTTCTCCTTTTTTAAGAGTGATATATTACAATGAGATCTGTGATTCCACATTTTTAGATATATATTTTTTAGATATATTTTACTTTTGTTATATTTTAACCTAGGAAAGGTAACATTTGCTGCATCAGAGATAGGTGTTTACCTAATACATTGAGGAGATAAAGAAAGCCTGCATTCCACAGTGAGGAGGGAATTAAATTTGGCTGTCATGTCTGTTGAGTTGTGGGACAACAGTAGAGACAAGTATCATCTGCTATCCTGTGTGAGTTTTCTTGGAAAAGGCAGGGGCGGGGGCAAGGCAAGGCAAGGCAAGGTAAGGAAAGGCAAGGCAAGGAAAAAGAGAAAAGATGTGTGTGTTACAAGTGTAGTTCATACTATATTTATAGAATTCAAAGAATCCATTTTCTGCCTTTTCACAGCAATAATTATAAATGAATTTTTGTGCTATTTATAATAGTTTAGATTGGAAGTGACTTCTTGAGGTCATCTGGTCCAACACCATCATGCAAAGCAGGACCAACTTCAAAGTTACGTTGGGCTGTGTCCTGTCCATTCTTGAATATCTCCAAGCATGGAGATTCCACAGCCTTTCTATGCAACATTTGTTCCAACATTGGCCACTCTCACAGTAACAGTGTTTTCCTTCTCTATCTGATCAGAATTTCTCTTGATGTAACTTGTGTCTTCTGACTTCCTTCCTTTGCTATACGTATCTGAGGAGTCTTCTCTACATCTACATGTTAGGTATTTGCAGATAGCAGTAAGACCTGTCCAGTCTTTTTCATACTGAACAGACTCAGCTCCCTCAGCCTGTCCTTGCATGTCATGTTCTAGCCTCTGCTTGCTCTGGTTGCATGCTGCTGGACTCACTCCAGCACATCAATGACTTTTTTGTACTGGAGAAGCCCCAGGTAGAAACAGTACTTGAGATGCAATTCCATAACTGCTGAATAGAAAGGAAGAACCCCTTTTCCTTACTTGCTGTCTGTGCCTCTGCTAATACTGCCCAGTTTACAGCTGACCTTTTCCATGTGGACACACTGCTGGCTCATGTTCAGCTTGGTCTCCTAGGGCCTAGGAGGTTCTTATCTGCAAAGCAGGTTTCTAGCCAGCTGTCTCCAATCTGTCCTGGTGTGTGGGATTGGTCCATTCAGGTGCAGGATTTTGCAATTGTCTTTGCTGAGCTTCATGAGGTTTCTGTCAGCCTGTTGAGGTTCCCTCTTAGTGGCATCTCTGCCCTCAGTGCATTTCTGGTGGCACTGCCTTTTTTTTCCTGGAGCTGACCTTCTAAAGAGATTTTCAGTCACCCAGACCTCCAGAAAAGCCTTAATTTAAATGATCAGAAAATATTTGACTGCTAGATTTTAGAAGTTGAGATGTTTAGCTTCCTTTTTTTTTTTATGAGGTGTGGGAGCTTTTAGTATTTAAACAATTAACATTTCAAAGACGCACAGGAACAGAGGGTTTCCTCTGGAGATGCAAGTGGTACAAGAGAATGATGACCTGTTTGTGATTCAAATCCAGCCTTTGAAGCTAGTGTATAACTAAAGTGAGTATTACCATTTCAAAGCATTTTGTACAGCAGAGTTAAAATAGAACAATTCTCAGCAAAACTAGGGGATTCTGAATATTCAGGCCTCAGCTGAATAACTGAAGACCTGAGTGACACTGTTCTATTGTTTCCCCAAATAATCTGAGAGTGTAAGTTGTGGATGACAAGAGTGATTCTGGAGAATATTGTCAAATTTGCTTTCAGATACATGGCCAGAAGAGAAGTTACTAACTGCAAAAGGGGTAAGCTGCTGATAGTTTGTTGATTGAAGGTGTTGAAAGAATGGTTTGAGATCACTTCACTGAAGAAAGAGCATTTCTGAATTGTGTCCAGAGGAAGGGAGGAGGATCACTGGAGAAAAGACAAGCCAAGTACTTCCCCTGAGAAGGAAGACTTTATTTGTAGGTGATCTGTGACCTGCTAGTGGTACCATTGCAGATTAGGCAGCTGTGGCATTTTTCAGGATCCCATATTCAGATTTAACATCAAATATGAAAGTGTTTGCTCACTTAATCTAAAATAAACTGCTATCTATTGTCTTTCAGTACTGCATCTCTGACACGGTAGAAGAGTAAGTGTCAAAGTATTTATGAAGCAGGCGCTAAATTGAGGTCTGTATGTAGTACTGGCACAGGCCACAGTGTGACAATATTACATTGGGTTTAAAATTTTAATTGCCTTAACTATTAAGGTGTCTTCCTTTGATCTGGATCACTAGGGTTTTAAAATCCCTTGTCAGACACGTACAGTTTCATTTCTGCTTTGTTTGCAAAACGAGCACCTGTGCTCATGTACACATTTCTAGTAGCTTTTTTTTATTTTGCTTTTATTCCACATCTTTTTTTGTTTGTTTGTTTAAGAAGTTCTAGCTTTACAAAGGCAGCTGGAGTAAAGCAAAGGCTTCAGTCAACCAGAGAGTTTTGTAGTTTGAGCGGCTTGTACCTCAGCTTTGCAGTATTTTCTGAACTAATTGAGGCTTGCATTCTGTTTTTCTTGGATGAAGTAAGAGGGATTCCCACATTCATTCAACCCTTGGCTTCCTTCAAATATTTACATAAATAATTTTCAAATGCCTTTGGCTTTTATTTTAATTAATAAATTAATTGGAACATCAAAAAGCCACCATTTCCTTTTCACAAGCAATAGACATAGCTTTTAACCACAACATTCTTAAAAAGACAATGCCTCTTAAATATGTTGGTTTTGCAAATAAAAGTAGTCAGAGAGCCTCAATTCTCTCCAATGGTAGCTTTTGAGGAATGGAAAATGCCATTTCATACTGAAGCACTTAAATTTAACAGACCTGTTTCAGCCCATCTTAAGTCTTCCTATCTCTCAATTCAAAATGTCTGGAGCATCCCAATTTAAAAAAAACTTTCCATTTAGAGAAATTGGAATTGATGTAGCTCTTGGAGAATGACATTTAGTCTTCCCAAGTTTTAAGCAGTTCAGTTTTCTTTAATGGCTATAGCAGCAAATATGCATCAGTGTGGGGCATTTGCCAAAAATAACTCCTGCTTTTCTGTGCCTGCATTCCTACAGCTTCATGTAGGGCTTTGCCTCCTTGTCCCTATGTGGTCTATGTCTCCCTCTCCCAACAAATTTTCAACAGTGGCTTGTGCATGAGAGCTGACACAGTCACAATTTCCTGTTATGCAGGTGTGAGACCTTCAGTTATGCACATTATCATGGTTGAATTGAGGAAAGAAGGAATTAGCTGAAGTTCCCAGGCTCCTATTGCCCCTGTAGCTTGTAACCCAGCCCATGACCTCCTGGGCTGCTCATTTAACAGCTTTATCTGAACTGATTCTGTGCCAAGGTTATGTCACACCACAGTGCTCAAACTTTGGGAACACTGCTGTGTTTCTGACTTCAGCCTGGGCATGCTTCCCTTTAGGTGATGCCAACACTGCGGACCATGTGGCAGCTCGGTCATCAGGTTATAGTCTCGTACGAAGAGGATGTGGAACTGGAGCAGCACTGTGAGCTGTGGCCTGCAATCCCATACTGGTGGGGAAACAAAACATCCACTCGTGCTCTTATCCGGTATTTGGAGCGCATGAAGCGAAGGGGCCGTCCAGGTAGGCACACAGGGAGTTGCTTAGAGGAAAGAAGGAACACTTACAGCAGGGCAAAACAAACAGGACGTTGGGCAGTTGTGGCCTTAGGGGGTATAACCGCTCTGTGCATGCTGTGTGCCCATGATTGCTCAGTGCCCTGCCCACCTATGGGTGAGTGCAGTGTTCATCTGTGGTGGTGTGGACACGTGTCAGGGTATGTACTCACACAGACTGTATAAATTGTGGCAGCCACCTCACTTGCGCGATCCCACGGAAAGGAAGCCCTTGGCACAGACCAGCTCCATGGCCCTGTTGTGCTCATGGGTGGGAGGCAGCTTCTGCAGCCCAGTGCTTGCTGTTTTAGGCAGCACAGATGGTGAGAGAAGTGCATTCTGCTAGCCTTGTTTTGAAAAGAAACCGCTACAGGGTTTTTCTGAGGGGAAACCCTATTGCTCTCTCTGACTACCTGAAGGAGGCTGTAGCAAGGCAGGGGTTGGCCTCTTCTTCCAGGCAACACGATGGGACAAGAGGGCATGGCCTCAAGCCTGTGCCAGGGCAGGTTCAGGTTGGACATTGGGAAGAATTTCTTCACTGAAAAGGTAGTTAAGACTGGAATTGCCTGCCCAGGGTGGTGGTGGAGTCATTGTCCCTGAAAGTGTTCAGTAAACAACTAGATGTGGCACTTAGCGCTGTGGTTTAGTTTGTCATGGTTTGATGTTTGGTCAAAGGTTGGCCTCAATCTTATGATTCTGTGATACAAGAACAGTATGTGAAGGGTGTAGTTGCACCAGTAAATAGCAGCACTTAAGCATGCTGGTGTAGTATAGTCTGAGAGAAATTCAGCTCACCTCTGACACAGCTTTTGATGGGAATGCACAGGGCGATAAAGGAGAGGAGCTGCTTCAAAAGTTTGTCCCCAGCCAAAGGAAAATGTTCATGTGGTGCACCCTTTTTTTCTGTCCATCACGGAGGAAGGCTAAGCATTTGGAAGCCACCCTCACAGAAACAAACATAATCTACAAAGGAGAACTAGTTAGACCACTTTAGCTAAACTGGAATGGTTTGATAACCAAGTGTGGCTCAGGAACTGTTTACTATAGCATGTAGGTGCAACAAGGGGAGACAGTCCACTCAATCACTTGTAGGGATATGAAACAATACAGAAAGAATGTGAAGTTAGTCTTAATGATTTCCACTGGAGCAAGATCTGAAGCTAATGCAATACTGACCAGTTTCTGTTCTCCTCAAAAGAATATTTTTAATGTGTCACTTTCTGATTTTTGTTTCAGGAAAATTTTTTGTAGCAGGGATTAACCTTACTGAAAATTTAGGTTACATTCTCCTACACCCATTTGGATCGTTAAAGAAAATGACACTCCGGAGTCTTCCATGCTTGAAAATTTGGATAAAGCAGCAGTATCCAGGTCCAAAAAAAGAATGTATTAACATCATTGCTGGAGACTTTATAGGAAACAATGATTTTGTCAAAGATGTGATAGAACTTAACACAAAAATTAATCCTCTATTGGAGTGTCAAAGTAGAGGAGCTGGAACAAATAGCATTTCATTCTTGGCATCTTAATCTGTGAAAAGCTGAAAAGGCTTTGTCTGCATTTAATGTGCCCTGCTGTAAACATCCTGAATCCCATAAAGGTCCAGTTAACTTAAACCAGGTATGCTTTAAAGGCTCTGTAGGAAAAGATCAAGGTTTCAAGACCTTTAGACCTTGTTGAAGTATCCAGAAAGTTACAGTGTAAGTGTAATTTATTTGGAGGTGCTTTGATTCTGTAGCAGCTGGCAATATTGAAGTCTCAGTAATTTAATCTTATTTTACAAAGGACCAAGAAGGAGAAATGTCAGTAGCTACATGAATTATTTAGTGGTAAGATTTTACCTTTCTTTTAATTGTAAGGATATTCTGCACTATTTGCAACTCCAATTCTTACTCTTTTATATCAAAGTGAAACTGATTTGTCTGTTTCCATAGTTTAAAAGGAAACTTAAAAATATTTTTGATATATCAAAGATACTGTATTGACAATCCAATTTGACATGATTTTATGTATACATCAGTGTGTTGAGTATCATTTTGTGAACCCCCTTACCAACAGAATAGCCACAAAATTATTTATAAGAGGTATTTGCACACTTCCTCATGGCAGTTCTGAATTGATAAGGATACCAGAACTAGGCCCGTAGAAGTTTTGTCTGTAGCAACGAAGTATGTTTAGGTGTTGCCAAAGTATGCTTTACATTGAAAATAAATAGAGGAAACATACTCCTTATCTAAACTCAAACTGCTCCAGAAATACAGGTTCTTCTCTTCTGTCATGCTCATTTGGGGTTTCACACCTGGTCTTTGATTTAGGTATTTTAGTAGCTCTATCATTATTTTTCCTCTAAGTAAGTAATTTTTGCTTATGTGAAAACTAAGGGGTTATGCTGTTTGACATTGTGTGTTAATTCTGTTTTTCTAAATGAACTGTGCAATAACAGATGATCATGAATGCAAGAGAAATAGCAATCAGAACTGAAACAAAAACAGTCATTGTGTAAAATTAACTATGCAGCTTCAGCCATATACCTCACTTTTTAGATGCACTTTATATGCAAAAGCTAAGTCCAGATGTCTGGCAAGATGCTAATGTTTGCAGAAGTTCTAAATCAACTGCTACTTGCCAACATACCAAGCTCTCTCTAAACTTCTCAGCATGAAAGGGTAAGATGCAAACTTTTCATGCAATCTCTTGCAATTGCAGAATTCATGGGAGTAAAAATTAAACATGACATTTATGGGGAAGACTTTCTAAATGCTTTTTTTAAGGTGCTTTGCATTCTGTTCTAACCTGTATGTACTTCATGCTGAGTAGTAGTCATTCAGTTTTTTATGTTACAGGTACTCAGAATGTTCTCTTGCCTATCTTTTGTAGCCGTTTTTGTACCCTTGTTCCTCTAATAAAACTTGATCTCTGTGTGGTACGTTATGGTTTTGTTTCGTCTTTCTGTGATTTTGATTGTTTTATTGGTTCCCTGTAGTAATTCGTAACTCAACTAATAGATCAGTTGTGGTTGGGGTTTTTTCTTTTTGTTTTCATCTGTGAAAAGGCTTCTTGTACCTTAAATGTCTTCTCCAAGAACTGACACAGTAATAGGTATTGTGGATAAATTACTGTAGGCAAGAAAACTGCATGGGTAAAAGATGGTCACAGCTAACTTTATTTAATGCTTAATGTACAAATCTATGGAGTTTTTTCTTCACTGCAATAAGACATGGCAATTTTATTTATGTTCATGCATTCTGACTTGAATACATACTTATCTTCATTATTTATATAAAACAACCTTTTGTTCACTAACTTTCATTTTCCAAAGGTCATATGAAACAACTATAATAAATAGTATTTTATTCTGAAAAGGGGGGGGGAGAAAGCTTTATTTGCATGATATAAGAAACTTGGTACTTTTCTGAAGGTTAAGTCAGATGCCATTCCAGGTGTTTGACGTCCACAGCTTATAGCCAGCAACAGTTACAACATTAAAAATTTAGGGCTGTCCTTGTGCTTGCTGTCAAAATTAAGGTCAAAGCTCTTACTGTTTCCAAAGAGAAGTTTTCTGAAACAGTGTCCATTTCTAAAATGTGTCAAAAACATCAACTGGGGAAGAAAAGGAAACTTTTCAACACTGAGACTAACAGGCCGTTAACTACATTTTGCATCCTCCTAATGAAACCAGTTTCTTTTTCTAGATAAGGACGCAGTTTCATGACATGAAAATCTTACTGTTGGGAAAGAGGTTTTTGTATCTGCCAAAAGCAGAACTGCTGATTATCACCTTCACCCTGGCTGTGCCATCTTCAGGCATGACTTCTACTTCCTGAACTGTTGCTTCTTTATAGAGCCAACTGTAAAAGTAAAAGCATATTATCATCTTGAAGGTATCACACACTTCATAAAATGCGATCTTTGGTTTAGGTCAACATGTTATATCTAGGTTGTTTAACACTTCAAAAGATGAAGGTGCTTTGCTTCACTTCTCCAGGGTTATCTAATGGGGCTATTTTTTGTCAATAGGTTCAGAAAACATTGATCATTACCTCTGTTTAGCACATTAAAATCAGTAAGATATAGTTTGGAAAGTTTAAGACCGCACATGTTTTATATTTCTCCAAGTCCTCCATACAATTCAAAATTATTTACCTTAGCTGAGGTCCCTCTAAGTTGACATTAACTGTCAGAATCTTCTTCCCTGTTGCTGTCAGTATTTTCTTCTCTATTTCTTGTTTCAGTTCTTCTAAGCCGTGCCCATGTAGAGCAGAAATAGCTAAAGCGTTTTCTTCAGTGGGTTTATACCTGAAAGAAAATAATTGCTAGCACGCTTGTTCATGAAGACTAGATGGTGAAAATATTCCATACTCAATTCTAACTGAGTTACTTTATACTGGCACCTTCTATAGAGGCTACTTCTTTTAAGACTCAAGATTTCTTTGGTAATTAAAAGATAATTAGTTCTTTTTAAAACCATAGTTACATATGTAAAAATTTGAGAAACAGTATTAAATGCATTCTGAAATGTGAGAGGTCTTCTAGCCTAAGAATTAAAAAGCTTCCAGAACATAAGATACGTGTAAGTACACTTAGCATCTCCTGCTTACCTTTCTATCAAGTCCACTTTGTTATGAACTTCTACCATTGAGTCCAATAAATGGCTGGGAAGATTAAGATTCTTCAGAACTGACAGAACAGTTGCTTTCTGGAGGACGGTTTCTGGATGAGTAACATCCCTCACGTGAACTATCAGATCCTAGCAAGGATCAACATACAATACCAGTTACCAGGTTGTAGAGAGTTGATACCATTTTTGCATTGCTTATTCATGTAAGAGAGGTGGTCCCGTGATGTAATGGAGAGCACTCTGGACTCCGAATCCCAAGGACCTGAGTTCAGTCTCAGTGGGACCGTCCCCTGGCAGTTCAATGCCTCCCTGCCATCCCATCCTGTCAGATCTCGGGTGCTCAGCAGGGTCAGCCCCGGTTAGTACCGGGTGCTGTGACAGTCCCGAGGACTTCCCTGTCACTGTCCAAGCTTGCTTGGCCCTGACAAATGGACCTTAGGACTTAAACGGTGGGGCCAGTTCTGTGCACGCTGTGCCTCACCTAAAAAATCCACTGTGCAGGCTGGAAGGGCACACCCACGTGGGGAGAGCCCTGCCCAAATCTTCTGTTCATGAAGTTTGGCCATACATACGTTCATGTAAGATACTTCCCTATCCATTAGTACTGGCAGGTAGGTTAGCACTGTAAAAATAACTGCTTAAACTGTATTAAACCAATACTGTTTCTTAGACCATGATGGAAGAAAATCTATAGTGGCTTAGTATTCCACTTGACACTGAGTACAAACTGCCTCCAACAAACCTGAAACAAACCCTGTCAATCAAGCTAGTTACAGAATTCAGATTTGAAGTAATAGCTGATCCATTTTTTTCAAAGCTAGGGCTTTGTAACAATAAGGCTTCACAAACACCAGAGGGAAAAAAGAGTGAACTCTGAAAGCACCTTTAGAAAAGTAATGGCTGAAAAACTGTTTCAAAAATGGAGGGAACTGCCCCCCCCCGAAAAAAAAAATTTGTAATTTTATTTTTACGTTCAAAATTCAGAAGATTATCCTTATGCTCATCTCCTAGGATAGTATTACTGGTGCATGAGTTAAAAATCTTTATACAAAAGTTATCAGTTTCAAGTACATACACAATCATGTTTACCATAATAAAATTCAAGCAACCAAATTCAATATTTGCATTCAAAACGTTTCATCATCTTTGCTCAAGACACTGCTTTAAACTTCTGAAAATTAGCAAGAAGCCAATACCTTGCCTTTCATTGAGCACTTCAGAGAAAACAAACAGGATGGTTTCAGCCAGGTTTTGAAAGCCCTGCTATTACATGGTGAAGTCTAATCCTCAGAAGCATTCTGGCATCTAGCTCCACTGAATTTAATTACCTTTGACAATACAGGCTTTTTGTTTCAATGTCTGTGTGTATGTATACAGCTTTACACTTTGCTATAACACAGGAAAATAATGAGAAAATAATTGAAAAAGTGTGTTAAGTACATGCTGCATGTATCACATCACAATCACCCACTTTTAGTGCTATAGGAAGCTTTAAGTTAAAACCAGGTAATTTCAGAAGCTTTATTTCATTTTTAACTCCCAAGAAAGCCAGTCTCAACTCACTTGGGTACACTGTTCAGATATTTAATCAGCAAAATTTGATTTATCTGCTTTACATATCACGGAGAAGGACACATATGTTCCAAATAAGCCCTTTCTGAAATCTCTTCATATCTGTATGTTCTGCATCATTTCAAGTATCTGAAAATTGGTTTATTGTAAGATATATATCTCATTATCTTAGGAAACTACTACAGTCAGCCAGATGCTTCATTAAGAACAGCGTGTCAATTAACTTCCCTGTTTATGAAGGGGTGAGGATTACCTAATAGGAAACTAATCTAGTTTCTCAATTTTTATGGTCAGCTACTTACCGAATAAGCCACTTCTTCTAATGTAGCTGAAAAGGACTCAACCAGATTATGTGGAAGATCAGTCAGAAACCCAATGGTGTCAACATAAATAACTGCCATATGTGAGGGCAGATAGCCAGCGTGGGCTGTAATATCCAGAGTGGCAAACAGCTGATCCCTGGGTTGAAGTTTTGCTTCCCCAGTCAAGGCTTTGATCAAAGTAGTTTTTCCTAGTTAAATAAAAAAAGGACAAGATTTTAATGGCTTGTTTAAAGTAAAAATTTAATTTGCAAGGCTCAGGTGAATTGTATGATGGAACATATATTTTCACATCTGCTTTAGTGATTTCAGTGTAGCTTGTGATCAGTTGTCTATATGATGTTAAGAAATTCAAAGAGTGTCTTGTAACTCGGAGTTGGGTTTAAGATGATGTATGGGAGCTATGCTGTGAAATCACAAGATCAAAGACTGATTTGATCTGCAAAGTGACCTACCCACATCTTTGTGCAAATAAGTTTGTTTTTATAAAGATGCTGAATAAGAAAACGAAACCTGAAGAATAGTGGCTAGTCCAAAGTCTACTTATGCCTTGTTTAGGAATTCACTTGTGTAAGCTAAAAAAAAGCCCAAACCCACCCAGAAAAAATCCTCTAGTTTTATTTGGATTCTCTTATGAACACATCTCAGAACACTGCACATAATCCATGAAAAGCTACTGTGCTTCTTAAGCACATTTCTTAGATCAACTGCCAACTCTCCTCAACTTTCTTTCTATGCCTCAAGCCTTCACGGTGATATGAACATCCATGTAACATTTCTCTACCCATTCTGATCAAGTAACAGTCTCATATAAAGGGACACTAACAGTACAGCCTTCAGCACTATAATCTTTTTGGCACAATAGGTCCTAGGCATTTCTGCAAAACATGTTTCCAAGACTGAAGAAAACAAGCAGCTTAATTTGCTTTCCTAACTGACATAAATTCATTACACAATTTAAATACTAATTAAAATATGAGCCTATTCACACAGAAATGAGCTTCTGGCTAGAGTTCCTAATTAAAACTTAGAAAATGTAATCTCTTTTGTGTTGCAGTTTCAGAGGCTTTGCTTACCGCAGTTGGTGTAGCCCATTACTGAGATCATCGGAAACTCGCGCTTTCTGCGCTGAGTTCTAAGTAAAGACCTTTTTCTTCTCAGTTTCTCCAAAGCATTCCTAATTTTAAGTTCTCTTTCTTTCAAGATACGATTCTGTATCTCCATAAATGTTTCGCCTGAAAAAGACAAGTGAATAACTGGCTGAATAGATTACAGGAGAAAAAGTAAACCAAGTGATGTTGTGCATTTGGAAGATCAAGGTTGTTAGTGCTAGGGAATATGAAATCAGAAATACGTGACTAAAGCTACGTATTCCTGCCTAAGAGTCAGAGTGAGTAAGTGATTAATAAAATATATGCTAAGTGCTCTAGAATATCCATGCACGCTTAGGATAAACCCTTGTGGCAGGAAATAGTCTGTCCTTGGCCACTTACTGAGCCAGTATCATAGAATTGACTGGGTTGGAAAAGACCTCCGAGATCGAGTCCAACCCTTGGTCCAACTCCAGTCCATTCACCAGATCATGGCACTCAGTGCCACGTCCAATCTCAGTTTAAAACCTCCAGGGATGGTGAATCCACCACCTCTCTGGGCAGTCCATTCCAATGCCTGATTACTCTCTCTGGAAAGAATTTTTTTCTGATCTCCAACTTCAATTTCCCCTGGCAGAGCTTGAGCCCGTGCCCCCTTGTCCTATTGCTGAGTGTCTGAGAGAAGAGACCAACCCCCACCTGGCTAGAACTTCCCTTCAGGCAGTTCTAGACAGTGATGAGGTCACCTCTGAGTCTCCTCTTGTCCAGGCTAAACAACCCCAGCTCCCTCAGCCTCTCCACACAGGGTTTGTGCTCCAGTCCCTTCACCAGCCTTGTTGCTCTTCTCTGGACTTGCTCCAGCCCCTCAATATCTTTCCTGAACTGAGGGGCCCAGAACTGAACACAGTACTCAAGGTGTGGCCTCACCAACACAGAGTACAGGGGAAGGATCACTGCCCTGGTCCTGCTGGTCACGCTATTTTTGTTACAGGACAGGATCCCATTGGCCTTCTTGGCCACCTGGGCAAGTAGAGACCAAAACTTTATTATTTAAACTTACTTTGTACATTTGCCCAATTAATGCAGAAGATGCAGAACACAGTTTTTCCTCCTGACTTCCTCGAAATAAAATAAGATGCAACTAAATTTGTTTAAAGGCTATGGAGAAAAAAAGTCCTCTAATTCATGAGAATACTTAAGACTTTACCTGAGCCCATGATGTATCTTGATCCACCCCTCTGCTGATCACGCTGAGACAGCTCATTTTTCAGATTTGACCTGGCAGCAGAGTAACAATTAACTAGAATCAGTTTTCATTAATTGAGCTATCCTAAAATGCCTAAAATGTGAAGAATTAGTAATATTTTGATAGTACAAATAAAAACAGTACATGATTGAGTGGTAAATAAAATTTCCTCATAGCAAGAAGCCTCACAAAAAAAAAAATCTGGATTTTCCTGGCTCAAATGTAGTTTGACAAACCATGCAACTTTCCCAGCAAAGCATAATTGCTATTCTGAAATTTCAGACAGCCAAAGATACCTCTGGTGCATCCAAACAACTCACACCAACTGCCATGGACACATTTCTATGCCATGTAATGCAGAACTGTGGAAAATTCTGATACAAATTAATGTCTTGAATCTTCCTTGTTTATAACTTTCCTTATTAAACCCACCAATATTATATATTGGATACAAATATCCAATTCCCACATAATCTTGCAAGCCATCTTCAGATTTAGAAAGAACTGTGACCATTTCACAAGAAATACATTTTTGAAGACTATGGAACACTTTCTGGTTTCACCTGTCAGCACTGCAGAAGCTTAAAACAATGACATTACAACAAATATTTTTATTTTCTAATCAATCTATGCAAGCACTGAAACAGTAATCTTTACAGTACAGTATTGGTATTTGTGTTACTGTAAAGAGTCACTAAAACGTTTAAGTATCAGCTCAAGGTACCTGAGAAGTGGAATTTCAGCCAAAGCTATCTGCAGTTTTGCTTCTTTAGTCCGGGCATTACAACGAAAAATGTGAAGGACAACGGTGTATCTGTCAAAGACTTTCACGCCCCAGGCACCTTCTAGTTCTTTCTTCAGCCATGTAAGACAAAACAACTGAGATGTCTTCTGTCCCCTGCAGTATCACTAGATCAATTCCTACACAGCATTACACTTAGTTAGCTGATGGACACCTGAACTCAAGAGGATCTCAGGATTCCATTTCAATGGATGGGCAAGGATTATCAGCATGCAAAAGCAAAATTTGGTTGACCATAAAATAAGGAGTTAAAAAGAGAGTTTAGAAAGCAGAACTTTATGTCTAGGCCTGCTAAATTCAGCAAGAATCCTTCCATTGCCTTTGACGGATTCTGGGAACAACTCTTACAGCATATCTCAGAATAAAGAATCTCAGTGGTAAAGTCCTTGTAAAAAAGAATTATGCAGTGCTGGAGTGGGAAAGGATAGGGATAACATAGGAAAAGAAAAAAAAGATTACTAAAACTTAAAAATAGTAGAGAGGAAGGGAAAATATTTCATAATAAGCCTTTCACAAAATACTTAAGCCCAACTAACCAAAACTCTTCACCCTTGCTCTAATTTGGCAAAAGACACTTAAAACTATGCAGTAGTTCCCCTACGCCATCTATAAAATCTTGAACGTGTGTGTATACTGACATAGCCATATATACATGTTGCATACATAGTCTCAAACACTTTCTTGAATCAACTCTATTTAATTGCTCTTAAGATCTATATTTGTGAAAAGAAAAAAAATAGCAAATCTAGTGCTAAAAGAACTCATACTCTACATTAGAGAATAAAACTAGGAAATTGAAATGAAACATTTTCAACTTTCCTTTCATCAACAAATGGAAGTGCTTGAGATAATAATCTATTAGAGATATTTACCATCTCTTCATTTTATAATCAGGGAAAGTATTCGGAACTACCAGCAAAGTATTAATGTTTGCTTGCAGAGTTTCCATGCACTTTATACCCTGCATGATGCCATACACACAAAACCCCAAAAGAGAATTTACTTCAGCTTGTCTAAGCATTTTGAAGAGTATTTATAGCTCATGCACCAATAGTTTTACTGTCAATGTTAAAAAATTGAAGTATGCTCTGCCCCTCAACATTTCTTTTTAAGGTTTAGCAATGAAAGTTTAAATATTTGAAAAATTAAAATATAAGCTTGGTATGAATTTACACCTCATATTCAAAATACAATTCAGCATCCACTGAATTACAGGAAAATCCAAACACTGTCCAGTACAGGCACAGAAACTTGAACATACAGAAAATCCAAAATGTTGACATTCTTCATAGCAAAAAGTGTGTTATCACCACCATGTTGTGAAAAAGAGAAGAAGACCTTAAGTAACTTTTCCAACATTTTAAATAGGACCAGTTGCAAATGTGGGAGCAGTAATAAATAATACTAGGCTGCTGGAAAATTCCATGCACAAGACCTGGCAACATATATATCAACTGGACAAATGCAATAGGAATTAAGTTTCCTTTCAACAGAGCTCAGCCCTGGTGCCTTTATATATTTCCATTTGCAAATTCAGAGTCATAACACTTCTCATAACATCACCAGCTTTCAAACAATACCGATATAAAGAATATTATTTATTATATTCAATTACCTTTGTTACTGAAGATACTCTTTCCACATTCAAGAAAACAGCTGTCAGATGGGGCAATTTTCTAATCTTTTCTAAAAGATGGATAACCATTGCAAAATACAGTGTTAAATGCAAATTCTCTTTTTAAAATTCCCAGACTATAAACCATTTTGCACCGAGCAGAGCGTTCATAAAACATCGAATAGCAACAAATTTTTTGTTCACAGAACAGTTGTAATTGCACTAACTTAGTACTGTGCCAAGACTGCCACCAGTTTCACATATGTCAATGGCATAAACTTACAGCTTAAGCTGCCTCACACATTTTCTGTGAGCATGGCTTATGGCTATTCTGTGTTGCTTTTGTAACCTTAAAAAATTACTTAAGTTTGCAAACGTGAATGATGGATAAACATCTACTCAGCCTTCACACCTGTCCTTAAAACAGTTCAGCTGCAAAACTGCTGCATTCAGAATGATTCAGTTCTGAAAGATCTCAGTCCTTACCTGTCAAAACCTGAAAGTTCCCTTTGCCAAAAACAAACTTCTTGTCGGGATTTTTTGTAGGAATAATTATTTTATCTAAAACTGTCCAATTCTGAAGAGTATCTACAAGAGCGACGGCCTCAGCAACCTGTAATTCAGCTTCAGGAACAGAACAATAATTAAAAAGAGAAATAAAGATTACAATGTACCATCATAACTCTGCTCAGATCTTCAATAACTACAGTATATGCATGAACATGGAAAGATTAGGCTACACTGAAATTCTGCTTGGGTATTTATTTTAACCTCTAGCACAAGGAGCCAAATGTCTTACCTCTAAATCAGAGTAATTGAGCAGTCAGATGAAATTTTATCACACAAAGCATCTTTCTGCTGGTATAAATTATTTTTGTTGTTTAGATTTAGAATAATTTTAATTGTACTGACAGAAATTACCAAGCTTACTGCCTCAACAGGTGAAATGAAAACTAGCTGGGAAATCTGTTATTTCAGATGAGCACGAAACCACCGTGGTTGTTCTGTGGCAATATTTTAGGAATTACTAATATGGCATATCCTGCTGCTAACTTCCCAGCCACTTATTCATAAAGGACCTACACTGGTTTATGACTTCCTAAACCCAGCAGATTCCAATCCTGTATTCTCGTTCATCATTTATTTTCTGAAGATTTTGTAAAACTGACTGAAAAACACTACATGGGCATATCAGATCAGTAGATCCAGTCTTGATTGGCCAACCTTTTCCCCTTTTCATAACAGATTTCTCAAGTTTCTCTAGGTAGCAAAACATGATCTATATACTAAACAGGTTACCTTAGTCCAAAAGGTAATACATTTTTAATGATAGCCATGATCCACTTTCTCCTCATATTGTTAGTGTTTCTTGTAAAACATACAGATTTCCTGTTCTATCTGTGGTGTTTCAACAATCATTCCAAAACATTTGTTCAGATTTCAGGCTCTTCATCTGGAGGGCCTAAATAAATGGAAAGGGATCACTGCTATTCTGTATGTTTGGACAGAAAGGTGCTTCCATATTTTACTTATTTTTAAGTTGTAAAACAGGAGTGCTTCTGTAAATTCTGAAAAGGTTGCAAACTTTATTTTGCAATGTTACAATGTATTATAATTAGCAGCACTAGTAAAACTAAATGAGATTTAATTTCATCTTATCATAAATTTGAATACAAGAATAAGTATCCTATATAAGCTGTCTGCTGCCATCCACAGCAACCCGGACAAGCTCTAGGAGTTGGCCCACAGGAATCTCATGAGGTGCTGCACCTGGGTCAGGACAACCTCCAGTATCAATCCAGGCTGGGGGATGAACAGATTGAGACAAGCCCTGAAGGACTTGGGGGTGCTGGTGGATGGGAGGGAGGCTCATCATGACCTGGCAATGCACACTTGCAGCTCAGAAAGCCAATTGTGTCCTGGGCTGCATCAAAAGCAGCACAGCCAGCAGGTTGAGGGAGGTGATTCTGCCCCTCTACTCCACTCTGGCAAGACGCCACCTGGAGCGTGGCATCCAGTTCTGGGGTTCCTACAAGACAGACATGAACCTGTTAATGCAAGTCTAGAGGTGGGTGACAAAGATGATCAGACAGATGGAACTTCTTCTGTGAGGAAAGACTGAGAGTTGAGGTTGTTCTGCTTGGAGAGGGCTCTGAGCAAGACCTTTCTGCAGCCTTTTGGTACCTAAAAGGGACTTGTAAGAAAAATGGAGACAGACGTTTTAGCAGGGCCTGTTGCAACAAAAGAAGAGGCAGTGGTTTTAAATTAAAAGTGGGTCAATTTAGATTAGATATAAGGAAGCTTTTTTACAAAAAGGGTGCAGAAACACTGGTACAGTTGCTGAGAGAGGTGGTAGATATCCCAGTCCTGTAAACATTCAAGGGAAGGTTGGATGGGGCTCTGAGAAACCTGTTCTAGTGGAAGATGTCCCTCTTTATTGCAGGGGGGTCAGACTAGATGACTTTTGAAGGTCCCTTCCAACCCAAACTATTACATGATTCTGTACATAAAAAGCTAACTTACAAGAGGCTTAACTTTCTATGGCAACTTTAAACAAGAGTTTGATGAGTAACATCAAGTTCATCATGTATCGTATTGTGCAAGATTGGTGCTACGTTCGCCAACTACAAGGATTTCTGAGAGAAATGTAGTAGCAGTCCTAATTAAGGTCCTTACTATGGAATTATTGGTGACTGCATCACTAAGTAACTGCATAAAACCCCTTCTTTAACACCCTGAGAGGACTTACACAAAACTTTACTGTACTCTCTTCTCTGGACAGGAGAGAATTCCTACTCTTTAGCCAACCATGGGGCAAGCCTATGGCCAAAGGACTGCAGGCTGAGGGCTATTAACATTCTGCTAATGAGGGGGACACCCGTTGCTTTCCCTAAGGAACTGCTCACTCCTGCACTGAGGTGTTTCACCATCCAAGATACAAGTTAGTGATTTACATGTCAAAGCACAGATCTGCCAACACTCACTGACAGCTCTTTCTCTTTTAAAAGTTGTCAAAGAAGAGTGACCTAGATCATTTATGCAAGCTTGTATGCTGTTTCCCCACACTACTGGCAGTAAGCACAGAATTAATTAGGTCGGCAAAGGCCTCTGAGCACATAGAGTCCCACCACTGACTGAGCACCACCATCTATTCCCCCAGCCCATGGCCCTGAGTGCCAGGACCAGTCTTTCATAGAATCATAGAATCGATTGGGTTGGAAAAGACCCCTGAGATCATCAAGTCCAACACTTGGTCCAACTCCAGTCCATTACCAGATCATGGCACTCATTGCCACATCCAATCTGTTTAAAAACCTCCAGGGATGGGGAATCCACCACCTCTCTGGGCAGGCCATTCCAATGCCTGATTATTCTCTCTGAATTTTTTTCTGATCTCCAACTTCAATTTCCCCTGGCAGAGCTTGAGCCTGTTCCCCCTTGTCCTATTGCTGAGTGCCTGGGAGAAGAGACCAACCCCCACCTGGCTAGAACTTCCCTTCAGGTAGTTCTAGACAGTGATGAGGTCACCCCTGAGCCTTCTCTTCTCCAGGCTAAACAACCCCAGCTCTCTCAGCCTCTCCCCATAGGACTTGTGCTCCAGTCCCTTCACCAGCCTTGTTGCTCTTCTCTGGACCCACTCCAGCCCCTCAATATCTTTCCTGAACACAGTACTCAAGGTGAGGCCTCACCAACGCAGAGTACAGGGGAAGGATCACTTCCCTAGTCCTGCTGGCCACGGTATTTTTGATACAGGCCAGGATCCATTGGCCTTCTTGGCCACCTGGGCACACTGTTGGCTCATGTTGAGCTTCCTGTCAGTTAGTACCCCCAGGTCACTTTCTGCCTGACTGCTCTCCAGCCACTCTGTGCCCAGCCTGTCGTGCTGCATGGGGTTGTTGTGGCCAAAGTGCAGGACCCGGCACTTGGCCTTGCTGAACTTCATCCCAATGGAATCAGCCCCTCTCTTTCCTTCAACACCTGCGGGGGGGGGGGGGGGGGTGACTCCCGCACGTCCCCGGGCGGTGCATTCCCCACTCCGGGCGGTGCCGCCCCAGTCCCGCACCCGTGGTGAGCGGCGCCTTCTTCGGGCCCCACTTCACCGCGGGGTGTACGATGGCGACGCGCTGCGCTCCGGGCTCCAGCGCCAGTGGAGAGGGGCCCAGCAGCTCCTCCACCTTCGCCCCATCTTCCTCTTCCTCTTCTTCCTCCTCTTCTTCCTCTTCTCCATCCCCGCCGACGCCCGCCGCCCCCTCCCATCGCCCCCCGCCGCCCGGGCCCGGGGGCCGCAGCGGGGCCCGCAGCGCAGGGCGGGCGCTGAGCGGGCGGGCGAGCAGGGCGCGGCAGCACGGCCGGGACGCGCCCAGAGCCAGAGCCGCCTGCCCGCAGCGCCGCAGCAGCGCCCGCGGCAGAGTCCCGGACCCCATCGGCCCCTCCGGGCACAGCAGGCTCGGTCGGCTCCGCCACTCCTTCCTTCCGGCCGCCGCGGAAGCGCCGCCGCCGCCCGCCCCTCTGATGCGGGACCGCCCCCCGGGCCCAGCGGCCGAGATTGACGCGGCACCGGCGGGGGCAGCGCCCGGGAGGGACCAGGGACGGGGGCGCCGCCAGTGGGTTTGATGACTGTCTCTGTTTGCCCTTCTGCGGCCTGCGGGGGCGGAGCGGGGGGGATTTCTGCCTCGGTTTGCCTGGAATTACCTCCCTTTGTTTCCTTTTCTTGACAGTTTTACAGCTGCTGTTCTGCCCGCAGGAGCCGGAGAGATGCCGAGTCTTTGGCGCTGCCGGTCTCGGTGAAGTTGGCTCAGAGGGTCATGTCGGATTGCTGTATGTGCTGCTGAAATAATGCAGTGGCAATGATAGCCGAGCCCAACGCAGCCGGCAGCCTTCCCAGCCGAAAGTAAGACCTGGCACAGGTTTATTGGTGAATTTATTGGTGAATTGGGGTGCTGTCCCTCACGTTTGTGCCTTACAGATATCGCGGCAGTCTACAGTGTGTCATTTTGGGTGGAAGGGGGAAAAAAGGGATTTGCTGTGCACTCTATCTCGTTGCTAATGTCTTCGTTTTATTCCCTTTTATGTGTTTAGCATCTTCTACTTTATGCTGTTTGACAGCGACCTTGGCCTTACAAGCTTTTCTGTGCCCTGTTCACTACAGTGCAAATGAACCTTCTTTCAAAAAAACCCCAAAAACAACAAAGGGCAGATTCACTGTCATTGCATGTATTCCCTTTAGTGGTGAATTTGGGGATGCTGTGGGAAAAGAGTGCTAAGTAATCTGTAAGTGCTAAGTAATCTTGGCACTGAAGGGGGCATAGCAGTTTTTGTCAGGGATCCATCAAGTCCTCTTCCTTTAATAATGTATTTTTTTTAGCCGTCAGTTGAGATGATCTAAAGTGTAGGAGTTCTACTAGAGCAGATGCAAATAAATAGAAGGTAAAGTTTAAGCATTTGGGCATATCTTGTCTGGTTTCAAAGACTGAAGCTTATCTGTGCCATGTTGCATGCTTTGAACTCATTGCAGCCCAGTCTTTGCTGATCCTGTCACCTTCTGAGCCAGTTTGCTCCAGTTATTTTATTTCATTGTGCTCTAAGCTGAGAGAGTTGTGGTCCATGAGGACAGTTGACATAGCTTCCCATATGCCCTTTCCAGTGTGTTTCTTCTGAAACCAGCCTTTTAGCATCAGCAGTTTCTGGAAGGCACCTGGCAGTTGTTTAGTGGAGCTTCTTGTGTTCCTTCTAGAAGATGAAACAGTTGTGTTCAAATTTATGATTTTAAAATCTACGGGTAGGATTCTTGCAGTAACGTAGACTAATTGTTTCTTTTACACAGCCAAAGGAATATCTTATCTCTTAGGTAAACAGGTAGCTCTCTTTTGAAGTGTTACCAAATGTTCGAAATGTATATTAAGATGGAAAAACTGAATTCAGAACTTATCACAATAGTATTGTGTTTGAGGTCTAGACGTAGGACTTGGCTTCCTTCCTTCTTCAGGTGTTTTATCTCATCAGTAATATTTCAAGTGCCAGTAGTGAAAGGACCCTATTGTGCCAGGAACACAAGATAGAACTGAGTCTCTGAGCCATATGTAACAGTGTGCAAAGGTGAAAATTAGGATGAGATAGGAATGGAATTCTGCTTATGCATTCTTATTGATTGCTGGTGAAAGCAAACCAAGTGGCCAAGAGCTGTTTCTTCCAGCGTGTGAGGCAGTGAATTTATGTATGCAAAAATGCTTGACGTGGTATAGAATAATGGGGAGGAAATAAAACGCCAACTGGTTCAAAATTTGTTAATCCTTCTGTTACACTCCTGTAGCTGAAAAGATGTTACATGGAGGTATGTGTGGGGATCGCTGCAGAAGTGATCACTGTGTCTTCCTCAACTAGGTACAGTAGTTCCTGTTTTCCTCAAGAAGGTGACATCATAATTCTTTTAATAGTTTCTTCAACAGAAATGTAGTTGTGCAAGTAAAACTGTTTATTTCATTTGATTGCTAAGGGGTTTCATGGGGTTCAGTTTCTAGGTGCTGGTCTAGTTCCTGCAAAGGTCTAAGTAACCGCCTTATGAATAGTTTTACTGGAAACATCAGTATTAAAAGGGGAAAAAAGAAAGAAGAGAAAGGAGAAGCATGAGCATTAGTAGTATTTGAAGTTCTTAAAAACCTCAACTTTAGTGTAGGTTGTCTGTTGTAGTTCTTCCCAGGGCATTGCTCTGTTCTGTGGTGCACTGATAACCAAACCAGTTCAGAAACTAAATGGCTTTTTAGTATTAGTTTTTAGTGTTTAGTTACATTTGTTGAGTGTTTAAGACAGATGTGACAGTTACTTTTAACTGGTTTTATCCCAGATACATAGTTTTATTTGGCATTGTAAGCCCAGCATGATGACACTGTAGATCAGTGGTCTTCTCACTCTTCCAGTTTTTGCTGAGCTTTAGTAACACGCTGTTCCCTATGCCAGGCATTCCCTTGCTTTGTTGAGTCCTTTTGCTACAAGTATGTTTTGTCTCGAATAAGTGACACAGTAAGTAGCACAGGGCCAGTAGATACTGTCCATAGTGCTATCCTTCTGAAGGTTCTTGGGAAAGATGCATGAGTTAAAACTTCAAAGAAGTGTATTCTAGACAGAGATACTAAACCAGTATGTGATCAGGCAAGTACTTGATGGATCTGTCCTGCAGCAGTACTGATTTTTTAGTTAGTTAAATGTTTTAAATTAACTTGGACTCAATCATAGTTGCTATAACCAAATGCAATGCGTTTATTTTCATTATGGGATGGAGTAAGTTGCTAAATAGTACTTGTCAAGAGTTCAGGAAAACTTCTTGAGAGTATGTTGAGTGTTATGTTGAGGTATAATGCAGAAACAGGTAACCCATGTAGGGTTGCATCTGAGTTGTAATTCTAGTGAAACACTGCAAGTGAGAACTTGTTACTCCAGCCCTGTAATGTTGCATTCTGCCTTGAAATCAAGAGTGAAAGGATTTAATTACGTAGGATAAGCAGCTACTTGGCAAACATGTTTGGGTTCTTTTTGGTTTTGTAGTCTGTAGAAGAATCTGGGAAAAGCAAACCAGCATCAGAAAAGCAATACATGTGTCTATCTCTTGCTGCTTTTTCTTTTCAGTAAGGAAGTCTCTGGTGGTACTTGAGATATTTTATTTCTGTGGCTCACAATTATAAATCAAAGAAGACATTTGAAAACTTTTGCAAATAATTGCTTATAGCATATTGATTAATCTGTGAACTGTAGTTCATTCCACTCTTCACATGCAGAAATCCAGGCAAGAATTCCTTTTGTAAGGGTTGGTTCATCCTTATTTATTTTCTTTGCTTCCATTTGTCATACACTGTGGCATGTTTTGAACTTTTCTATGAGAACTAGTTAATTGAATTTAACTTTCATGGGATTTTTCTCAGTAGGGAAGATAAGCATTTGCATAATTGTATTTAGATGTTTTGCATATTTTTATATAATTTAATATTTGTATAGAATTTTTATAGGAGTCTTTGGAAGAATAATTCTATATTACTTCTTGAAGTGTCTCGATGGATTAAAAAAGTAAACAGAAACATTTTAAAATTAAAGCTTCTTTCTCCTCTCACTGGCAAAATAACATCCGGATCTTGGTCCTGTAGTTGATGCTATTCAACCTTAGAATTTGCTTTGCAAAGCAGTCGTGGGAAGAAGAACAACAAGAATGAGTATCTGGCATTGATAAACCTAGTTGGAGTTGAGCTGGCTCTGCATCCATAGCACAGTTAATGCTTCATCTGGGTTAGCCAACAATGGATACTGGAGAGTTGACTATATCTGACAGTGGAATACTCTGTTTTTGACTTTGTAAAGTAGTCACTTGTGTTAGGACACTCTCTTACAGCAGTATCATGAAAATAAGAGTAGTTGTACACTCTCATATTTACTTTCTTTTTGTGCCTTCTTATAGTACAAGTCAACTGGCTTCATGTCCTGGCCACTGTAGTTTAAAAGGAGGCCATAGCAGTCAGCTTCCAGTACTGGACCTGCTGCTCAAGTGGGGTCCAGCTCATCAGCTCAAATGTGACCTTTGGCAAAGGACATTGTTAGCACTGGGAATGATGCAGTGGCATGATTTCATTGCACATTAATGTATGGCTTCAGATCTCCCAGAAGGTGCATCTTTCTATATAAAATTATTCCTCCATCATATTAGCAATGTCCTGCAAATGAAATTTCTTACGTCTTTTTTCTTCAGCATGTTTTATAGAGAAAATAAAATATAGACAGTTTCCTCCTCTTATTTTAAATTGTACACCCATCAAATGCTACGGCCTTGTTTTGTTTAGAGCACCCACAGAGTGAATGCATACTTGTGTTATTGTTCATGGTGCAAAGCTCTTAACTCAACAAAGGCTGCATTAAGTCAACATCAGCTTTCTGTCATTTACTTACTTTCTACTTCTTTGGTATCTTTGATAGTTTTGCTGGTTTTCTAATTTTCCATATATCTTACAGGAAAGCCAATAATCTGAGAAATGCCCCAAGTTTCTGTTGTACTTTTAAAGTTAGCTGTTTGTTTTTTAGTAACAAAATGCCATGCCAAACAGTGAAAAATACTAAAATACATATATATACTTTTATTTTCTTCTGTTGTTTGTCCTGAAGTATGTAGTTTGGTGTTCTCACTGGTAACCCCTTCAACATATTTGTTACCCTTTAGAGAGAACACTGTCCACGATGAGACTGTGCCCCAGTCTGCTGTGCAGAATGGCAGCTGTGTGAGAAATGGCAACCTGAAAACACCAGTAAGTCAGTTTAAAAACCTTTAAAAAATTTTAATTCTTTTAAATTGCAGTATTTACATTCTGTCTCATGCAATTGTTGCAAATTTGAATATTACATAAAGCAATCTCAGTGCATCTAAAATCTAGTCACTGGATATGACTTGACCCCCCAATTCCATTGGCATCAGAGCCTCAATGCTGGTTGTGTGCTTTTCCTTCACTGGGCTTTGTGTGAAGCTGATGCTGATTTGCAGGTTGTGAGTTTAACCTGTGAGTGAAAAGATGTAGAAGAGCTTCTATGCTTGCCCTCTGTTCTTCAGAAATTACAGCTGACACTGAAAACTGCCTTCTGGGTAGTATGCAACTGTACAGGAGCTTCTTTCCTGTTATACTTTCCTATGCTTATGACTCATTGTTGAGAAAAGAATTCAAACTGATAGATCTTTTCTCTTGTCTGCTTTTAGTGTGGTTGTGTTTGATAAAGCATTATGAGTGTCCTTGGGAAGTAAAAGTTAGCAGGCCTAGGAAATGATTACAGGAAGAGTGAAATAAACTTGTTGTTAGGGAATAATTCCTGTATCTCTGAACGTCTGGTGCCCATTGCATTTTCTCACGTGCTTTCTTTGTTTGACTCTTTCAGAGAGAGAAGCGGAAGGTCCGAGAACAGTGTGAAAACATAAGGAGAAATTCTGCTGGTAGCAGAAGAGTGAGCCAACTGCAGAATGGCGAAGTGGTTGAGGCAGTTACATTGTTTGAAGTGGTTAGCATAGGGAAGCAGGCCATGCAGGTACTTCTAGCACTGAATTCTGCAAGGACTTGATAGAGGGAAGATGGATAAACAATGGTCATTTCAGTCATTTATACTGTGGAGTGTTAACATTGGCATAGGTGGGGAGGAAATGTGTTTGATTAAAAGCTTTGATGAACATGGCACTTGAAAGGAGTATCTTGCATCTTCAAGAAATTAGTCAAAAAGTAGCTGTCAGATATTTAAAAAGAGGAAGGGAATTGTACCTATATCAGTGTTCCTAAAGCAGTACCTGAACATACGGGCAGATAATTACATTAAAAAGTACAGAAAAGGTTCATCAGTAGCAAATTTCAGTTGTCCAGGATGCTGAAAATCAGGCCTTCCTTTTTTCTCCTCCACTCTGAGGTATTTTCTTTCATTGCAATGCAGTTTGACAGTAGTTTGCATAGTAGTCAGGTTTCCTGTGCATTTATATAGTTAGCAACTTCACTGTGAAGAATGCCCATGTCCCCATACTCCATGAGCACATGTATATTTTATGTTTCTATTTTTGTATGGGCAGTTCCGTGGTGTAAAGGAGAGCACTCTGGACTCTGAATCCCAAGGTTGTGAGTTCCAGTCTCAGTGGGGACCATCCTCTGGCAGTTCAACGCCTCCCTGCCATCCCATCCTGTCAGATCTCGGATGCTCAGCAGGGTCAGCCCCAGTTAGTACCGGGTGCTGTGACAGTCCCGAGGACTTCCCTGTCACTGTCCAAGCTCGCTCAGCCATGGCAGGTGAACCTCAGGACTTAAAGGGTGGGGCCAATTCTGTGCACGCTGTGCCTCACCTAAAAAATCCACTGTGCAGGCTGGAAGGGCACACCCATGTGGAGAGAGCCCTTCCCAAATCTGCGTTCCTGAAGTCTGGCCATACATACATACATACATACATATATATTTGTATGAACATCTGAAACCCCAAATATTTTTATACAGAGATATGCATATGTCTCCAGTGTGTAGTGTCTGTAAGTAAAGTGTGTGTGTGTTTGTGCACACATGCATGAAAAATACATTTACTTTTTCAATGTGAGACCTTAGTTTTTCCAAGGTGCTTGCGTGGATGAACTTTTGCCATGCTATTGCTCTGTTAACTTCAGTAGAGTGCCCTAAAGAGCTCAGCTTCTGCTGTGCAAACCGTGATGGGAAGGTCTTGGAATACATATTCTAGCTGCTGCTAGAATTTAGTAGACCTGTGTTGCTCTACCAGTGGGTTGAAGGCTGGATTGCCTGTCCCAGGAGGCCTCTGTCACGGGCTTTAGGCTGTACTGCACTAGAAATGAATTGGAGTTGTTTTTTGACTTAAGTATAGTAGTACATGAACTGTTTAGACCTACTGCACAAACCAAGTGCCAGAGCAGAAGAGAGCTCACATGGAGAATTGCTAGTATAATTTAATATTAATTATTAGATGGTGCAGTGGTTAAATGTATGTGGGGGTTTTTGTTGTTTTTGAACTAAACTGTTACCTCAGTGCTAGCAAGAAGTCAGGAGTATGACTTTTTATTAAATTTACTAAAACTGTGGTTATGAGCAGTTTTAAGGCTTCATTTTGCCCCCAAAGGAGTCTTTTAGAACTATTAGAAATGGAACAGGATTGTGTGGAGTTTACTCTTGTTTTTATAATTTAATGGAGATGAAACAGTGTTAGTTTGTGTCTTTATTATGGGTATACTCCGTGGAGTGCAGCTTACTGTGTTCAGCTCCTGACTAATGAGTTTCTTTAATCTGTTCTAGTCTGTAGTAGATGACTGGGTTGAAGCTTATAAACAAGACAGGAATGTGGCACTTCTAGATCTGATCAACTTCTTCATTCAGTGCTCAGGCTGTCAAGGTAATTTACCCTTTTAGTAGCCCTTTCTATTATCTGTGGGTGAGAGTAGTCTGAAGTGTGCTTTCTAAAATGGAATATTTCTCTCCAGTAAATCATGCCCTTATGATCTGTACTGTTTGTTAGGACAAACTCCAGATGGGCAGGACTAATAGTAAAGAATGCTGCTGTTAAATTCTTTGACTCTGTGTTCACAGCATTCTAGTTCTGAGAGTTGTATTTGAACACGGTTCGCGAGGTCAGTTTTCTGAAGTGGCATGTCACATCACTTTGCAGAATCCCCACATAGGCAAGATGGTTTTGATGAGCGTTCTAATTAAAGTCCAGTGTTTCAGTTGCCTTTTGTTTTGTAATTTCCTAGTTTATTTTGTTTTGCTAGTATCTTTGAAAATAAGTAGCTACCAAATTCAGCTCCCTGCTTTGGTGGCTAGAAAAGCAATTGCTTGCCTCATTGTGGTCACTTTTAGCAGAGGGTTGCAAAGCTCTCTGTTTGGTAACAAACATTGAGACACTGATTTGTGGGGAAAATCTGCTAGTGGAATACTTCAGGATGGCAAGTAAGAGTTTTAAGAAGACTGTTCTGTTAGTTTGAAACTTCTAAGTGTATTTAGGCAGCTAGAAATGTACCTTTTACACTTCCTTTTTCTTTTCCAAGTCTTTGGCTAATATGCCTTCTGTCTAATTTTACAATGGGCAAAATTTTCGTAAATCCTTGAAGCAAATGAATGAATAGACACAGTGCCAGACAGCACAGAGCAGACTTCTCTAATGTGAATTTCAGTTTTGGTTCATCAGTACTTTTTCCTGTCAATGAATTTATGTATTTCTTTATATATCTGTTGCCCATACCAGCATAGACAGATAAAACAGAGTCCCCCTTTCTTGGTGTTTCTAAACTTAAAGTCCTTACCATTTGGACTTGGTTAATGTTGTATGATTTTCATTAAGTCTTTCTAAAACATTACTCTTCTAGGTATGGTAACAGCAGAGATGTTTCAAAGTTTGCATAAGAAGGATGTCACGCGAAAAATGACAGAGACCTTTGACGAGGTAAGCACAGCTTTGACTTCGCATGCCTTTTTTATGTAAACCATAGGCTCTACCTTAGTAGCCAACCTGGACAGAGTTCCTGTTGCTTATCAGGATCTGTGTCCCATTTCCTTAATTTAGGAAAATAATCCTGTTTTTTGGAAGAGAAATTTGGTGTTGCAATGACCCATTTCAGCAGCAGGAGGATATGATTTTTGTAAGTCACTTTTATTTTGAGAGTTTTATTAGGGCTGTCTATCTTCAGTCTTCCTGAATCTGGCTTTCTCTTAGGAGTTCTTTTGATAGTGACTTTATACAGGTAAATATAACCTGGCATTGCTGCAGGTAAATGGTTCCTTTGGTATTTGCTTGATAGGTCCTTTAAAAAATACTAATATGGATTACTGATGAGATGTTTATAGCTGACCCTTTTGTTTGATTATGTTCCTTCTACTTTACTGATAATATGAATTTTAATAATTGTATTATGCCATATTAAAGGTGAAAAATGCATTTATGATTTTTAGTAATTGTGAAAAAATAGTGAGTGTCTCAATTCTTATGGGTTGTTAAGGAAAACAGGTAGCTTTAGAATGCTGTTTCTCTGCTTGACTGCTCCTTGGCTAATTATGGCAGCATTAAATTTTCTGCAGCACTTTCACAGTTACTTCTGTGCTTTTTTTTCTGTATTTGTCACCTCTGAATTGATTTGTCAAGCAGCAGTGATCAGCCTTACTTTAACTGAACATCTCTCAAAGACCAGCTGCTGCAGAAATTCCCACAGAGGATGAATTTGCCAACATGTTTTTCTTCATTTAAGAAGCGTAGTAGTGCTTGGGATAATTTTTGACAGATATGATGTGATATCTGTCTGGCCATATGCATTAGTAATCTGGCACTTCTTTGCCAACTAAATTAGCCCTGAATAACATTCATTGTAGCTTAGGCACTCTGGCAGATACAAATATGTGATTATTGTTTTCATCAGCGTGGAAGTATTACAGCTCTGTAACCCTGTCACCTGTGCTGGTGGGCAAAAAGGAAGGTTCTGCAGTTTCCTTAGAAGCTGTGTTCTGTATGCTTATGCTGGTTCAAAGGTAAACCAGCGGGAGAAATGAACACAACTCAAGAGAGATTATAAATCAGAGTTACAATTTACGTAAACAGATTACAATAATACTGTGATACAGAACAAAATTGGTTTTAACCCACAAAAACCAGAGGTGTAACCAGCACCCTGGGGCATGAACAGAGTAGGGTTTGTTAGCCCCTGTGCTGAGCACCATGCGATACCCCTGAGTAGAGAGTAAAAGGAAAGGAAAACCTGTTGGTGAGGGTGATGGTCGCAGTCTGGCCGAGGGTGGCGGTCACAGTCCTATTAAGATTCTGGTCCTCCTCTGGATCTGATGACTGGTACTAGAAGTCTCAAACCCCAAAGATTATATATGCTCAGGTTCAGGTGGGAATGCCCAGTACCTCCCCCAGGGCAGGGAGTTTCACAATGGGTGATTTACGTGTGTGAGTCATGGGATATTTTTGGACTCTGATGATCTGGGTCGTGGCAACTTTCTATTGTGCCAATCCCTAATGGCCCATTGGCAGACATGGCCCCTTCTGGCTGGGTGTGAGGGTGCTGATGCCTCCCCAGAGGGAAGTTACCACACAGTGGTGTGAAAACAAGCAAACACTCTCCTGTCTCCCAGGGTTCTCTAACATTGGGCTCATAGCCCGAGGGGTCAGGTGTGCCCTGAGCAGCTGCTGCAAATGATCCATTATTAACAATTCATCAGAAATGCCACAGAGGGTATAGAATGCACAGTTTTGGTTACACCCACACAGTGATAAACTGGTCGTGGCTGCTGTAACTGTTACAATGATATATAAAGAAGGTAACTTCTCTCTTACTTTTTTCATAAATAAGATGGAAATGTAAGTTAGTGGTTAAGTTAGTTGAGAAAGTAGTGCCAGATAGGACTACTGTGATTTCAAAAACATTTTTTGTAATGGCTGTAGTAGTGAAAGTAGTAATGAGAGTGGAGAATATTCCCAGATATGTGCTTGAGTACCTCATCTTGCCTTTTAATTGATATTGTTTGTTTCTAGCATTCAAAGGATTAAAAAATTACAGATTTTAATGCAATTCTTCACGATAATTTCAGTGATTCCACTGTGGCCTTACTGTTCAGTTAACTAATTGCAACCCTAGATCCTTGTAGCAATGCTTCCTCCTGAAATTCTCACTAGCGTTAGTGGGAAATGTTAGTGAAGTTGACTTTGGCAAGAAGTGCGAATGGCAACAAGAAAAGAATCTGCAAATACATGAACAACAAAAGGAAGCCCAAGGTAAACATGAGTCCACTGCTAAAGGAGGTAGGGATTCTTTTGACAAAGGACACAGAAGAGCCTGAGGTACTCAATGCCTTCTTTCCTTCTGTCCTTACTGGTAAGACTGGCTTTCTGATACACTAGGTCCCTAAGACCAGAGGGAAAGTCTGTAGCAAAGGCTACTTAACTTCCTTGGGGGAGGGTCAGGATAGGGAACACTTAAATGGACTGAACATACATAAGACCATGTGGTCTGACAGAATGTACCCAGGAGTGGTGAGGAAACTGTCTGTTGTCATTGTGAGCCCCCTTTTGATGATCTTTGAAAGGTTGTGGTGATTGGGAGAGATTACTGAAGTCTCAGAGAAAGCAATTGTCACTCCTGTTTTCAAGAAGAGCAAGAAGCCAGATCTGGCAAACTCAAACTGATTAGCCTCACCTTGATCCCTGGGAAGGTGAAGAAGCAACTGATTCTGGAAGTAATATGTCCAAATATATGAAGGGCAAGAAGGTGATCAAGAACAGGCAGCATGGATTTGCAAAGGGGAAATTGTGCTTAACCGATATAATAGCCAGCTATAACAAAGTGAGTAGTTTGGTGGATGAGGAGGAATGCACAGATGGTGTTTATCTTGACATCAGTAAGACTTAAAACACTGTTCTCTGTAACATTCCCATGGACAAGCTGGTGAAGTATTGACTTAGTTAAGTGGACAGCTAGATGGACTGAAAGCTGGCTGAACAACTGGATCCATGAGGGAGTGATCAGTGGCACAAGGTGCATTTGGAGTCTAGTCACTAGTGCCCTACCCCAGGGTTTGATGTTTGGTCCAGTGCTGTTTAACATAATAATTACCAGGACAGTGGGACAGAGTTCACTTTCAGTGAATGAATTTTCAGATTATACAAAAACTGGGAGGATTGGCTGCAAGAACAGGTGGTTGTTCTGCTGTTCAGTGGGACCTCAGCAGGATGGAGAGGTGGGTATAGGGGAACCTTATGAAGTTTTACAACAGAAAACCCTGTGAACCAGGGGATGAATAACCTCATGCACTACTGCACACTGGGGGCTGATTGACTAGAAAGCAGCTCTGCAGAGTAGGATCTCAGTGTGGATGACAAAATGAACACAAGACAGCAATGTGCCCTCACCACAAAGTTGACAAACAACCTCCTGGGGTGCATCAGGCAGAGCATTGCCCGCAGGTCATGACAAGTGATCCTTCCTCTCTTCTCATACTACTGAGACCTATCTGGAGTGCTAAGTCGAGTTCTGGGCCTTATGGTACAACAGAGAGATGAGATTACTGGGGTGAGTCCAGTGAAGGGCCGCAAAGATGATTTATGAGCTTTCGTATGAGGAGAGGCTGAGAGAGTTGAGCCTGTTCAGTATGGAAAGAAAGTGGCTCAGAGGAATCTCATCCATGTGTAAAAATTCCTGATGTGACAGAATGACAAGGAGGAAGCACAGCTGTACTCAGTGCTGCCCAATAAGACAATGAGCACAAAGGCAGAGCAATGGGTACAAACTGAAATGTATGAAATTTCACCTGAACACAAGAAAACTTTTACTGTGAGGAGTTCAAGCAGTCGGATAGGTTGTCCAGAGAGGTTGTGAAGTCTCTGTGATTAGTTGACTGCATGTGGCATCACCTTACACTGATGTACTTCTAGGGATCCTTAGCAGAATGATGGTGGCACTAATTGTAGTTACAGTTAAAGCTTTCTTCTTTAACACTATGTTATGATTAGTGTAGCACTGAATTTATGATTAAAAGGGCACAGGATTTCTGCAAAGAGAATTAATATAATAACATGATACAGACTTTATATTACAGCTCAGGTCTCACCGTTCAGCAGCAGCTCTGGTCAAAGTTCACTTAGGCCTTGCAGCCCTTTGATTCTGGCTGCTGTGATGCTTCCCTGTTCTGTGACTGAGTCATCACCACCACCTGTCTGGATGCCTGGGACTTTCAAGGCCAGTAAGGAAGGGAGGAATTTGCTTGGTGCATGAGACCACTAGGGAGGGGAAGAAGAAATCTGTTTTGTTTGTCTAGTTGGTTCACAGGACCTTGCGGTCCTGATAATGAGGGAAAGGGAATGAATACGTGACCTGCTTGATCACAGAGGAGGGCTGTTTGCCTTACAAAATGACATTAGTTATGCTAAACACAGCAGGGGTTGAGAGCAGGGAGTGCTGGTCGCATAAGGCACTGGGCAGCCTACTCTGGCTGACCCTGCTTGTGCAGGTGGGGTTGAATTAGATGATCTCAAAGAGATCTTTCTCTCAATGTCAGTCTTTCTGTGATTTTATGAAAACTTTTACTGGTGTTGGCTGCAGTAACTGTGATTCTTGAGGCTTTTCCTCTTTGTGGGCCATGGTATTTCTCGGTGAGATAGATTTGTCTTTAGGACCACTGCTTTCTGTTTTCCTTTCTTAAACTATTCTGTTTCTCTCTTCTGCCTTTTTTCTGTATGTGACATTTTATTTCTTGCAGTTCTTTGTTCTTTTGTAGGTTTCTTTCCCTTTCCTATTTTTTTTCTGAAATGTTAAATAGTGGAATGGTCAGTTGTGATGCATAACTGTACAACCAGATAGGGATAGAAATACTATTACTTAACTAAGCCTAATAAAGAACTCTAGATTTCATGGCTTTTGTATTGCAATAATTGCAGAGTTGAGAAAACATCTCTGAATCAAGTCACACTAGTGCTGAAAACATTTCTCTATAATTTGAAAAGCTCAGAATGTTATTTTTAAAGATTAGGTATTTTGCAGCATCTAGGTACTCAATGTTGGAAAAGGATATGTACTTAGACTTGCTGTATCTTGGAATTAATAATGAGAGTTATACCTTGTATATGTCTGCTTATAAATTTTGAAAACAAGTTGTCTCTACTTGTAGCACAAAAATTCAGGTTTTATATAAAAGTGTGCTTTTCTTCTCTCATTGGTTATAAATAAAAAATACCAAGATGAGAAAGTTTTAGATTGTGTTTAATATTTTGGATTTTATGAACCATTTGTAATACACATTGCCTGAAGTTCTAATAGACTTCTAAAAATGTTGCATGTTTTGGGATGCTTTTGTCTTTATAAATTAACTGTGCCATTTCATTGTCAGGCTTTCAAAATTTTGTGTCCTACATTATAGGAAACTGGGTTGCAGTACAAGAAATTCATGGCCTATCCTTGGATTCTGACAGTTACTTGGCCTGTGGACATGGTAAGACTGTTGTATAGTTCTCTACAACTGTAGTATAGCAATTTCTGTGGCTGTATTTCCTCCTTGCAGTGTAGGCACACACATCAGAAGGAGTCATCTTAAACAGTTTGTTAGTGAATGGAGATAACTGTGCACTTCGAGGGGTGCCTCATCTGATCTGTTTTAGACCTTTGGTTTGGATGAACACACTCACTTTTGAAGTGCCTGTTTCTCACTACTAATGTCAAAGGGGTAGGACATCAGCATTTTGAACAGATTGGAATGTGTCAAATTGCAGTGGTGCTCACCCCATCCCTTCCAGCAAGCTCTACACATGTGTGTGTGCATATGCATGCATATGTGCACACATGTGTATACATGCAGAGGTTTTGGCAGACAGATTTGTTCAAATAAATGTTTAATCGGAAGAATATTTTGAAAACAAAATCAGCTTTCTTGCAATGTCTCTTCTCTTACGACAATTGCAGCATTGTGGGGAATTTATCTTAATTCCTTGTTAGCACTTCATTTTGACTTTCCTCTCTTTACATAGACTCTGTATGAAAGAAGGAAGCATTTCCAGATTGAGTCAGAGCAGGAGCTCACAATGCTCTGTTGAGTGACTTGAGGTTCTCTGGAAGAACCTGTGTTAAGTGCTTAATCTGACTTGATTTCTGGAAGCAGAGTTGCTTCTCTACTGCTTATGGAAGGAATCTTAGAGAATCTCAAGTTAGGTCCCTGAATTTAGGTGGTGTGCACATAGTTTTGCCTATATGTTTAAAATATGTGTGCTGCTATTGAACACTATCCCAGTGCAATAAACATGGATAGTAGAAATGCTCTTGAAAAGTGAGATTCTGTATATTTGTGCTGCTTTTCAGATCGAGTAGTAAGCTCCAGTGGTAAAGTAGGTATTTCCTGAAGTTGTAGGTTGTCTTTCTACTGTCTTTCCTTGTGTCATGATCAGGGAGCATTAAATGGGGCTGTCTTGGTTTGAGCTGGCAAACTGCCAACCCTCCAAGTACAGGGTTTGAGGGGAAGGGAAAAGAAAACTTCAAGCCACGTGTCCTGGGTTGAGCTGGCAAAACACCAACTGTCCAGGACAGAGAGAAGAGGGGTCCTCCTCCCCCCAACCAGCTAAGGGAAAGAGAAGAGGGAGAGGAAAAAAAACCCTCAAAGCAGGTTTCTGCTGAAATTAACTACATGTATTTATACAGAGAAGAGAAAATTAAGAGGAAACTACAATATAACACACACTTACACAAGTTATATATAACAAGGAATAACTTCCCACTCCCCAATTAATACAAAGCAAAGTCTATTACACTAGATCTGTAAGTACTCTAAGAGACACATAGCAAGAAACAGAAAAAGTAACAACAAAAATGTTTCTACTTCCCTGAATGCAAACAAAATGCAAGCAGAGGCAGCAGGGGCAGAGCAAGGCCTGCTTCAAGACAAAAGCTGGGTCACGTCCAGCTTGTATCTCGGCCATGGCAGAACTGACTAAGCCACTCCCACACACTGGATTTTACACCCTTTGAGATGATGTAGTATGGTATGGAATACAATATTATTGGCTGGAAGAAGTCAGCTGTTAGCTAGCTCAGCCCAGCTTAAATCAGCTGACAATCCTAGGCCTAGCTGAACTTTAAAACCTAAGTTTAGGCCCACCTGGCTAAACCCATAGCACCACGTTTATACTAAAACTACATATATTTTTACAGAAAGAAAGAGACAAGTAGAAGAGAGTACAAATATGCACTCACACAAGTCTGCAACAGCAACAAACAATTCCCCACTTCTTAATGAACATACAAATGCTACTATCTTAACTACACATTACTTCAAGAAACTTATTCCCCAGGGAGACAAACCCAAGCAGAAAAGAGAGAACCAGAACAACACATTTTACTTTCCTGAGATACCCGGTGAGCCAGTGGTGGGCCTGGCCCTCTCCATCTGCCCTGGGACAGCACTGTGCGTCCTCCCAAGAGGAAGGCTAAAAAGCGTCTACCTTAACCACTCCCACACTGCTTCCTTCTTTCCTGGAGATGATGTCGTAATGTGGTATGGAATACAAAATTTCTGGCTAGAAGAAGTCAGCTGTTAGCCCAGCCCAGCTCAAGTCAGCTGACAGCTTCAGGCCTACTCTGAACTTTAAAACCTAAATTTAGGCCCACCTAGGTGAACCCATAACAGGGGCTTGCTGAGAACTTCCTATTCTGTGTTTTGGTACTTGCTAGTACTGTTAAGCTCTGAACTGACTCTTGCAACATGACCAGGAACACATCCTAAATTCCAAATGTCTGGTGTACTTTGGTTGCAGCCCTGCAATCGGGTCTCTGTTTGCGTTTATTTTTCAAGAAAGCAGTGGCCCCTGTGCTTTGGAAACAAAGTTAAACGAGCAGAGCACGAAGTGTACTTTTTAAGTAGACTAAGTTATGCAGGGTGTGAAGCTGTGTGTTGGAATATGTCTGAGAAGGTGTTTGACCATGTACTGAAGGACCAGCTGAGCAGTGGCCTGTCTTCAGGATGAAGTTTTTCTTACTGAATGAAGTTTTGGAGTTCCTTGGCTCCACTCATACCTGGAAACTATTAAGATGCAAATTCCTATTCTGAGTCATTCCTGGGATCTGTGAAGCATAAATGAAATAAATGTTCACACTGCCTGAGGTTGCCATTTACAAAGTCTTCCTAGTGTGCCTTTCACACTGCACCATTTTGTGTGAATGGTCATTTGAACTTCCCTCTGTTTCCTTTCCTCCTGGCAATATCAAATGTACTGTGCACACCTAAGGTTCTATTGCTTTTTGCTCAGTGTCAAGGGTATTGCCTACTTCCTGTTTCTGTGGAGGTTTTTTGGAGACCTGGGTGTGGGTAGTATAGGTGAATGACTCAGTATTTGGCATTAAGCTTTAGCCTGAAACTCCTTAAGCTGGCAAGTGCTGGCGAGGAAAGCAGTCCTATCCTGTTCCACCACACTTGTCTTCACTAACAGTCACTTATTTTTCTGCTTGGATTTTTCCTCTTTGCAGAAAGAGGAAAGAGAGGGAAGTGGGGAAGCACTACTACCTGTGAGGAAGTAGAAGGGGCCATGATTGCTCATGGCTTATGCCAGTGAAAGTTAGTTATGATGCTTTGGCTTCACATGCCTTCTCTCTCCTGTCTGTTCACAGCTGCCTTGCATGCATTGCTTTCAAACTTGAGCTATCACAACACTGTAGCTTCGATGAAGCTATTTTGTCTCTGCTTGCTTTAGCCTAGTTGCTTGTCCCTACTGTGGAGTAATAACTATGAAAAAAGTTATGGGAGGATGAAGTGAAACTGACTGCCAGCAAAACTCTCTCTGATGTTCAGTGGGAGAGAGATGTGAATGCTCAAACAGAGCTAATTAGTGTGTTTTCTCTCAACTTTTCTTTCTTGTGCAGGACAATGAAGACTACCCGCTGATCAGAACAGGACCATATTGGAAGAAGTTCAAGGCCAATTTCTGTGAATTTATTGCAGTGCTTGTGCAGCAGTGCCAGTGCAGCATCCTGTATGACAGCTACTTGATGGACGCTGTGATATCACTGCTTACGGGCTTGGCGGACTCCATGGTCAGGGCCTTCAGACACACAAGCACTTTGGCAGGTAAAATAACACAGAGAGTTGCTGGAGATAGTCTTTAGAGTAGGTAGACTTTTGTTGTCTTGTGTACAAACAAAACTGCTCCAAATTGAAAAGCTCTGTTTACTGGAACAGTTGTCCTCTTCTGCATTAAGAGTGCCTTCCTCCTAATATGTATTATACAGTTGTCTAGAATATAAATTGTTTGTTCCACATATATCTGAATGGAATTTGGATGCTTTAGATATGATAAATCTAACCCAATTTTGTCTTTATACCAGAAATTTTCTTTAATGGTTGGTATGACTAGTGCCAGAATTACGCTGTTCTGAGTCTTTTTTTCCAGTAACTGATTTTTTAGTTTTCTATTTTGTGATTCTCCTCCCTCCACTAATTAAAGTGATGAGGTTGCATTACGTGCTTCATCTAAAAAAGCTTTCTGCTATTCTTATGGTCTCTGTGCTAAAAAAAAACATTGCTAGTTACACATTTTTGTTTCATGGAGCATGATGATACTAAAGCTACTACTTTTTTTCTCCCTAAAGCCAGTAAATACACTCAAAGTATAATTTATTCTATAGTATGCTGTTTGCTTTGAAGGCTCAAAAAACCCACTTGAAATCTATACAAACTGTCTAGCAATCCTTAGAGGAACATGGATTTTTGTCAATTCAGTTAAAAGTAAGATTCTCAGCCTCTTCTGAGCCAGCCTTTTTTCTTTTTGTTCCTGAACATCAGCTGTTCCATAATTCTATGTTCTTTTGCAGAAAAATCAGAATTACATAAACTAAAAGAGAGTTGCCTCGTAAATTACTCCTCTGACTAGAACTCTGACCAAAAGTTGTAAATCACCAGAAACAGAACTTAGTGTTTTCCTTTTTTTCATAATTGTCTGCCTCTAAAATAAACACTATTTTAAAAGAAATGACTATAATCTAGTAGTGTTCATATTTTGATTATAAACTGGATCTAACCATATCCTTTTTGTGATAAAGTGGTGAATATATTTATTCTGTGTATCTCAGAGCTAAGCTAATTGTGTTGGGTTTGTTTCTTTTTTAGCAATGAAACTTCTGACAGCAGTTGTAAATGTCCATCTGAACCTTGATGTCAACAAGCACAACGCTCAAAGATTATATGAGGTGGAGAAGCGCAGGATAAGTGGCAAGAGGACCAATTACAGACTTCACCAGCTAGAGAGAAAAAGGAAAGAGGTTAGGGAGGTGTCTTGTATGGGACGTGTGTGAAAATGTAGAAGGAGGGATTTCTGTTTGATTGCTTTTGGGTCACTGCAGCTATTTGAGGTTTATACATGCAGAGAAGCTGTGACTGGCTGGATTAAGTGGTAAAAAAATGATTAAGATAGTAACTGCCTTATGTACTGTTAACCTGTGATGTCTGTCCTACTAATTGCTTCTTTTAATTGGCATCATTAGCCCTTGATCTTTGCACACATATGGCTTTACACACAAATTTAATTGCCTCAGTAGCTCTGGGGTTGTGGAAGTGCAGTTTTGTATATGTTTATACCAGTTACAAGCCAAAATGTTAGCGATGAATGAAAAAGGACACAGGTTAACTGTCATCTTTATATAAGTTATGCATTATAAAAACTGACTTAACTTCAGGTATGTCTCGTATCACTTTTGCTGTTCGTTTCTGTCATTTCTTCCCTGCTCAAACAGACAGCTCTTTTCAACTCCCAGAGGCAGAGCTGTAACTGTAAAAAATAATTCTGGCTTGAGGGAGGAAGTGATTTGATGTATCAACATCAAGCACAGTTTGTTGTCTCCTGACCTTAGAATTACTTCTCTCTGTTCTGAGTTTTGGTTGTCCATGGACTTCTTTTTTACAGAAACAAGGTCTTTTTTGTGGGGAGGAGTGTTTGGGTGAGACAGGGTATTTTAGTAGCATCATAAGTCTGGTAAAAACAGAGGAAATGGGTGTGTTGGGGCAGTACCCAAACTTGTCACCCTTTCTGATGCTGTTGATGAGGACAGAATGTTTTTATTAAGTGACTTGTTTTTTCAGAAGTTCATATCTAGATTTTCAGGGCTCAGTTAAAATACATGCTCATGATGCAATAAGTGCATTTTGAAAATTCCTTCGTCTGCTTTTCTTCCATCTCTATTCCAGTACATAAAACCAGAATTTGGACCTATATGTGAAGATTGTTTGTGTATTGATAGATCAAGGCTCACTGTAGCAAACAAGTTCCTTGTTATCCAGTTTAGCGGTTGGTATCTGATAAACCTTTCCTCAGGACATGCCTACAAAAAGGCAATTTGCCAGTGCAGGTACAGACCACTCATTTTATGTTGGTGCCATGTGTAAATGCCAGCAATTTTCACCACAGTAGTATCCCAAGTGCCCTGATCCAAATTTTTAACATGTAGTGAATTGTGGGACCAATATTAACATTCAGTTCTCTTTGTGTTTCAGTATGAGCATAAACTTCTAGAGATACAGAACATGATGAATGCTATTTTCAAAGGGACGTTTCTAAACCGTTACCGGTAAGAGTAAAAATAAAGCTGTGATGTATATTTTCGTTCCCAAGAAACCCTTGCTCAGACTATACAGATATGAGAATCAAGTTAAACATCCTAGAGGCACTGATGGTGTCAAGGAAAGTGTAGCAGTTATTTTAAAGAATTTGGGCTCGGAAAAGAACCTCTTGAGTATGTCTCTTCTATTCTTCCTGCTGGCTGTAGAGCAGTGCATTTGTGATTGAGAAGATACCAGGAATTGCAAAATAATTATTGCATGAAACTTGGTGGCTAAGTGTGGTCTAACTATTGATTGAAGTCTAACTTATTAGCATGAAGATACTTGTAATATTTTGAATCATTCATAGTTTTGCAGTTCCAGAACATAAAAGTATTGCAAATAATATAATTGATTTTTAAATTGATTTTTAATGTATTAATATTATGATTTTATAATTTCACAGTGATGTGATCCCTGAGATCCGAGCAACTTGCATTGAAGAAATTGGCAACTGGATTAAAACATACCCAGACGCTTTTTTAAATGATAGCTACTTAAAATATGTTGGGTGGATGCTGTATGATAAGGTAAAGTTTAACAATTTTTTTTACTGGGGGTAGTATATGGGATTTAAAAATTTTTTTTTTAAAGAATCGTAACATTTAAGTTTTTGAGAGTAGATATTTAATACTATGGTGGTACAAAAGAGAATTTACTTTCTTCCCCATTTCAAGTTTTACTTTTAAACCCATTGTAACACTAAATAAGAGAAAACATCTTTTCCAGTTCTTTGTGTATCCCTGTGTATGCTGTTATTTCTATGTTACTGAATTGGGAGTAATTTCTGAATTATAAAATGGCCTATATCCTTTGAGCACATTCAGTGTGAAATGTGAACTGAAATTCTGCTTTTAGGCTTGATGGACATTTAAAATTTTGTTTAAATTCATAAAAATGAACAAATAAATATTATCTATAGTAAAATAGTCTTCAGTATTGCACTTCTCTTTTGAAATTAAATAGATATTGAATATGTCTACAGAAAGTCCTGCATTGCCCAAAGACTTTTCTCCTTTTCCCTACAGTATGTTTGTTTACTTTTTTTGAGTAAAAGGCACATTTAAAAGAAAAAAGAAACCCACCAAAACAAACAAGTAAAAAAATCCAAAGAAGTCAGTAACTCCAAAATGCCAAGCAATAGGACAAGAAGCAATAGGCAGAAACTGATGCAGAGGAAGTTCCACCTGAGCATGAGGTAGAACTTTACTGTGCAGGTGACCGAGCACTGGAACAGGTTGCCCAGAGAGGGTGTGGAGTCTCCCTGACTGGTGATATTCCAGAAGCATCCAGATGCAATTCTGTGCAATGTGCTCTGGGATGACCCTGCTTGAGCAGGGAGGTTGGGCCAGATGACCCACTGGGGTCCTTTCCAACCTGACCCATTCTGTGATTCCATGAAAATACGCTTTTCCTTGTGCTTCTAAAATGATGAGAGATTTTAGAGGGATAGGAATATTCATCAGGAGTGGCTAATTACCAACATAGGCACACTGTTCTTCTGCAGACCACCTTAAAGGCATTGGAATGGGCGGCCCAGAGAGGTGGTGGATTCACCATCCCTGGAGGTTTTTAAACTGAGATTGGACGTGGCACTGAGTGCCATGATCTAGTAAAGGGGCTGGAGTTGGACCAGGGGTTGGACTTGATGATCTCAGAGGTCTTTTCCAACCCAATAAATTCTATGATTCTATGAAAGGATGTACACACCATCTTAAAGGATGCTGTGCACATCCCGAAGCATCCTGGAGTTCGTGCCAGCTTTGGGCGATGGTTGTGCCGCTGAGTGAAGCTGTAGTTTGCCGCAGGGCCAGGAGGTGCCGCACTCCGCCGCTTGCTGCCCTGCATCGCGCCGCTCCTCTAAAGGCGGCGTTTGGGGTTTTAGGGCAACAAATCTATCAATGACTGTCGTTTTTTTCCTGCGTAAATTTGATCTGATCAGAGTACCTGTTCAGTATATGTTCAGTTTGGAGAATTCTCAGTCATTTTTGAAGATAATGTGTCTTCATTTACAGTACTGTACAGTGAAAATTAACAGCTGTTGTCTCTGATGAGTGCACATAGCTCATCCAGTGCCATTTACTGGGAACTGGAAATAATTATGTTTTCTGAAGCTTTTTATGTGAAAGCAATGCAGATGCAAGAAGGGTGAGATAAAGTGGGGAGTCTTCCATGTTCTACATTTCCCTGAGACCTGGTAGTGTGCCACTGCTGGTGGCTGCAGTCATGGCTGTGCTTTGTGATTTGCAGCCACTGTCAAATTGCTTAATCTCAAAATGAGAACAGGGCATTTTTGACATCAACAGGGGCAGCAATGCTTTTATATACATATGAATGCAATTTCCCACTATTCCTTCTTAATAAGCATTTCTATCCCATCTTGTTGGAGGTGGGCAGCAAGAAACTGCTATCTCCCAGAGGCAATTTTCTTTTAGTATATATGTCACAGAGAAGTTTGCCAAATAGTTTAGGCCTCAGAGTGGAATGACTACTAGAGTATTCTAAGGGTGGGGGAAAACCTGGCCAGGATCATATACAGTGCTGTAAACAGAGTTTAAGTTCAGTTAATTATGAGGCTTTAAAGGGGAGAAAGGAGGGAGAAGTGAGTATAAAATTAACATTTTTGTCTCCAGAGTCTTTTACTTGAAGATAATCAGTCTTTCTTCCCTATGATACCATTTTGCCATGTTAATCTAGTATTAAACATTATATTTTTACGTGAATGGTTGTGTCGCGTTGCTGTCCCTGGAGGTATTTAAGAAGAGACTGGATGGATGTGGCACTTACTGGCATAGTCTAGTAGGCACAGGATGGTGTTAGGTTAAAGGTTGGACTTGATGATCCCAGAGGTCTTTTCCAACCTAGTTGATTTTATGATTCTATTCCTAGGTGCAAGAAGATTCTCCAAAATCAGGGGTAAGATGCTTAAAATTCCATATGAGGATCTCTCTTTGGCCCAGTAGAAGTTGTGGGAACAGTATTATAAAGATATGCTTTCAAATAGTTTATGTTCATCTGCCAGAAAGTTTTTATTTTTTAAGACTAAGGATCAGTTGATAATAAATCTCATACTTGTGTGCAGTTGGATGTTATATGTAAGCCCAGTCACCTGTGAAACCCAAGCATTTGTGAAACCCAAAATTTGTGAAAGTTGGTTTTCTACACAAAGGCTCTACTGTTCTTCCAGGGGAATATATAGTGCCTAAATCAGCATCCAGATCGAATCAAGCCAGTGCTGAACTGAGCAGCAGGTGTTGAAGGGAAGTGCTATGTTAAAAGTTCTGAGTTAAAGATCAGAAAAATCAAGACAATGAAAAATAAGGATGGGAAAAGTAGAAGGCAGAACTAGGAATCAGGAGGGCAGAGGATGGAGATGCACACTTGGGATCTCCTACCATGTTAGACTAGCTTTGTCTGGAACTTCAGGGCAAGTTTGTGAGGTTTTCTCATTAGACTATGAAAAACACTCAGAAATCCTGTGGGAACAGGAACTTGCTGTTGAAATGAACTTCTGTGTCTTGAGTATGTGATTCTCCTGTCAAATTTCAGGAAATTGAAAGAGCTTTTGGTTTTGCCTTCTGTCCAACATGGCTGTAGAAACTGATCCCGTGGTTGTGGCTGCTTCTGAAATACTTCTTTAAATGGTCATGATAACATAGTGTTCTGCTCATGTCATTGTGCATATGTATGGATTATTTTTGTGGGGAGGGCAGTTTATTAAATTGTTTTACCTCAAAGGACAGGTGGATTGGCTTCACCATTCAGGAATAATTCAGAAGTAGATCTCTCTAGTTTATAACTTGGGGGTGTTGAGTTAAAAATGACCCTATCAAACCATCCACCTCCCAGGCTGTATTTGTAAGGTTTATTGATTGGCCCCATCTCTGTGATAGTGGTGGGGCTGAAGTCTCATAATTGAATATATCTAAGCAGTGCTGGAGCTCATGCAGAGCTCTCTGAGGTCACTAGAGCGGCCCAGCATCTTATTGCTGTTTGCTGCCAGTCTGTTTGCAGGTCAGGGTCCAAATATGTTGTGATATAGCTGAGGGACAGTGTGCGTGTGCTTACATAATTCCCCTTTGCTCTGTCACAGCTGAACTGGCAGGTATTTTGTCAAGATTAGAAAGGTAGCTCTGGCAAGGGCAGAAGGTGAGTGGCTGGATGTTTGTGTTTGCTGATGTTAGTGTTGAAAGGATCTGAAGGTAAGTAGTGAAATAGTTCATTCAAAATTGGTCATTCAAAATTACTTCACGTCCTTCTAAAACTATAAGGAATGTTGAATCTGGAAAAGGAGAGGTGGTTGAGAAGGAGAAAGTGCACATGAAAACATAGGAAAATAGCAGAACTAGTCATAGTAGAAGTAGTTGTTTGTTTCTAGTTACTGGAGTTCATTTTCTCAACACTTAAAAGAAACATACACATAGAGGGTTATGACTGAGAACTTTCAGGTGGGAACAGGATACCTTAGAAGGGAAGTGGTGTCCTTTAATGTATTAAACTTTTTATCTGCAGATCTACACTTGAATGCCACCTGACTGACTAGTGACATTGTTAGCTGCATGCCAAGGGCTATATGACCATTCAACAAACCACTGCAGACTTTTTTCCTTTTCCCCAAGCACAAATGCAGTCCCTATTCACAAGCAAAGCCTTGTGGAAAAGAACCAAGTGCAACTGAAGCTGGGATTGCTGTACATTGGCTGAGCTGAGTCCGTGCCAGTGTGCAGGGATAGGTACCAGCTTGGGACTGCTTGTGAGTGAGTTCTGTGCTGTGGAGCCCTTGTGGCTGTAGGAAGCAGCAGGTGTGGGCAACAGTCCATTCCTCAGAGACTTCAAAATTAAAATGCAATCTAGAATAAGTACTGCTGGTGTGTCATGGGCAGATTGAAGACCAGTGTACATTGTTACCTGTTGATCTGTTGGGTTATATTTCTAGCAAAAAGCAAAACAGTTAGTCAAAGCCTATCACTGGATATCATCCTTGGTTTTCCATCTAAGCAGGTGAACAGGAACTTGTAGCAATGGATAGCCTATGTGTAGGTGGTCTCCTTTCTTGGATTTCATTGATTATTCTTACTGCTATTGTTAGCAAGAGGAATTAGAAAAGAAATATGCAGAGACTGATTCGAGGGCTGCAGTTCATTTAAGTGTATCTGCTGATATCCTTAGCATTATAAGTCTACAGAATACAGTGATTTTTTGATGTTGGATTCTGAAAATGACTTTCCTAATGCCATTTAAAGCTTTGTAATTTGAAAGATGTAGCAATATGCATGAGATAATTTAAAAGCTGGATAAGGGAAAGCTTCTTTTTGAGGAATCAGTGAAGCAGCAGTACTAATAGTATGAAATAACACCTTGCATGGATAAATATGTTTTGCCTAAATTAACTAATTAGGCCAAATTCAAAGCAACCCTTTTCTTAGAATGCTTAAAATACAGTGTTCTAGTGTAAAACAGAAATAGGAAGAAGGCATAACACAACTCTTTCAGAAACCACAGTGACTATCCAGTGCATTCTAAAGTGTACCTCTTCCTCTGGGAATCCAGAGGAATCCAGAATTTCTTGCAGTCCAAGTCAACTGTTGATAAAAAGCAAGCAAAATCTGATGTATGGGAGAGTGCTGGCTGTATTAAATAGGTCATCAATACTCCTGTCTTTGTATCATTAGCAGATAAATAGCACAATCCCTGTATCTTTTGGATTCTGTTGTTTTATTAACTGCAAGGTCTGTGAGAGTTTCTTTGACTCCGAGAGAACCTAACACAAACTTTGATGCTACCTTTAAGTTTGGCTCACTGCAGATTTTCTCTGTGTGTGAGAAAGAAGAGTGTGTGTGCACACAAACCAAATGGTACTGATATCACTAACAAAGAAGATGGGGCAGCATTTGGATAGCCTGCTGCAGGCACCACAAATATCTCTTATTTACATAACATAAATGTCAATAGTGAATAACAAAGATACATGTTTTTTATTGTTAGCCTGTTTGTCTTTGTCTTTGTCTTGTAGCAAGCTGAAGTGCGGTTGAAGTGTCTTCTGGGACTGCAGGGAATTTATAGCAGAAAAGAACTTGTTTCCAGGATGGATCTCTTTACTAGCAGATTCAAGGTAAATAAATTACTTTTGCTGTTTTTTTTTAGTTTAGGTCAGGTGTATGCACAGGGTCTGATGTTTTAATCAGAGCTGATCTCCCCACTGTCTTGACTGACAGGAACTTAGAGTCCTGCAAAAACAGCCTGGTTGACTGAGTGGATGAAGGAGTTTTGCAGGGATGTTTCCCTGTGTTTCTATGGAATCTTCCATTTCACTATGGTCAGTTACCTCCACCATTCATCCACAATGGCCTGGATTCTTTCACAGGAACTTTGGCAGACGACAAAGAATTTTGTATGGCAAAAGTCCCTTTATTACTGCCCCTGATCTACCTTGTAGATACTGGACTTGGCTGTCCATGTATCACACTGATGTGAAGGAATGGCTCTTTCTTGATCTGCCATGTCAGTGTGAGTCTTGGAGAGGGATCCCTTATCTCCTTTCTGAACAAGTCAGGTGATGCACTGCAATTCTGAGAGTTTGTTTTGTGGCTGCACTGACCCTGTACACTGCCTTTATTGTATTCCATCATCCTGACTCATTTAAGAAGCTCTTTACTTTTTTTAATCCTGGCTTTCGTAATGATTTTGTCTGCTGCTCTTATCTCAGTGGGGTTGCGCCTTTTCAGTATTTGAATAAGAAAGCTCAAGATGTCATGACTGATACTTCAGTCCCTCTCAATCAGTACATAATCAATGTCTCCATGTGGTGCTAATTCATGTTCTTTTTGTGAAAGGTATAAGGCTTACCTCTATATCAAAGCAGTTGCTAATAGTTAAAAATACCTATAGCACATCCTCAGAGAACAGGAAATAGATTAATATTGGTATCTTAGGAATAATTATTTAGATTGAAACTTGGTTATCTAAAGCTGATCCCTGATTTAAATGATTATGTAGTAGTCCCTTATCTTTCTCTCTGCTGTAAGCTGCATAACCAAGTACAGGATTGATGTTCAATAAAGAATGATGGAATAGCTGCAGTCTGTCTGTACTGTGGTCTCCCTCTGTGTGGAGGATGGAATGTAAATGGATCATTGCAAACTCCATCCCCCAATCAAAAAACCCCCACCCAAACACAACTCTGTCCCCTCTGAGGAAAAGAAATCCAAACAGCTACACACAACATAAAAGTTTTGAAGTTTAACTCATGCTTTCTCAGTGATGGGAAATGTAATCATATAACCATCAATCCGTTTCCTGCACAAGTGAGTTTCACATGCTGTCTGTGTTACCATTGAGTATTCAAACTCAGGATTTGTGGACTTACACACCTTGCAACTGGATTGTGAGAAAAAGGAAGGTGCAAAGTAAAATGAATCTAGAGATTTAGGAATCGTATGTCAAATGAGGAAGCTGTTAGTCCCCAGTCAAGCAAGTCTAAAGTTTTAATATATCTTAAAGATACAGGCCATACTGAGGTGTGCAAGTTCTTGGTTACACTGGACAGGAAATTTCCAGTTTTCTGAGATGTTTGCATGTGTGCTTAGGTATAATAGTGTGAATTCTGGAGGTCAGGAGTATTGCTGCTATTCCATGAGGTATCTTTATGATCGTAATTATCTTTCCAAAAAAGCAGTGACTTCTGTAATGTGTAGGTACAGGCATTTTATTGTTGATGAGAGAAATGGATTATATAATACTTGTAATTTGAGGCTTACCTTCATTTAACATACTGAAGTGCCAATAGAAACAAGTTGTCAGTCACTTCTAATTTGTAGACTGTAGTTGATTTCTTGTGAATGCATACATTACATCTATAAAAATATCATATTACTGCATGATTAATTCAGTTAAAAAATTAACATGCTGTTAATTTTCAGGGGCTGGGGAACTACTTGGTAGTAATCAAGTTGCCTTATGTCTCTTAGGAAATAGCTGCTGAAATAAAAATAAATCTCTGCTGTACTAGCGTAGATGATGTAGCTGTAGCAAAAATACGTGTTTATTGAGAACAAACCGTGTTACATCTTTTTATTGTCGTTTTACATCCATTAGGATCGAATTGTGTCCATGCCTCTGGACAAGGACCATGAAGTAGCAGTTCAAGCCATGAAACTCTTGATGCTTATGTCACAGTAAATAATTTCTTTTTTAATTTACTGTATTGTTTTAATGGCAACAAGATCTAGATACAATCCTGCTGAGTCTTCCTGTAATCAGTTACATGTTGGGAAACAGTTGCTCCTGGCAGGATATGACTTAGAGTTCAAGCTGCTCAAGAAATGGCATTTTCTTTCTGTGGGAAATACCAATGTTAAGAGAGCCCTTGTGCTGAGATTCAATCTGAAAACTACATTTTTATACCTTTACACTTCCCTCTGAAAGGAAATGATGCATTTTCATTTTGGCTTTTCTCAAGCAGAACATCTGCGTCTCTTGGGGGAAGTTCCCACTGAAGATGGGGTCCCCACCCCATCTTCTGTCCCAGGGTTGCCAGGTCTTGACCTCTGCCAGCTTTCCTGTCTCCACACCTGATGCAGGAAGCTTTGAGCTTTGAGGCTGTTGCTAGACTTTGAGCTTTCAGATTCTTGACTCCATGGCAGAGAATCTGGGAACCACTAAGCCCACAGCAGACTGACCAGCAGGAAATGAGCAAGTGTATGTTATTTTGGTTTTGCTGAAGTGAAAAACTAACAGAAGAGTTGTTTTCTTGGGAAATTTACCTGCCAGCCATAGATTTGGTAGGGTAATGGCAAGCTGGAAGTGTGGGGACAAATTAGACTTATTATTACAGAAGTATATGAATCTTATTCTGATACATCCTTGAGAAGCATGTTTATTTTAGAAATGGATTTATTTGCAAAACACGTGGAGAATAAATTCTCTGTCCCTCTTTTTCAAGCAAAATGTAAATGAAAACCTCAGTGCATTTCATGGGTAATACAGTTGAGATGTTGAAACTCAGTGTCTTCTGTCTCTGAGTGTAAGTTGAATGCTGCTGTTGCAGATGCTTAAACTTCCATGTAGAGCATGACACATTGTCCATTAGCCTTGTGGGATTTGCTGCTGCATTTGAGCCAGAAGTGTTAGTCATGGATAGCTGGGCATGTAAACCTTAATAGACCTACTAATATGGTGTTGTTGGTATTTACATTAAATGTCAAGTATGTTTGTATATTGAAGTGCTGCTTTATAGTCCACTCTCTCACTTCTCACTCCACTGGTTTGAGTGGCATTTCTCCAGTCCTCCTTCCACAGGCACATCAGAGTAGCAGACGATGCTGCAAACACAGGACGCTTTTCTGAAGGTAGTGCCATTGTTTGGGCCCCACTGGTAGTAGCTGGGGTTCTGTTGTTTCTGTGTTCACAATGTCCATTACTACATCCCTGGTTCCCTGTGGTGTGTAGCTGTTGGAACAAAGCACAGTGCTGTGTCCGTGGATAATGTGTCCTGTGCTAGGAGGAGCAGCTCACCATTGTTGAAGTACAAAGATTCCATACACCAGTTAGGGTTGCCCTTGTTCTGTATCTGAACTAACAAGAGCTATATTGGCACTGCAGCTGTTTATTATCTCTGGCTGTATTATAAAGGATCATATTCTCATTAATGCAAGCTGCAGCTATAAAAGTTTGATCAATGTTTCTTTTCCCCTGAAGCAATTTTTTTCCTAATTTTGCTTAAATATCATTTCTAGTGTGAATAACTGCCTTCTAAAGTATTCTGTATGACATTTTTCCATCATAAAATATAGTTTTTATAAGTAAAAGTAATATATTTTGAAATTGTTTTAATTAGGCTGTGTAGAGGCCTAGAAAATACATTATTTTCTTTCTTTTTGCTCATCTGTTGCATAGCCAATCTCCTTTCTTCCACTGTCCCCCCTGGTTGCTCTGAACCCTGCTGATTTGGTTTAATTATTGGAGTGATGAAAGTGGGAACTGGGGACTCAATAAGCAAATTCAGTGTCAGCTCTTCTCTTTGATAAGACTAGTACTGACCAGTCTATGAAACCTGTGTGAGGAGAATGCAGACAATATAGACAGTCACATGCAGAGGCTTCTTAATAAGAGCCTGTATCAAGATGCTTTTCCAGCAAGGGAAAAACTGATGCCTGAGTTCCTACAATAGTGACAGAAAGGACTTGCTGCTGGCATTGCAGAAACAAAGACATTCAGAGCCATTGTGTCTCAAATAGATGTGTCTCAGCTCAAACACGGTGTCTGGATATTGAGCAGTAATGCTGCTTGATACATGCAATAAAGCATGAAAGGGGGTTGGAGGCAGCAACTCCCCTACTTTAGAAGGGTAATAGAATAATAAATGGCAACTTGTATAAGCGGCATGTCTACTAGGATACATTGATCTAATTAAATTTTTTGCCACTTTTGTCATGCTGTGTTGGCTCCCCTGTGAATAACTCACTTTTGTCATCTGCAAATTTGGCAACTGAATCCTAGTGGCCCAACTTGCATTTTTAGTCAGATGTGAGAGACCTTTCACATCAAGTTTCTATTTTTAAAGCTACTGGCAAGAATCTGTACCTGATGAATTTCCCTGAATTTGATTTGGAATCACTATTTACTTTTTAAAAATAGTAAAATCTTAACTGGTCAGGTACTGACCTTTAGAACATGTCTCTAATCTTGGAACAAATATTTTGTTGTTTCATGACAAGAGGCAAGAAACAAGGCCAGGATTAGCTTTTTTCTCCAGTTAGTCCATTGGATGATTTTTTTGGGGGAAAATTTTCCATGTGTGTAACTTTCTTTTCCTGGCTTCCAGAATTGTCTTTTGGGTGAGTACAGTAGCAAGACCTCATCACCAAGTAACTATTTTTGTGATGTTTCGCAGTTGCAGAAATGCTGAGCTCCATATACGTTTGTAACAGGTTTGATCATCTCTTAACTCTCACTGCATTCCAGTCCTGTGGAATATACATTGACTACTCTGTGTACTACTGGCCCATAAACCTGCTGTGCTGGCCTTTACATTCTCTCTTGCTTGCTAGAGAGGAAATGAAAACACTGATCTTTTTAATTCATTTGTATGTGTCACATTATTAAAAAAAATTCCCAGTGCTGATTCAAACCCCTCTTGCTATGCATATACTTGGTTTTTTTCCAAATCCATATTTGTATTTTCTTCTTGTCTGTCTCTGTGAGCTGAGATTTTTTATTTCTTGTTTGTTGCATATTGTCTCAATTGAATGCCAGTCTTCGGGCTCGTAGATTTCTATTTTTACAAAGCATGATGCGATCCCAAAACTGAAATGAGCATATGAGGTTTAGCATAATAGAAATTATTAATGATACTGAATTATGCATAATTGTTAGCATTAATGTTGCAAAGAATCTGACAGGAAATAGAACTAGGAACGAAATAAAGAGGGAGAAAACATGAGTGACAATGAGAGATTGTGGAATCTTTCCAAAAACACTGCCTTTCAGGAGGCAGATTAGATTAGTGTGCCTACTGCTAGACAATTCTGTTAATTTTTGTGTGCTTAGCTACCTAAAAGAGTAGAGGGATTTTGGAAAACAGCAGCAAAAGTAATTAGATAACTGTAGTAGATGTGTGTGGTAAGGTTACAAGTGGTGCAGGTAGGGGCACAAATCTACAATTAGCTTGAATATGTAAATAGCACAGGGTAAAATGACTTTGTATTACATTAGTTAGATGTAACTAGAAATTAAACTGAGCTTTAAACACAAACCACATTGGTCTGTCACAGCATAATCACAGTGTATTGCAGCATGCTCATGCAGTGTAAAGTGGTGGGAAAGGACTATTGTTATATTGTAGAGGCAACCATGTTATCATTTTGCTGATCACCAAAGTGTGTCCTGAAATACGTGCAGTGACACCAGAGGAGTGAGAGTGAGATAGCAGAACAAATCAGCTTATTTTTGTACTGGAAATTTTTATTGCAGACATTTGAACAGTTTCAGCATATATTTTTTGATGGATAGTGCTCTGCACAAATACTGGTTTTACAATGTATTTGGATGTTTAACTTGACTTAATTTTAAATGCAAAATGAAATTATTTTTTTTTTATTGAGATGCTGTATGTTGGATTGCCAATGTCATAGAATCATAGAATCAACTGGGTTGGAAAAGACCTCGAGATCATCAAGTCCAACCCTTGGTCCAACTCCAGTCCATTTACCAGATCATGGCACTCAGTGCCACATCCAATCTCAGTTTAGAAACCTCCAGGGATGGGGAATCCACCACCTCTCTGGGCAGCCCGTTCCAATGCCTGATTACTCTCCCTGGAAAGAATTTTTTTCTGATATCCCACTTAAATTTCCCCTGGCAGAGCTTAAGCCCGTGCCCCCTTGTCCTATTGCTGAGTGCCTGGAGAAGAGACCAACCCCCACCTGGCTAGAACTTCCATTCAGGTAGTTATATGTACGAGATCTTTCCCTTCACACCCATTAACAACAGGGATTAGAGTGGCAAAACTCTGAAAAGTACATCAGGTGTGTTTTTATTTTACTGTTGTGATTTTAGTGGTTATTCTTGGTATAAGCAACAGCACTGACCAAGTCAGGCAGCTCCAGCAGTCATGCCTCTTGCATACAGTAAAATGAAACAAAAACCAGCAGATATGAAATATTTCTACTGGTGCCATATGCAGAACCAAATCAGGCTGTGTCTCCCTCTAGAGTGTCCCAACTTCTTTGTGACATGCTCACACTGAAGTGCTGAGAAAATGGTACGTCATGGCATTGCTATGTGGAAGGCCATGCCCGTTTATTTTTAGGCACCTAAACACTGGCAGGAACTTCTGGCTTAACCTTTATATGTTGCTTGGCATTCTGAGGGCTGTGAATTTGCAGCAGTGTTATTGCTGTATTTGAAGTATTCTTTGAATGGCTTCTGTATGTAAAAAAGAAGGGTACTCATTTACTGTGCTAGTATTAGTGCGGGTGGTGGCAGGTGTAGTCAAGTGCTGCTGCTTCCAGAGACAAGTAAAATGAATGCCTGAGCACCCATTTGAGTGGGAGTAATGGATATAAACCTCATCGTATCACAGAGATTAGTAGTATGTGAAAACTACTAGTAGTAATGCACATAGGTATTCCTTCCCATTCAAGAAAGAAAAGGAAAAATGAAAAAGTGCTCAAGTGGTGTCATGAGTGTCTGTCAGCCTGTGCAGCAAAGATAAAGGGTTCTTCTCCCTTCCTTTGCTTCTGTGCCTGTAGGGGGTTGCTTCCTGTGCAGCTGAAGCTATTGCATTTGACCTACTCACATATTGAGGAGGAAGGAGATAATACTGCTGTAGATTAATGTAACTGGGACAAATTCCTAAGCTCTTAGAAGACAAATTCAGAAACAAGGAGGTTGGGATTTCAGAAATCGCAGAATAGCTGAAGTTAGAAGGGTCCAACCCACTGCTCAAGCAGAGCCACCTGGAGCACATTGCCCAGGACTGTATCCAGATGGCTTTTGCATATGTCCAGCCATAGAGACTCCACAGCCTCCCAGGGCAGCCTCTGCCCAGTGCTCTGTTACCCTTACAATAAAAATGTGTTTCCTGATGTTTAGAAGGAGCCTCCTGTGTTTCAGTTTGTGCCTGTTGCTTCTGGTCCTGGGCAGCACTGAGCAGAGTCTGGCTGCATTGTCTTTATCCTTCCATCAGGTACTTACACATATTGATAAAATTCCCTCGAGCTTTCTTTTCTCAAGCCTAAACAATTCCAGCTCCCTCAGCCTTTCCTCATAGGAGAAATGCTCCAGTCCCTTGATCATCTATGTGGCCCTTCACTGGTCTCTCTCCGGTATGTCTCTTTACTGGGGAGCCCAGCCCTGGACCCAGCACTCCAGGTGTGTCTCACCAGGGCTGACTGGATGGTAAGGATCACCTCCCCACATCTTTTGGTAACACTCTTAATGCAGGCAAAGGATACAGTTCACCTTCTTTTCATCAAGGGCACATTGGTGACTCATGTTAAACTTGGTGTCTACCAGGACCCCCATGTCCTTCCCCAAGGATAGAAAATCTCTGTGGAAAGGCAGTTAGATTAGTACTGGAAAGGCAGAGTCCTCAGTTTCTACCCAGAGAGATGGCAGGCAGCCTGCTGAACTCTTTGAGCCATCTGAACAGTTTAGGCAAGGAATTCTTTTAAAACAGAGACATTCAGGTATTGCATTCACTGTTTCCATAAATACATTAAGAGAAAAACTCAAATACAAAGAATAAAAAATTCAAATATAAAAATATGTACATTTGACTGTCATGTTCATACAGGAAATTACATTTAAGCGTAAGGAAAAAGTTTTTCATTGTGGGAGTGGTCCAATATTGGAACAGGTTGTTAGAGATCTTGTGGGGTCTCTGGCTTAATAGTTATTCAAAACATGATTGGACACATCCCTCGTCAACCTGCTCTAGCTGATCCTCTTCTGAGCACGGGGTTGGACTAGATCATCTGCAGAGGTGCTGTCCATCCTCAGCTGTTCTGTGATTCCATGTTGGCTCAATCCAGATTACTGTATGTTTGTAGAGAAATTTCTTATTTTCCAAGCTGTCCACAGTTAAAAAAAAATAGAGATGAAGACATCTTCATGGAAACTAGTGCTTTAAAAAAATTGAATAAGAAATTGACATTAAAAAGAATGAAAGAAACATTGTAGGACTACTAGTTTATTTCTGTAAATTCCCTACCGCCTTTTAATATAAAGACTTGCTATATCATGTGTTTTTATTTCTGTAAGTGCTCTTTGTCGTCATTCCTCCTTTTACTCTCACTTGTTAAACTTGTGGAAGTTCATAGCTTCACAGAGCACACCGTTGCTTATTCAGATACTCTAATGCACCATTTTACCTTTTTCAATTTCTTACTATTTAACAGTAATAAATGCATTTTTACTTTATTTCCCCAGCTTTCTAGATGGTTGAATGAGTTTCATAAATATTTTCCTTTATGCTGATTTTATCATATATATACTCAAAGTTATTTCCATATGTCCTATTACTGCAAATATATTCAAGAGAATTGCATGTTCCAAGAGTCCAGCAAAACCTGCCTGAAGTATGTAAGGCAGCTTTTCTTTTTGGTTGAGGGGAAGCATTATCTTGTGAGATTGATCCATCACTTTTGGAGACATACCATTAGCACTTTCATTTAAAGACCTTTTTAATGGATGCTCCAGTGATATTCTCACCTAATATGAGCTCACTTTTTTCAGTCAAGTTGGAGGATGTTTTGGGGCTTTGTGGCTTGTGAGGATGTGGAAGTGCTGAAGGATGTAATGGGTTGGAGACAAATGGGCAAGCATAGGAAGGACTGCTGATTTTTTTTTTTTTAGACATCACTCCTGGCATATGAAGAGCATGAATCCTCAGTTGTAGAGGGGATATTGGACAACAGCTCTAGATGATTTTAAACTTTTAACTACTTGAGGATTGAATGCAGTGGTAAATAAAACCCCTTTCATCTCACCTGGGTGTTGGGAGTGTAAGGATCTTGTATGCTGCTCTTTCATTCTCTGAACTAGCTTAGACCAGTGACGTTGCTGTGGCAGTAAGAAGCGGGTACTTTGAAACTGTAATCCTTGCTTTGGGCTTCACTTCTCTGGTATTTCTTTGTTGGGTTATTCAGCCTTGATGCTTCAGTTTCTTTTTTGTAGAAATTTGATACTAATACTATTTCTACCTCTCATAGGGTGCTCTAGGTTTACCAGTTGGCATGTGGTGTTCTCAAGATGTGTAGCTGAATGAAAAAATTTGTGACATTGAGTGTTTGTGCGGAGAGGTCACAGTGATAAGCATGCTATCAAGAATGTGTTCTGATTTCTTTTTATGTGTGATTCTGTACAAACCTAGTGTAATAGAATATAGGTTTTAAAATAATGTAATAAATTATTTAAAAATAATTTGCACTGCAAAATGAAGGCTTCTTATTGTTTATTATCTTCTATGGTGAACAGCTAAGCATAAAGCAGAGGCATGATTTTCCTGTTACTATTGTTCTTTTTACTGTGACCCCAATCAACTGTAATTATGCTTTAAATTAGTGTCCGTGTCCATGCCGGTGGGCCTGATTTGTCATGGCTTGCACAGACCTCTGTTTCTCTACACAGTGAGTGAAAGAACTCTTGACAGTTTTGTTTGAGAACATTTTTAGAAAGGCCCTACAAAAATGTAGCTGTGTAAACAAGTTGCATGGCTATGGAGAATCAGGTCTAGTCAAAGCTGGACGTAACATTCATACTGTTCTTTGCAGATAAACCTGAACTATAACTTCCGTTGTTATTTTTGCCTAGGAACTGTGAGGATGTGTTATCAGCTGAAGACTGTGAAATGTTATACCAGTTTGTTTATACCACACACCGTCCACTTGCAGTAGCAGCTGGGGAATTCCTGTATAAAAGGTATCTCTGCCTGCCTACTTCTTGCATATTCTCATTTGTTTTGGAATGAAGCTGGATTTATTTGAGGGGGCCATTAAGCATTCATTTTACTGCTGAAAGTGTATACCAGCTTTCTTCTGCTGAATCAGAAAAGAAATGCTGTCTGACGATAATTGCATGTTTCCCTGCACAGCCCTGGCACAACAGGCTGAGAGAAGTTGCAAGACTAAAACAGAGAATATGAAACTACTGACTGATCCACAAATGCCATGCGATGTTGAGAGCATGCTCTCTTTCTTTCCACTTTCTTTTGTTGCTTTGCTTCTTGCAAGCTAATCTGTCACCTGGCATCTGTGGATTTAATCCATAGCTTTGGTGATTAATCACAAAAATGGCCTCCTCTTCTCCCTTTGGAAGTTGCCTTACACATTGTAAAGGCTTTGAATAATGAGAGAGGCAGCAGATTAAAAAGCCCTCCCAATTTTCTGTCAGGTTAATGAACTATAGGGTTTATCTTCCTCAGGAGTAACTCTTATAAATGGGCAACAATGGTTGCATGAAATGAATGGAGTTGGTTTGCTAAAAGAGATAAATACTCTGTTTATACAGCTGAGAGAAATAATTTTGCCTTGCAAAAAGGAATGAAAATAAAAATATTTTGGCAAGAATTTTATGGGGAAAAATTCAGAAATAATAATTGTGTTTCCACACATGCAAAATCTCCTCCTTGTTGTCTTTTCCTGTCTAGCTGAATTGTTGACTTTCTTTAGTTTGTGGAGCCAAGTCCAAGAGAAAGGCAAATGAAGATAAACTTCTGTTTTGATGAGTCTTCTATCACATCTGCTAGACTTAATCTTTTGTGCTAGTTCTAATATTCCCTCATAAATCAAGTGTTTTTCCCCTCAGAACTCTGCTGTTTTTTGCCATCAAAGTGGTTTGCCCTCATAACATTACTTTTTCTACCGAGCTTGCCAGTGCAGTGTGAACACCTTGACCCTGTAAACCTCATCCTTTTTCTTGTTTGCTCAGTTCTTCTTTCCAGCACTTCTACCAGTATAGAAATGTTCGTTCTGGTGTGATAGAGATATTAGGGACACCCTCCTTTCCCTGCTCATACTGCTAAAAGTTTTAGTATAAACACTTATGCTTTCCACCCCTGCTGCCCCTTCTTGGTTTGCACAAGATCTCCTCAATGTCTGCATATTTTAACTTAGGTTACTCAGCTGGCATAAATTACATGAGCAGAAGTGCTTCCTGAAAGTATAAGCTTTAACTGCCCCTTTAGTAGTGTGTTCTAGCTCCTGAATCCAAGGTGTTTGGGCCTTGCATTAATCCGTGGGGATGGCCTTCCTGTATTTATTTTGAGATTAGCACCTTTTGTGTGAGCAGTACAGTCACAGCCATTGTGGATAAAGGGAGAAATAGAAATTGAAGTGTCATACTTCAGACAGAAAAGGAAGAACAGACTTTCCACTGTATTTGTGAAGCTAATTGCCTCTTACAAATACAAAATACTGTTGTTTTCTTTAAGAGGCTGCAGTTCCAAGATGTACCATGATGTGAAGAATGGCTGTGTAGTAATAGCTCTACTCCTGTTAAGGTTTAAATTTGTTCTAGAGCAAGCCCCTTTTCAAGCATAAACAAATGTCTACGTCATCAGATGATCAGTTCTGTGGAATCTGCATCTATTGTCCAGAAAGCTGTCAGAGTGCCTGTGAAATTATCAGAAGTAGTCTCTGCACCCACAGGGACAGCAGATCTCTCATCATGGAAAGCAATCTAACCTCTTTTCCTTTCATCTGATAAAAAAGTCTAATGTTATTTGGGTTAAATAAATAGGAGAAATATAGTTCTTGGAATTTCAACAGAATTAGTGTTACATTGGCAAATGAGTTTAAGGACAACATGGCAGAACTGGACTGACTTCCTTTTCTGTTGGCAGGTTGCTTGTTCATGAGGGAGATGAAATGCAGCCCAAAGGAGGGAGAAAGTTTGGGGCGAGTACTGACCAGTTGAAAAGATTAATACACTTTTTCCTGGAGAGTGAGGTGAGGAGAGTAGCTCCTGCAGTAATCCTTTTATATCCAGTATTGAAAGTTAAATGAAGTATTGGCTTCCATTTGAAATGAGTTTCTGGTGATGAGCTCTGGACTCTTTGGTGTTTGGAATGTTTTTACTCTCTAGGTTAAGTTTTTAATGAAGACATTTCTGTTCTGTTTTATTAAAACAAATTTACAACTATGTTAATGGAGAGAATCAGTGCTGAAGCAGTTTCTGAAAACAACTTGAAAGACTAATGCCACCAAGTGAGCGTTTTTTGGTCTGTGTCCATGTCTTTCTGCAGGTTGTAGTACCATGGCTCCATGTGTAGTTTTACTGAACGTTTTATCAGCTTGAGTGTTGTACTTCACTATTCAGCTTTTGCAGAGTTGCAGGCCTATATCCAGCCCAGGTGTCTCAGGCAGAGCAGTTTTCAATCTTACTGCAAAACATGTCATAGACGACTCTTTTCTGGTGCTATGATTGGGTTTTAGGTGGTACAATCAGCAACATAAAAGCAATACAGAAGGTAGTTTTAAAGAAATTATTTCAATTACAAAGGAAAGATGTCCTAAAAAGAGAAAAGCAAATATTTTTTGCTGCTTTTCTTGCTTTTTTCCTCCACTTGCCTGTGTTGTATCAGATTGAAGACATGGTGTTTAAGTGTTGATTAACCTCAGACAAAGTATGTTTGAATATGTGTGAGTGACAAAGCTTTGTCATTGGTAAAAAGGGAGATGAACAAATGAAGCTGTATTTCTTTTAGTTTGTGTTTGCTTCTATAAGCTTGTGTTTTTAATGCCTAGCTACACAAACACGTTGCATACCTCGTAGACAGCTTGTGGGACTGGGCAGGCAAATTCCTGAAGGACTGGGAGTGCATGACAACTCTTCTATTGAAAAATGCTGAAGAAGGTGGAGAAGGTGGGTAAGCAAAGAGCTTTGTTTTTATTGAATGAATCTCTCCATGCTGTTTTTTGAACCTTGCCTTAGCTAGTTTAAGATCATTTCATATTGATGTACTGTGGTCCCCAAGTGTCACAAAGCAGAAACAACTCAATGCACTGCCAGTGGGATATTTATATCATTATTTTTGTTTTATTCAGTATTCTGTATTTATGTAATGTTAGTTTACAGACAGTTGCTCAGATGAATAAATTTGCTGCTGCTTCATTTTCATTTTTATTTTGTGTGATGCTGAGACTGATTTACTTACAGCACTGGATGATGCCCAGGAATGTGCTCTCATTGAAATTATCCTCGCAACGGTTAGAGAAGCAGCTGAAGGTCATCCTCCAGTGGGCAGAGGTGCAGCCAAAAAAGTCAGTGCATCTTAGTCTTATTTATTGTCCTATAATCACATTCTCTTTGCCTTATGTGCTTTGCCAAGCAGCATGTTCCTAGTGGTAGGTATATTTTAGGTAATAAAATGGCTTATTTTTGTGAAACAATGCAGTGTCTTTTGACCTCTACATCATAATAGAAGTGGATGTTCAAGGACATGGCATGAGAGAAAAGCTACTTGAAGCATGTTATTGACAAATGATGAGCATTTTATCCATGAGATGTAGCTGTTCAATGATTTGCATCTAATTTAAGGTTAACAAAAAGAGGTAAAGCATCTGGTTTTCTCCATGGAAAACTGTCTTTATCCTACCTTGATACACTTGAGGCAATGGCATGTGAGTTAATCTTAGGTTCCATGTAAAATTCTACTCAAATCTTAGAGATTTTGTAATTGAAACTAAATGGTTTATTTGCAGATTCTGTCAGTAAAAGAGAAGAAAGTACAGTTGGAAGATAGTACTAAAATTACTGAACACTTTATTGTGGTGCTTCCTCAGCTCTTGGCAAAGGTAACCAACAGCTGCTGTCTGAGTGCATGTTAAATATTTCATTAAAATTCCCACAGTATTCTCATACCCTGTTTTTTTCTCTGCAGTATTCAACAGATGCACAAAAAGTGGCAAATCTTCTGCAGATTCCTCAGTATTATGATTTAGATGTTTACAGTACGGGACATCTAGAGAAGGTGAATAGGAATTTGGGTGATCAGTTCACGTGGAATGTATTAAATCTATGTGACAATGTAGAGAGTTTAGTGGGATTTGGAACAAGTAGGAGGTCATTGAAATAGAAAGAAATGGTCTCATAGCTTAAGGAAAGTGGTCTTATTCAGGATTTAGTTTTTGCTTTGGGGCTGCCAAAGAAAAGCCATACTTCTTGTCAGTTCTGATATGCTGTGACTGGCCCTGGTGGGTGATGGTTTGTGGTTTCATATGGTAGGACTGGCCCTGGGTTTTTTCGTTGCTGGGTGGAGAGAGGGTGGGTTATGCCATGTGTCTAAGTTGGTGTCTCCTAGGAGTTTACTACAAAATAGGTTTCATTCTCCCTGACGGCTGACTCTCAGCTGCTGGGGAATGACAATAACTGAAAGATAAGAATGGAGATAGTATATCTGCTGATGGGAAAGGGATGGTCAGAAAAGGATAGATGAAATCTTTGAAATAGCTTAATGTATTCTTAAGCAGGGATGTTACAGGGAGGTAATGTTAGGCGAACACGCCAAGGTTAATTTCAGCACAAAACGTTAACTGGAGTCAGCAGAATAGCAGAAATTACCTCCTCACACTAGGAGAGAAGGCCCCAGTTGCTGACATGGTCCAAAACTTTCTCCATCCTCCACTGCTGAGGAAGACAACTTCTGTTGTTTGGAGACACACCTGTTTTTTGAGAAGGCATATTTTATTCCCTGCCTTTGCCTTCATGTAGTGTTAAACATGCAGTTACTTCATTCTTTAGGAAGACCCAGAGACTTAATGATGAAAAAGAGCTATAAACACAGAAAAAAGTTGTATCCCCTAATCCTGCTTCTCTGCTCCTTAGACTGACATTTGTTTCATCTTGATTCTATGACCTACAGAGATATATGGGCCTAGTGAAATGATTTAAAACATAAGTGGATTTTTGTACAATTTACCTATATATACCTATACCTTTTATTGCCTGCAGCATTTGAATGCTTTGCTGAGAGAGGTAAAAGACATTGTGGCCCAACACTCTGACATGTCTGTCCTTGAGGCTTCCTCCAGGACTTATTATATCCTCTGCAGAGAAGAAATTGCCATTTATAGCCAGGTGGATTGTGCTCGAACTCAACTGATAGATGAGTTGATGGAACAGCTTAACCAGCTACTTAATTGCTTCTGGGAAAAGGTGAGTATGACTCACTGTGGAGGTAACCAGACTGTTTCACTATGAAAAAAAGGAAGACACAAAAAGTTAAGGGGGCTGTGGAACTATGCTCTCTCTGCTGTTTCTGCTTGAAGGGAACAGAACTTTGAAAGATGGGTTTACACCTCTGAACAGACTGGTTGTTCGCATTTTAATGAAGCAGATGTATTTTTGCAGGAATAGAGTGAGGAAAGTAACAAGCAAGCTTGTCCACACAAGCAGTAGGGCATTTAATGTCTTCTGGCACGTTTTTATTGGACACTGATATTGTAAACTGTGTCAAGATAAAAAATCCCCTAACCTCAGACTGGAACTATTGTGTTGATCTGTGTCAGTGTGGGAGAATGTGTACTTATGTGGAACAAAATAAGTGCTAGGCCAGGTATTCTGGACCTAAGCTCTATAGTTGCTTTGTAGTTATTCTAGTACTGTGCCAAAGATACTATGTGCAAGATCAGCTGGTAAGTGCTCTGTATCTATAGGTGATGAGATGGTTCCCAAAAATGTATGTTTCTGTGCTTCTATATATCTGACTGTACACGAGATGCTCTATGTGCTGTCTCCTTGGCTGTAGGGAAAAAAAAAGCAAACAGTAATCTGTAGTACAGATTTTACAGCTTTGGGAGTCTGTGAAATAATGACTTTTCCCCTTGAAGAAGGACTGCAGAGTCTCCCTAAAAGTTTTTCATTAGGTCTAAAAAGCAGAAACAGCTGGTGGTGATATGAATAGCTTGCTGGCTGAGCTGAACAACAGAAGCCTGCAGCTGATCTGATCAACTGTGCCGTCATGAACAGGTGTCATGCCATGATATGAGAGTTAACACTGGCAGGTTTTTATTGGACACTGGGAGATTGTAAAATGTGTCAAGCCAAAAAATCCCCTAACCTCAGATTGGATTAATTTTATTGGTCTTAAATAGAGATCTGTGTCAATGTGGGAGAATGTGTACTTATGAGAAACAAGATAAGTGCTAGACCAGGGATTCTTCAACTCCCCCGTAGTGTGATCCCTATCTAAATAAAGAGATTTTTCTCCTGGAACTCCTCCCTTCTAATTCCTGGTTGTATATATCGTCCCCCAGAATCACGTAGTAGACTTGTGGAAACTACAGCAATTGCATCTATGGGAAAGTATTTCATATATTTTTAGCTATCTTTGAATGTGATCTGGCAGCTGGAAGCAAGGAAGGTCAGCACCATGTGAACAGTTAGCTTTCCAGAGATCCTTAGCAACTGTGTGAGGGACCATGTTAGTCTAATTGCTAGTTTTTAACTCTATGTTAGCAATACTGCACTCTGGGGAAGCTGCCATGGGTTTACTAATGGCAGGGATGTGTCCTTATATAAAATTTCTGTGCACTTGTGTTGTTTTTTTTTTACTGTAGAGGAAGAAATGAATAGCATGGGTAAAGGTGAAGGTGCTGGGGAAGGCTGGAGGAGAGCGATTCAAGCTTATGGGCTCATTGGGAATAGAGCATAGTAGTGGCCTTGGCCCACACTGGCTAATTCCTTTCTCTTTCCCAAACTTTCATGATTTAGGAAGGAGGATTTTGTACGGATGCAGGAGCAATTTCCCGGATGAACTCCGCTTTGAGAAGAGTAGCAGCTTTTTATAAGTGAGATGTTTATTTATGCAATTTACATTCCCATTTACTTAAAATGTTGACTTTACACATGAAAAGTGAGAATTGCTTTTTGGGTTTTAAGAGGGTTTTGCACATGGGAATGGAAATGATCCCTATGAGAAGTGCTGCAAGGTTTAGCTTCCTCATAAAAGAATTGTACTCTTGAATATGGAATTCTTTTTTGGACCCTTTCCTGAGATTGGAGCTTCAGCCCTAATGTGGCTGAGAAGTGTGTGCTACAGAGTTGAGATGTTGAAGTGGACACAGAGGTCTCCTCTATGGGGCCTCTGTCCTCGCTGCGTGCTTTTCCACAGCCTTGCTGTCAACACTGGTGATCATTCTGAAGAGGGTATAGTTGAATGTAGTCTTTTTCCCCAGCAGATTTAATCTGCTTTTTTTATTTTCAGTTTATTTGATCTTCTTTTTTTTAAAAGATGTTTTCTCAAAATTTTGGTCCTCCAGGGGTTGTTCACCAAGTAAAGTATCATGCAAGGTAGTACAGAGAGTGGGGGAACTGGGCCTTCTTCTCAATATGTCTTTTACCTATCCAGTGTGCTGTTGTTGCTCTGTTTTTGCAAAGAGAAGTCTAACACTGAGTTGTGAATACTCAAGGCTGCAGTGTTAGATCATGAAAACTTACCTTTCCACTCCTTATAATTAATATTTAGTTGTTTGATGTTATTGTTCTACATGATTTGAAGGCAAAAATAGGATGCATTTGAACTGTTTTATCAGGTGAGACTTCATTTCTTGCTTAATGTATCATTATTATTACTTTTGCAGTGCCCATGATCTCACCAAGTGGAATCTGTATGACAAGACCTTAAGATTCCTGCTGTTTGAAACAGAACATGGGAGTTTGCCAGTTCTGGTGTGTTGTTAATATTTAACACTGTAAGAGGTTTTTCTTGATGAAAGCACAAAGAAGTAGAAATTATTAAATAATCTTATATATCAATGTCCTATGAGGCAGGAAGAGACTGTTTGCATTTCTCAATGTGGGAAACTGAAGCTGTCTTTGGTATAACATTATTGGAATCTGTAAATTCATGCCTTTATATTAATTTATTTTGGAGGTTTTCCGGAGCTGTGATAATCATCTGACATTTGGAATGATCCTTTGTCATAGTCAGTACTTCAAATGATTGCACAGTTTCACTTTCAGTATGTATGAAATTGTTGGGACCATGAGGAGCCCCTTTTAAATTGCATTAACCAGAATTGGGAATACTTTGGACCTGTTGCTTACATGCTGACTCTAGTAGTGGTTGGAATTACCAATTGTCTCAACTGCAGCCTTTTGGTTTTCTGGTGGCCTCAACTCAGACATTGTCTGTGCCAAGATAGAGTTGTATATTCTAGGATTACAAGGTGAAGAACTCTAGGAATTATGAATGTTAACCAGCTCGTGTTTTCAGGAGAGAACTGGAAGGATTTTGTGGGAAGAGGTGGAATTTAGTTGAGTAGGGAAAGCCTGCAACCTATAGGTAGAGAATAAAGCTTTTGAAGTGCCAAGATTTGGCTTCTGATCTGAATTGCCCTCTGGAGTAGTCTGTGTTTTATCAAAGACTGCAGTCAAATCCTGAGAAGCAAAGCTGAAGTTAGCCTCTATGAACACACTTCTGGTACATGGGTTACTTTCCCTTGAAGTCATCAACATGTCAGAGAAATTCTGCAGAAGCAGTACCTTAGTAATGAAGTTTCTCAGTGGGCAATGTTTGCTTGTGTGTAAACCTATTAAGTTTGTTTTAAGGGTCTAAGTACAGTTGAGAAATGGTTGTGCTAGCAGCATGCAGAATATCAGGCTTGAATGCTTTGTTTAGTCCTAAGCTTTTTGCTGTTGAGCCTTTTATGTCAATAAAGGACATGTGTTTTTATTTGCAGATTATCCTGCCAGCTCTCCAGTGCACATATTTTTCTCTCCTGTGGCAACTAGCTGCAGTTTCGGAAAATTCTCCCAAGGTTGGCCACTCACATAACTTTGAAATGCAGACTTGTGCCTCTAGAAGTTTTAAGTTACTTTTCCTGTTCTCAGATTGCCTGAAAAAATGAAGATTTATACGAAGATAATTAGTGTGTTTTCCTGAGGAAACCAAATTGCGTTAAGGCCTTTTCTCTCTATCTAGCCCTCTTTTTTTAAAAAAGCATTTATGCTTTTTCAGTCTGCAGGAGAATAAATGAACAATGGTTCACCTCTATTTTTACTACAAAACATGTGCATCGAATTTGAGGGGCTTGATGCGGATAAGGAACTTGTTTCACTGCCAAACAGTTTGTTCTTGTTTTAAGCAGCAAAGAGTATTCAGTGAACACTTCAGGAAGTCCTGTTGCTTTGTTTCTTTTTGTTTGTTTGCTTGTTTTATGTATATATTTCTGGCAGAAAGGTTGAGGAAAGTGGTAATTTTTGTCATCAGCAGACTATTTTCTTAATTGATTTTATAAAGTGCCAAGCTCTGGCAGGTATTTCAGAAGGCAGTCTAGCTTAAGACATCAAAAAGGAACACTCTGTAATGCATTGGTTCACATATGAATGTGTACCTATGGGACTCCTCTTCATGGTGATTTCTGACTACACGGAGTGCTGCTCTGTCTGTCATTCTGTCCCCTTCCCTGGTGTTCCTGTGCATACAGGACAGGACGCTGACATGGACATGTGTTTTGTGCGAGAAATGCTAGCTGGGAGATTACCCGTTTGGTGACTGATTCACTGTCTATTCCTGTCCCATTCCATTCCTGTGTGGATGTCCACATCTCTCACTGCTCTAGTTTGTTGTGACTTTCACTCCAGACACAGTTAGCTTAACTGGTAATGGGGCAGCACATTTTTTAATTTGGCCTTTCATACGGGAGCAGATTTTGATTGGAAGCACAATGTGACAGCCCACTCTGCAGGGCCAAATTTGGATGTTGGCAGAGAGAAGTTCCAAGAACAAAAAACCCAACCATTTCCTGGACAGAAGCTCTAGGACTGTTACTTCCCCCTTGCTCCTCCCCCAGTTCTTCTCAGCATGCCCTGGGATAGATCTCCTTTCTTATAAATGTACGGTTGCATTAGCATGAAATCCAGCCCTCTTGAAAGAGCATTCCTCTTACACTGACTCAAGCTCAAAGCTGAGTGCAGTGCAGCTGGGACCTGGTGGGGGATCAGAAAGTCCTTTATGTGGCTGTGGGCCACATAAGCCTCTCATCTTAACAAACAGAGGTGTCTTAAGTTTCTGAGTGTCAAAGTTAAACTCTATTCCCTCTGTATTCAATAGAGGGGGCAAGAAAAGCAACTTCAGAAGGCAATGCACATTGAAAATTAGGTGGGATGGACCAGTGCTTTTTATGACTCTACTTCCATTGTAATCACTGCTTCATAAGGATAAGATGAAGTGAATAAGGGAATATGTGCTGCCCACCCTACAGAGGGAGAAACAAAGAGTTTATGACTTGCTGAATACCAACCACTGGCCTCAGCAAGTGTGACAGATACAGTTGTTCATAGCTAGTAAACTATCGTACCATGAGATGTCAGCTTCTTTCTTAATGTCATCAACTGTGCTATCTTAAGTGAATAATATTAGTGGAAGAAAGATACAACTGCTGTCTGTTCTGTACTTCTCTGTTGAATCAGTCCCTAACATGTTGGTCCTTTACCTTTCCTAAAATTGTTTTTAGGAGACTCTTTTTCCACTAAGAAGGGAGCTAGGATGTTTCAGTCAGATTTGCACGTGCTTCCTCCACCATAAGGAAAAAGATGTAAGAGAAAAGGTTTGTGTTTCTCTATCACTTAATTAGCATTCACGCTCAGATCTCCTTTTAAATGCCTGCCTTTCTTTTCATACTTGTATTTTCTTCTACCAATTTGTGCTATGTTTTTGTCTCTTAGCAGGAAAATGACTCTTTATAAAGACAATCTGCAACTATTTATTTTAAATAAGAATTTAAGTTATGTTAGTTAAAATACAAGTTAGTGCTTTAGTCAGGCATAGATTTGTGTCTGCGTGAGTCCATCTGACTGAATCTGAATGAAAATCATTGTGTTTTCTGATTAGGCTGTTCAGTGTACTGGTTGCTATCATTGCTTTATTAATGTCTTGCTATGAATATTACTTAAAAAATGGAGAAATTGTCCAGCAATTCATGTGTTAAAAGATACATATTGGAACATAACAAAGCTCTTCTTATTTCCCATGGAAGTTTGAAAAGCTTCAAGTGGTGTTCATGATACTTGTATACACTGCATCCTAAGGTACAAGGTTTGGAAGGGCTTAGCTGTGGTATTTCACCACAATTGAGGCAAATAGAAATCTTTAGTTTGCAAGGAAGAAGGAGCTGGATTGTTTTTGATGGAGATGCAAAGTGGAGTTGGCATGAAAAGTAACATGGTCTCTAAATCCTTCTTTGGCTTTGTTTGCTTGTCACAGGCCTTCATGATACTCTGTGACTGGTTGCTGATTTTGAGTCATCAGGATTCAAATAATAACAAAGAAGCAGTCAGACTTCTAGGTTATCTTCCTAACTCATCACTTCAGGAAAACCTGTTTTTGTTTATCCGGGAACATGTTTTTATGGATGAAGAAGAGGAAAGAAAAGGTTAGTCATTTTTGTCACTGGAGAAACAATCTACTTCTTTTGCTATAATTTGTCATCTGCAGTGAATATATCAGGAAAAGGGGCTGGCCTCTTTGTTGTTGTTATTTTGGGGTTGCTTTGTTTTTTTCTGGTTGGACCCTTTATAGATAAAATGACTGACCTTTTATTCATTGATCTGTACCAACTGTGCATTAACCATAGGATATAGCTGCCAATTTACTGGTAGGATGAAATGGACTGAAGTAATTCAGGAATGGGTGAGAACGTAAAAATATTTTGTAGGCTGACTTTCATGGTACACATGATATTAGAGAAGGCCTTGCAGTGTTGTGATGTGGCTCTCTCTCTGTGTACCCTTCTAAGCCATCAGAGTAAAGGACTAGTGGACTTTGATTTTGGGGCTGTGGGGTAGATTTCACACAGAGGTTTGGGTTGGAAGGGATCTTAAAAACCATCTAGTTCCAGTCCCCCTGCCATGGGCAGGGACCCCTTGTACTTGACCAGGTTGCTTAGAGCCCCATCCAACCTGGCCTTGGACAAGGATGGGGCATTCATGAATTCTTTTGAGCAAACTGTTCCAGTGCCTCACCACCCTCACAATCAAGAACTTCTTCCTTGTATCTAAGGAATAAATCTGCCCTCTTTCAGTTTAAAGCCATTCCCCCTTGCCTTATGACATGCCCTTGGGCAAAGTCCCTCCAGGTGTTGTCAGCCCCACATCAAGTACTGGAAGGCTTCTGTAGGGTCTCCCTGGAGCCTTCTCTTCTGCAGGCTGAACGACCCCAGTGCTCTCAGCCTGTCTTCAGTGGAGAGGTGTTCTATTCCTTTGATCATCCTCATGACTGTCCTCTGGACTTGATTCAGCAGGTCCACATCATTCTTATGTTGGGGGCCCCAGAACTGGATACAGCACTCCAGGTGGGGTCTCACCAGAGCAGAGTAAAAGGGCAGAATCATCTCCCTCAACCTGCTGGCCATGCTGCTTTTGATGCAACCCAGGATATAGTGGACTTTCTGAGTCATGTTGAGTTGCTTATCAACCAACACCACCAAGACCTTTTCCCCACAGCTGCTCTCAGTCTGATGGGAAAATAGTATTTGTTGCTCTGTTGCCTTTTTCCAAACACATTTGGAAGCTGTATTGGAGGTTGTAATTATGAAAGCTAGTTTCTTTTGGAAGTGTTTTGAAAATAGATTGTTAGCTCATTGTGGTTCTGAGGCCAAGTTCAAGTGTCACGCTTTGAAAAAAGAAGTTCTAGGATTGTTTGTCAAACTTGTCCTTCAGCTGCTCAGATGAGTTCTGTGTTGTTTTGGGCACCACACTTCTTCAGGTCATACTGTATATGCATGAACTCTGATGGACCAAAATTGCAACAGGGAGGTAGTAGAAGAGTATCTCTATTTGTAAAGGTAGACATACAGTCAAAAAGATTGCATAAGCAGGTCTTACTGTCCTAGTCGTGGGAGTTAATGAAGCAGGTTGTATTTCAGGTTGCTTATGTTATGTATGTGAAACTGGTAATCGATCCTGTTTTGAGTTAGGTGACCTGAGATCTTTTTCAAACCCATTTTCTACAATGCTCTGAATTTCTCAGTTCTCACCACAACAGATCCCTGTCATCCTGTTGCATGTTCCGTTCTGAACAAGTGATTTTGTGATGCTATGGGTGTGCTTATCTGTGTGCACAGCTGGCGGCTGTTTCATCCTAGTTTTAACTCTAATTTGAAGATACTTCTGATTAGTCATTTTCCTTATGTATGTTTCCAGGCCCATAGTCCCTCTAGAAGCAGAAACAGTCTTTTGGCAGCTGATAGCTTACATGTGCAGCCATAAAGATTGTATCTTAGCTCTCCTGCTGCAAGAAGCTCTTGCCAGGCACCTTCGTAGCATTGTTGGAATACTCTCAGGAGTATTTGTTTTCCACAAGTTATCCAGCTAGTAATTAACTCATGTTCCAGACACTTAGTATGCTCTTAATGCTATTAAATGGTATTTTTCTTTCACTCTTGTTCATAACCACTTGGAGAGTTTCATTTGAATTCTTGTTGACTGTGTGTGACTACTTTTGTAGGGTTTCTGGTGAGTTTTGTGTTACTTTTCTAGCATCTGTTTTATTCTAGGAAAAAAAATGTGGTTGTAATTTTTCTGGTCCCTTCCATTTGTTTATTTGTGCCTTTTATTCTACACTGTTTGGTTCTGTTCTGTAGCTGTGAGCAGTGTTGTACAAGGAGTTATTCTGACTAGTAGAAATGCAAAAACCCTATGAAGATCAGAGTAGAAGACTGTGGAAATAACTTGTTTTTCCTGTCATCAGTTGCAGCCTTTGAAATGGGAATAAACTTGTGTTTTCTGATACACACAGGAATGAGTGCTGGCATCTGTTGCTTCGCGTGTTGCCTGAACAGCTCAGTCTTTGCTGTTTAGATGAAAGTTGGTCATTTAAACTGAGATAACTTGAGCAAAGAAATAGAACAAAGCCTCACTGCTTTTGTTTCCTTAGACCTGACAGAAGAGGAAGAGGAAAAGGATGAAAGTTGCAAACTTGATGACTTGCACAAAAAGCGGAGTCTTCTTGCGGCATATTGCAAGTTAATAGTGTATAATGTGATAGAGATGACTGCAGCTGCTGAGATCTATAAGTATTATGTGAAGGTAATGTTTTAGATAAGGTTGCTCTCCCTATCAGTGCATTTTAGTTTTTGAAAGTTACTTCAGTGTTTGTGAAAGATGTGGTAATAGTGTTAAGGCTCAGAATGCTTTTATAATCACAAAAGGGCTATAAAGTCAAGCAAGAGCGGGCCAAATCTCTTCAATTGGCCCCACAAAAGTGCCTCACTGCAGGCAAAGCAACTGAAAATTGAGCAAGGGTGTTTGTCTGAACATCTGCTCTTCAGTTTCTCCAGAGGCTACTGCAGAGAGGCAGTTTATGGCTGGGGAATGTTTTAGCTGTAGAGGTTCTCACACTGAAGTGGTCACTTTACTTCATACAGCTCATGCAGCAGATGGCCCACATTTCACCTGAGTCCCAGGGTCGAGACAATTAGCAGAGCTTCAACCGCTCTGAACTGGGTTTCAGGAGGGCTTAGAACAGCACAAAGTGGGAAGTTTCCTTGACTCAACTAACAGTACTTTGGAAATACTTGAATATGAATCTTGTTCTTTACTTCCTTGGCAAGCACCGATTAAAACTCTTTGTTTCTCTCCTGAAGAGGCTTTTTTATTTTTTTATACGTAATTAATACTTAACCATTTCAGTGAAACTTTAATCTTCACACTACTCTTTAAGGAGCATACCATTGCTTTACATATGAAATAATATAAAAAGTCCAGTTTTCATCTTTCAGTTTGTGTGTTCTGATATTGGGAGTGTTTTACGAACTTCTTGTGTCACATGAACAGTCACATATTTTGTGTACTTCCAGTATTAAAGAAAGGGAATGATAATTCACATTTGTTTTGTTGTTATTGCTAGACCTACAATGATTTTGGAGACATAATTAAGGAAATGTTAAGCAAGATGAGGCACAATAACAAAATTCAGAGTGCCAAGACACTGATTCTTTGTCTGCAGCAGGTGAGTTTGAGGTTAAAGCAAGAAGCTGAGGGCTCTTACAACAGCTGTAAAATTTTTACTTACCATGCCGTAATTATTCAAAATCATTAGTAAACCTAGTGAAAGAAATTACTTCCTTTTCCTGCACTTTCTATGTGTATCTTGATTTTGCATGTTATAATTAAAGCTCCTTTAAAATCATTACACCTATTTTAAAAGGTAATTTTGTGCACAATTTTTTGATCATGTTTTTAATCTTCCAATATGTTAGAACTGATGTGAGATTATGAAGTGTTTCTTGGGACACAGTAAGTGTTCTTGTAACAAATGTTAAGGATATTGTGCTGTGTTAGATGGACTATCTTAATTCCTGTTGAATGCAAGGAACCATGGATGTGCCTATGGCTGGTGAGCTCCAATTCCCTGTATTTTCATAATTTTTTTCTGGAGGAAAGTGGGTTGCAGCTCTTCTGCAGGGTCTCAGTTGCTGGGGCTTGCAACTGCTGACTGATAGCCAGTTAGCTATTTTAGCAGCTGCTTTTGCCGGCTCTGCCCATGGCTATTGCTCCTGGTAGCTTGGAGTCATGCTGTAATCCAGAGAGCAGGCTCCTCCCAGAGGGTACTGATACATGAGCTTTGCTTATTTCATACACATTGCCAGGGCTTAGATCTGTGAACTAGCCCTTGAAATCTGAGTTTAGATGAGGCTGAGCAGCATTTGGCTACAAATATTCTGCTGACATAGTCAGGAATTTGTGTTTAGGTATCACATAGACAACAGGCCCTTTTTGGCCTTTGGTTGACCTTGAAAGTTAACAAGTTGATGAGAACAAACTACTTTCATATTCTGTTAGGAAAAAAACCCCAAAGAACGGTCAGTTGGGCTCACGATGTGCTTTCGACCCACTCTCAGAAATTGGACTATGCTGCTGCCAAATTTGTTGCTTTCTGGTACTCTGAAAGCCTCTCAGGCAGATGAGGCTGCAGGGGCTTCCTTCAGAAGTCCCAAGAGGAGATAGGGTCAGTGAAACCATCATCTTCAGGAATTGGTTCTCTGTTTATGCACATAATTTTTTGTTTTTATTTTATGCGTGTCTGTTGATCACAGCACTGTCCTTTGTGTCAGTTGCTTCTTGTTGTTCCTTCCTGTGCTTCAGAAGCAATTGACTTACCTGCTCTTTTGTAAGGCTTCTGTCGGTGTAAGGTAACTGTTGCTTGCTGTGCAAGTCTCTCTGTCCTCCTGGTGCTACGTTTGCCTGTAGGATTACCTATGTTTGCTTATCTGAGACTTCTCTTGCAGCTGTTTCAGGCACATGCAGAAAGCCAAGACAGCAGTAGTGGTGTGGACTTCTCCTCTGCTTCCTTTACAAACATCAAAGAACTTGCTCGTCGCTTTTCACTAACATTTGGTTGGGACCAAGTGAAATCTAGAGAATCTATAGCCATGATACACAAGTATGTGCCGTGAAACATCATGTCATCCATTGTCATTGCTTTTGTTAGTTGTCTACTTTAACTATTTTATTACTCTGTTCATTTTTTTTCCTTTCAATAGGGAAGGGATTGAATTTGCTTTTCAAGGAGCTACTGGAGTAGATGGAAAATGCTTGCCTCCTAACTTGGGCTTTCTGTTAATCATCAGTGAATTTTCCAACAAGCTGTTAAAGCCAGACAAAAGACTAGTGTAAGTTAAGTTCTTGTACACCATTGTACACAGTCTGTGATTTGTGTATCCCTGTATAGAGGACACTTGAGCTTCAGTGTGGAAGAATTTGCTCTAGAGCTTTTCAGAGAACCTCTGAAATCAGTCTGCCCTCAAGGCTGTTAGCTTGAGAGACACTTGTTCAATTTTGTAGTAGTAGTTATTTCATGTTATACATGCAGTATACATTCTGGAACTTTCTTAAATATAGTCGTGGCCACATATGGCAGTTCTTCTAAAGGAAAAACAATGTGAGTTTGGTGGAAGAGATTTGTGACTTAACTGGTTAGGGGAGTTGCAAAATGCTTTTCTGAACAAAAAAACGAAAGCATAAAAGATTGAAGAAGAAATAATGCATGGATCATTATTTTGTAATGATCTAATTCCAAAACTTCAGGCCTCAATTACATGAATTCCATGCAATATATGTGTGACGTCATAATGTGGGTATCTAAATTCAAGAATTTCCTTTTAACATGGGAATGTGCCCTGAGCCAGTGGACCCAAGTTTTACAGTGGTTTAAATATTTACATTTAATAGAGAGCCTTTTTTTTGGCATCATGGGGCATTATGTATCTGAATGGAGAGATGTATGTCTCTTATTCCCTTCTTCACCTGCCTCAGCTCCAGTAATTTTTCCCTCTGTTTGACCTTTAGCATTAATTCCTTAGTCAGTGCTGCTTATTTGGATCTGGATCTCTGCACTGCAGTGTTTTATTTACTGTAAAAACCAGGTATTTCCATCTTTTTGAGAGCATATTTGAAGATATGAGAATGTAAGATGAGAATTTTTGAGATCTGTGACTAAAACTGGTTTTTGTAGAATCCATAGGACCTCTAGGATCATCTAGTCCAAACCATCCTGCCATGGGCAAGGACACCTTCCACTAGACCAGATTGCTCAGAGCCCCATCCAGCCTGGCCTTGAACACTTCCAAGGATAGGGCTTCCACAGCCTCTCTGGGCAACCTGTTCCAGTGCCTCACCACCCCCACAGTCAAGAATTCCTTTCTAATACCTGATTAAAACCCACTCTCTTTTAGTTTACAGCCATTAAAAGCCTTGTCCTATCTCTACATGCCTTTGTAAGATGTCCCTGTCCAGTCCCTCTCCAGCTGTCTTGTAGGTTCCCTTTAGGTACTGGAAAGTGCTGTAAGTTCTCCCCAAAGCCTTCTCTTCTCCAGCCTGAACAACCCCAACTCTCTCAGCCTGTCTCCATAGGGCAAGTGTTCCAGGCCTGGAATTGTACAGTTTCTGTATAACTCTGTCCATGTCTGGATTTTGAAGAGCTGTTATCATCTGTGTTGACACCTATGCAAATAGTTTTCTGTTAATCCGTCCTTGAAAAACTGTAATTTCATTTACCTCTAAGGAGTAGTTTTTAATTAAACAAGAGGAAAATATTTAGTGGTTTATGTGGGTAGATTTAAAGCTAAATCCTGATAACTCTTTTCCTAGGACTATATTTAACCTGTTGGTCCGAGGATGTATTCTAGAAGTATATTCCTGAATGTATTACATACATTCAGGGAGGTTTATTAATTGAAAAATTTTGTGGGAAATAAAGAATCTAGCAGGCAATGCACTTAACTTCAGTTCTCCTGCTTTGGACCTTCCCACTGTTGCTGGGAACAAATGGGAAACAATAAAATTCACAAGAGGGGAAATTGCAATTTATCCACAAGTACATTCATACTGTGTTTCTAGAATAACAGTTTCTATTCTGGGAAGCCTAAAGTGCCTTGCAGAGGCTGGAGATTATATTTCCTCTTAGAAATATTTATGTTTAGCTCTATCATAAATTATTGGATGGAATGTTTTAGGTCAACATGAACTTTTAGAAATAAACATCTGGTTATTTTCATTTTTATTATTAATCACAGGATTGATGTCCACGTGGCTACATTAACATATGTGAATGTACCTGTAACAGATGAGATACAGAATGTGGGCATTTGTTAGAATGAGCTGTATTTCGACACCATCAAAGTATATGGACTTTAACCCTCTCCCCTGTAATTGCCCAGGCTGTGGCAGTAAAATACCTGACTTGTCAATGCTCTGTACCACAAAATGCACACAAGAAATGAATTGCTGAGTGGCAAGCAGTGTGGAGGGCCTGATTCCTGAATCAGTAGGAGTCTTTCCATTGACATTGATAGTGGTTGGGTTAGACCCTGAAACTGTAGTTACAATACATGCTTGTTTGAAACCAACAAATTCCATTACCAGGATTTCCTGATCCCTGGGGCCCCCCTGAGTCCAGGACTCTTAATTGTTTCGAAGTCGGTCCTTACCCTGACCTCCTCTCAGCACTGGTTTTCTTGTTTTGCAAAGTGAATGAAATGTCTGATGTTTTCCAGGCCGCTTTCCTAATCAGAAAAAGAATAATATACTGTACAGGCTGGTGTTAAAACTGTCACTTCTGGTATTTGCTAAGGTGGGGTCTGTTTGAACAACGCTGGGCTTGATTTTAAAGTGATAAACTGTAGCTGAAATGTGGTGAATATCCAGTTTCTAATCCTGAGTCAGACTTCAGTTTTCTTTTCTTACTGTTACGAAGTAGGAATGGGTCAGAAAGACTTTGTCAGAAATGTCCTGTTTTTCCAAAAGAATGTTTGAAGAAGGAAGGCCTCTTCGCTCCAGGAAAGGTGATAGCTTCACCTGGGATTCAGGAAGGCCCAGTGTCAAGTCTCTACATTGAATCAGGCAGAACAGGGATTTGAGACAATGTTTCCCACATCCCATGTGTTGTCCTAACAGCAGAGCTGTTAAGTGCTTCTTGCCGACGCTTGAAATTTTATTGAGAAGCTGAGAGAATTGGATTGAGTTTGAAATGATACTACAGAAAAGTGGTTTTGACAGAACTCTTCCTGACCTGTACTGTTTCCTGTACTGCTGAATCACAAGGAGTATCCCTCACTTGGGATCTCCTTTGTGTTGCAGTCTGTGAGGCACAAAAGGCCACCAGGAGAAGGGGTGCATCCTCACAGAATTCTGCTCCATTCAAATTGCTGCTGGTAGCAGCAGTTGGCAGTGACTTGCCCTGCACAGGAAATTCTTTCCAGAAGCAATGTAATTTTGTAATTTCTCTGGGTCTAGTGTTGTTTCTAATGCTAAAATTAACACTCTTTTAGCTTTGAAGGCATTTGCATTTTAAGTAGGTGTTTCAGAGATGTCAGATATTTTAGAGAAGAGGGATGCCCTTTTTTTGAACAGTTCTGTCTGCACCTTTGGAGAGTAAAGGGAAGAGCCTTTCTAGCAATATCTGCCGCAGATGTTGAAGGATATTGAGTTTCCTTCTGCTTGCTTTTGTTTTTTCCCAGCTATGCTTACTTACAGAGATATATAGTGGAACCACTGCCCTGCAGAGGAGACGAATGGCAGCCCTTGGTCTGGTACAGAAACTCTTTATTGGCAACTGAAGATGAGGAGAGCTCTGCCCTCGGCAGTTTGGGAGAGTGGCCCCCTGTGGGCACATCTAAACCATCTTCTTTTAAAAGGAAATTGTCTAATGGTACAAAAACTTCCTTGTTTTTATCAGCTGTATTTGCTTTGTCTGTCTCTGTCAAAATTACTGCATCTGCCATTTTGTTTTGCTTTACCCAATTTGCACTTGCTAAAATGCACTTCATGCTTTGTATTAGCAGTACAGCACCACAGTGTATTGCATGTTATGGGCTTTCCAGTTTGAACTGTGGCTTTTGCCTTCAGCTTTCCTTTTGTTAAAGGTCTCTTCATTGCTCAATAGCAGTAAGGTTGGGCTGGAAACTGAGCAGAATTCAAGATTATCTGAATAGTGCTCTGTACTGAGATCTGGCATTTGTCTGTGCCGCTGAGACTTGGTTGATTGCTTTCAGTTGTTAAGGGTGTTGTTGCTTTAGGCCCTGTAGGTAATTGAGACAGGAGAGATACTTCCAGAAGTTTATTCAGATCTTGAGCCCAGATGACCTGGGTCAAATCATCTTCTAGGGTTTTTCTCTCTGTTGAATTTCTAGTGAGCATGTAAGATTATATTCCTCCTTTAAAGAGTTAGTTAGGTGGGCTGCATCCAGGCTTTAGCAGCATTCATGAACTTCAAATCTGTAATTAAGTATTCACTGCATGGATATGGTGGGGCTTAGCATGTAATAAAACATTATGAAAACAATTGCCAATAAAAATGCTAAGTGCTATGGACAAGTGCAGTCATATGTGGAGGAAAGGAAATTTTTCCAGATTGTCCTTTAGTTTCTTTCTCATCTTTTCTTGTAAATTTTCTTTTCAGTGACTTGCCTTCAGAGAACTTGCTCCTTTATGTCCCCAGAGGTCCTGTTTTTCTGAGGGTTATATAGACTCGGTGGTACTGATAGCAGTTATGGACCAGGGCTAGGTTCATAAATCTAGATTGCAAAAATGACCAGCGGGCAAATTAAATGGATTTTCTTTTAAGTGGCTTTTAGCTGTCTCCTTCAATAAATGAATTCTTTGCTCCAGATCTCTCCTTTTGAGCTTGCCCCTATTGTTTTGCTGCTGTGGGGAACATGTGCAAAATGTCCATCTTAAGACTTCTGAGGGTTAGTCTGAAGAAAAGTCTGTTCATTGTCTGTTCCAGGGTCTTTGCCTGAAACCAGCCAGACTGAAGCAGCAAGCAAAGCCCCAGAATGGCAGCGCTCCTCTCAGCTTTCCTCTGCAGCAGGGAAAAGCAGAAAGAGGCTGAAATCTCAAGAGATGTGCTTTCAGGAACGTTTGCCATTCCTTTGTCCAGGAGGGCTGCGCAGAAGATACTGGTGAGAGTTTTATGTCTTACAAGCTCCTTCATTTGTCCTGGTATTGGCTATTGGGGTCTCTCTTCTGTTTTGTAATACTTATAGGCAAAGGATGTGTGCCCCTCCTGTCTTTCTTATGAGCTGTGTCCCAAGGACAGATTGGGTTTTGTTGTTTCCTTAGTCCGATATCTGTTTTTTGCTTTAGCCTGCACTGCCTCAGGGCTTCCATGCCTTCTTGGACTAATACCGAGTGTGCAGAGGAAACAAAGAAGGAGGAAAGTTCCCTGTGCCGCTTCTGTTGTCCTGATTAGAGGGCTGTGGTTACTCTGTGGCTGTTTGCTGCAGCCAAATGATGTGTTTTCTGCATCTCTGGAAATCAAAGAAGATTCTTGTCTCTGCAGATCTGCTATTAACTATTGCATAACTGGTGGCTTTGTTTTAGAGAAGTGTGTCTGGCAGGCACACATGCCTCAGTGAAACCCCATGGAACTTGGATATGAGAAGTGTTGCAGAAATAGGGAGTCTGGACTCTCCTTCTGAGCTTTGTAAAGAAATCAAAGTGCTCAGCTGCAGTATTTTCCTTTAATACAGCTCATTTATTGAGGTATTAGGTGCCTTTTCCCATAGTGGTAGGTAAAAGGTGAAAAACATATCCCAGAAAGATGCATACTTTTCCAGGTTTTGGACCAGTTGTTAAATGGACCTGGTGAATACAACTAAAATAGAACAAAAATTTATTAAACTTGAAGGTAGCCCCTGTTTAAATCAAAGTTTTGTTTTTGAACTGCTTTACTGGAAATTCCTCAGAGCATAACCTGTTTCATATCTGGGAATTTCTGGGCCAGTAACTTTAGGCTACCAGACATGGGTATCATTAGCAGATCTTACTATGTGAAGGACTCTACCTTAAGCACACTTGTGCAATGTGCAGCCTCTGTTATGAGGGTTCTTGAGACTTAGCTTTTTTTTGGTTTGTCTTTTTGTTTCTAGCAAAGATGAGATTAAGACAGAAGATGTCTCAGAGGAAGGTAAAGCAGAAAGCACAGCTGAAGATGTTGATGTTGATGTCGTTGGTGCAGATCAGGTAATTCTTGCTCAGGTTTTCCAGTTCTGAGGACAGCAGTAGTTGAGGTGGGTGAATGTGAGATCAGATTCTCCTGAGGAGCCATCTGGCAGCAAAGGGTGCTGCTCTTTTGTGGTCCCTTTCAGGATGAGAAAAGAGGGATTCCCTTCTTCCCTTTCAGGCTGCAGCTGTAGTTTCCTTCTTCAGCTTGATCTGCATTTTTAAAGTAATTCTTAACATAGCAACTGGACATCCTTAGGTACACTGAAGGCAAGCTAGGATGCATTAAGAGGAGGATCCCATTTCCTCTTTTCCCATACCATGAAGCTTCCTGATTAAGAGCCATTTGCTGCAGTTGCTTCGTGTTACTGACACATTGCAGGGATGGCACTGCTGCATGGCCTGCAGGGAATGTTTACCTTAGAAATTGTGTTTGCTTTGTCCTCTTTGGACTGAAAGACTTGGAATGTGTCTGATCACTGGTCAGCCCAGGGCTCTCCCTGTCCCATGTTTCTTGCCCTTTTCCAGTCAAGGCTGTTGGGCATATTAAATTGTTCCCAGACTACCTGGGGATTTGAAGGGAAGCATGAGAACATTGTGGGCTTGGAGCAGCAGCCAGTGTAGCTGGAGGGTTGTCTGTGGGCACTGATTGCCTTTGGGATCAGAGTTTGGCAGAGTTGCAGCTGTCTGCCTGGACCTCAGCTCAGCCCTGGAATGGATACTTGCTGTGGAGAAGACAAGACACTTGGCCCTTTGAGCCACTGGAGTGCAAGGACTCCAATAGGATGCTGTACAGCAGGGGCTTGCAGAATGACTGTATGGAAAGGAAAGGGGCCAGGTGGGAAAACAGGCCATGAGTTTTCCTGTGCTGCAGCTAATCGCAACCCTTCTGTCCTCCAAAGTTTGCTGTGTCAGCTACTGCAGGGGCCCAAGTGGTTCCTTCAGGTTTTTCTCCTGTTTTCCCCTGCTCTCTGCATTTCAGAATGTAACTCAGTGTTTGGTGGATAGTTTTCTTGCAGTAAGGCAACCCTCTTGATTTCCAGTGACTCTGGTTATCTGGGATCTAACAGCTACATTCAGACTTAGCAGGATTTTTGACTTTTTTAAATGATTTTTTCCTGTGAAGTTGACCAAAGGGTTCCTTTTCATGAGTGGTGGGCTTTTTTGTTTTTAAAGATGACTAGAAGGAAAAAAAGGAACTTCTACCTTTTCTTCCAGTCATATGTGTGTTAAAATGTAGACTGTTTGGACTATGCACTTGGAGCAGCTCCTAGTGAAGATAGATAATAGAAGAATTTAAATCCATGGACCAAGATTGAAGCCATACAGAAAATGCAGTACTTATCCAGTATGTGACCTTTCCATGTAGTGCCTTTTCTGGGCTTCTTGGGGTATGGGAATGCTTTTTTCCTTTTGTGGAAGTTAAATATAGTTCTTTCCAAGAGCTGGCTCTATGGCCAAGCTGCTGGATGGTTGGATGCTACAATGTTGTTATTCAAATTCCTTACCTGCTTTTACATGATGTTATAGTGTAAGACTGATTTAATCTCTTCTTTTCTTACGGTGTAGGACAGTTAAGACACTGAGAGGATAAACAGAAGTGAAGAACAAACTGTGTTTTTTTCTGCAAATTGTTTAACTTGAAAATGTGGTTGCAAGGGCATCAACAGAGGCAGCAGGAGACACCTATCAAGTTGAATCCCTGCCTTGGCCATCCACCCCGAACCAGGCCGTAGCACTGCGGTTGATTTCTCTCCATTGCTGGTTATGGGAGTGACTGATGTGGCTGTTGCACTTCCAAGGTTGTGGGTGTTACGAGCATCATTACTCAACTGCATCCTGGTCCTTGATGCTGCCTTGGAAAAATTCCCAACTGAAGGATTGGAATCAGGGGATAGACAAATACCGAATCAAACACTCTGTGAACTAGGTGTGACAAGCTTGTTGGAATCAGGGTGGGGGTAACCAAGGTGGATACTACTCATTTCTTTGTACCTGACACCAGGGAGAAAGGAGCCTGGCCCAGCTGTGGACACTGTGACCTGCTGGATGATGGCAAGTGCCCTTTCCTGCCTTGTAAAATGGAAAACCTGGACCAAATAATCTGAAAGTATTTCTAAATTCCATTGCTTAGGGAGATGTGGTGTTAGTGGTCTGTGGGCACCAGGACATGTTCCCAGGAGACTTGCATCAAGGCTTCTAAGTAACAAAGCAAGAAACAGCAAACTAGCAAATATTTTCCTCTGGAAGAAATTTTTTGTACACAGTGATGATGTGGTATTTACTTGGCAAATATAAAGCCTGGAAAGACAATGTAAATATGGCAATTAAAAGGAGGGTTTTTTCCTTAAGAATTTGCAAATGATCTTCACTCAAGTGTTTCAAAGGCAGCAGGCTGGGGAGTGGTGGGTGCTTTCACTGACACTTTGGCACTGTAGAATTGTACATTGCACTAATGCTATCAGCTTTATTTTTTTAAAATATATATATATTTTGGATTGTAACTGTGTAAAATAAAGTACAGAACTATTGTTATCATGTAGTACGAATGTGCAAGTGATACTCCCACACTGTGTCTGGAGAAAGAACAGAAGCAATGCTTGCTGGCCTTCCCATTTGTTCTGTTATTCAACAGGCTCATAAGGGAGTTCCTGTGGATATGGAAGTGTCCTAGTTCAGCTGGAGGGACCAGCTAACCCTGTGTGGTGGTGATCAAACCTGTGTATTCCACCCCCTCTATTCATTCCCCAAGGACAATGGGCCATTAGCAGCAGCTGCCCAGGGAGCCATTATCACTTCACACCCAGCCTGAGGGGGGCGGAGCTGCTAATGGGCCATCAACAGCTCAACAACCCCTGGCTCCCAGAGTTAATCACCCATTGTGTGAGTCCCCGCCCAGGGGGAGGGACTGAGTGCTCCCTGAGGGTACATAAGTGGTGGGTAAGAAGACCTCAGGTCCTTCTCGTCGGATCCAGAGCAGCAGCAGGACCTCGACAGCAGGAGATCACCGCTCTCGCCCAGACCACAGCCCTCGCCTGCACCAACAGGTTTTTTCTTTTCCTTTTGCTCTGGACTTGGGGGAGCCACAGGGGTCTCAGCACAAGGGCAAACAAACCCCCTTGGGTTTGTGCCCCAGGACACTGGGTTATACTGCTGGGGTATTGTGAGTTGAAAGCAATTTCCCTTGTGTATCAGTGTTGTTATTGTAATATTATTATTAAATTTTAGGTCTGACTTATAATCTCTCTCGTGGTGAGTTCATTTCCCCTGCTGGTTCACCTTCAAACCAGCACAGGAAGTGAAAGCAAGGACTTTCTCCCAGGTATTGGGTACTCTGAAGTGGCAACAGTAAACCTATCTTTTCTTTTGCATAGCTGTGAGTGCAGTTTGCTAATGCAAGGGGTGAGGTAGGACTCCCAGGATAATGTGGCTCTTGATTGCCCTGTGATTTAGTCCTCAGTAACACCTCATACCTGGATCGGGGTACAGATGCTTCTCTAATCCATCTTGATTTGTAGATTTGGGCCTAAGCACTTATCAGGAAGGCAGAATACAGCTCGACTAAGAAAACGTACAGATGGTTTAATTCTTGTAACAGTGGATTAGGGATGGAAATTACCCTGCTGGGTAAGGGTACAGTAATTTTTATAGTTGATGTAATGTAAGAAAAGGCACTTCTACAATAATAGCATAATTTGCTCTTCTTAGGAAAGAAGGAAGTTGGTTATCACAGGTATAATAGGGAACAAGATTTAACAGGCACTTCATTAAACACAAAGTGGCAACAACAGCTACAGGCTCTGCAGAAGAGATCGACCCTGGGCCATAGCTCTGTGTAACAGAAATGTCAACTGTGTGCTGACAAAGCCTGTGGCTGTTCATTGCCCATTTTTACAAGCCCCCTTTTTAGGAAGGGTTTCAGGCAGGAAAAAGCAGCAGGCAACAGTTGTTCGTGCTCATCTAGAAAGCCGTTGGTCATCCTTTCCCACAGCAGCACCTTAGGGAACAGAGCTTAACATAAATGCTCTGCATATTCTCACTGTTTAAAAGCTCCAAACCAAGGGCAAGTAGCAAAAGGTATCCAACTCACACTAGAGAAATATGACATTGGTGAGTCTTTATTTAAAACTGGAATAATCAACCCCAATTACCTTTTTTATTTTTTAAAGAATCCTATTCTTAAATAGGATTGAATACTGATAGAGTATTAAAATGAGTTTTTTTCAGTAAGGTCCCCACTTCAGCAATAAGTTGCATTACTTAAGATACACAGGTGTGTAGGTCTATACAGGAGATGGTGTGATGAGTTCAGCAGAACAGACTTCTCTGTACCACTCCCAGCTGCTCAAGGCTGACTGCTTTGAATATGCAGCTTGTTGTCATTATCCACCCAGCCTGCATACTGTGTAACCCATCCTATTGTGAATGGTTCTTTAATAGATAGACATTACTGTATGCAGTTTGTAACAATTAGAACTGTTAAATTACATGTAGGAAAATCTTTATTTGAAAATACAAACATGTTTTTTAAACATTTTAAAAGATCTACACTGCAACCAAAAAAATAACTTACATCTTTTTGTACATTTTTTCTCCAACAAAATCTGTTTAACAGTTAAGAGTGAGGCAACAATTTCAAGCTGCTGTGACACTGATGAATATCCATGGAATGTGTCAATAGCCAACAAGTGAAGGGGGGGACAGACAAAAGCACTGAATGCCCACATCAAATTAGTGCACATCACTGATCAAGTAACATTTATACAAAGGATTTTTTAAAAAAGATTGGTTCCTTCTACATGAATTAACACATCCATTTTGGATCAAGTATGAACACTAAAACAGACTTCATTGTTAAATAATCTTTTTATGATTAACATCAATGAAAAGACCGAAGTTTAAAAGGGCAAGCAAAATTAAAGTTGGGGCAAACAAGGACTACATAGAGAAGAAAAGCAACTTGTCATGGGCATTTGCTTTCCTTGTATACTTCTAATATCCTCAGCTTGTCAAACAAAACTCTGCTTGTGAATGAGCACTGAATCGTGCACTCATTGTCGTGTCTCTTCCTTGCCAAGGCATAACCCCTGGGGCTGTCTATGAGCAGAAGTGCATTGCAGGCCAGGTATGAGCTGTCTCCTTATCTGCCATAACCAGGACAGAAATACCTGTTCCCAGGCGGGATGGAGATGGTCAGTGCACCACACATCAACTCTGAGAGAATTACACAGTTCTCTTAAAAACAGCAGATTACTTTTCTCTAAAGTCAAATATTGTTATTCTTCCAAAAGGAATTATGCAACATCTGTAAATAAATATTTTAATCTATTTTAAAAACTGTAAACTATTGAATAAATACAAAAACTTCATCATTCCATACAAATGCACTTCTTTTATTTAAAAGGTAGTGTAGTGATTAAATATTTTTAGCACAAAACTAAGCTGACTTCCTGGAAACAAAGCCCCTTGAAACATATCAGTGTGTAGCAGACCTGCTGCAGACTGTCCCTTCTCTTCTGCAAGTGTTGACTATAAGCAACCTCTACTCAAAATCCTCTTCATAGTCGTATTCATCCAAGTCTACATCAGCCAGATGGGAAGGCATTTCAAAAAATGGTCTTTTCTCCATTTGGTACTTTAGGACATTGGCCTTCTGATGGTCTACAGGATTCAGTTCTGCTTCATACCTAGAAGCAGAAAAAAAAAGAGAAATTGAGAGTCTAGCTATGCCAGGGAGTGCCTAAAAGTTGGAAGACTAACAAGGCACCTGCAGGAAGAACATGCTTTCCATTATTTTATATTTACAGTGAAGAAACATGTAAGCAGAAGCAGCACTAGGGTTCTGTAGTAATTACATCAGTTTAAGCTGGCTTACCCTCCCATCACTTCAGAACTTCCCAGTGCCATACGCAGCTTTGCTGAAAGGATTCAAAAGCACACACTGCTCCAGTGGATTGTGCATAGGTTATAAACAAGACTTTTAAGTACTTGCCAGAAACCTCTCTTTTCAAGAAAGCTGAAATGAGGCTCAGTTAGGAAGAACAACTACAGCAGTTGATATGACAAAAGAGAAGGAATACTGAATTGAGTCTTACTAAAATGTGTTTGAGCACCAGGAAATGATAGCAACCATGTTTTTATTAAGCAGATGCTGGAAAGCAGAAATTACTGATAACCACCTGCTGGTGATGTAAATGAAAAGATGGATAATGAAATGCAATATTTAACTAACTCAAGTCAGTGAATTCCGATATTTAAAAAAGATTAGCTTCAACTGTTTATATGGGATCAATCTATTATTTATATCCTTTAAAAAATAAGTCTGTGGAGATGAGCAGTGCCAGATTAAAGAACTGACATTTTCCTCGGCTAGGATGACTGGAGTTCTTGCATGTCTTCCCAAGCACTACTAATGTCATCTCAGCATATGATTATTGCCATCTGTTTAACAGGACTATGCAGAGAATGACCTTTAGATACTGCAGTATCTGTTATTTAAACATAGTTTATAAAGGCATTATGTGCTGATTAGGAGAAGTGTCATTTCAGAGAAAGACACAGGGCAAAGAAAAGTTAAATACTTAAGAAACCACTATGAACACTAAAACAGAGCACACTTTGGGTTTCTTCCAGGAGTTCACCACTGATTTACATAGAAAACAAAAGTCATCCAAAGCTTTATTTCACCAGGCTACACATTTAAAAACAAGGGTTTGGAAAAGGAGATGTATATTCTCACCCTAACAACAGTACTGGCTCACACACCTGTACTTGATAGTCTCCTACACCATTAATTACATACTTTTGAGAAGGATTTGCTTTTTAAAATGAATGATAGTGATGGTGAGGTTTTACTTTAGCAGAGGATTCATACCAATCCCCTGCTACATTCTTACCCGTCATTCCACTGGTCACTTGCTGCCTCTTCTGCAACCAAGATATCATACTCTTCAGCAGCGTACCTCTCCCAGTCAGAGACCTCTTGGCTTTCACCTTCACCATCCTGAAAAATCCCATGGCAAGTTATACAAAAAAGCAGTAATTGCTAACACATAGATCTAAAGACTTTAAAAGCTTCATACTCACCCGCAACATAGAAAACTGATCCTTCTGTTCATGGTCAAGGTATTTTTCAATGTTGAAAAAGGTATCAAAGAACACATTTGTCAACTTACATCGCTTTAAATCATGCAGGGTAATTTTTCCTGTAAAGAAGATTATGAGATAAGATAATTAGAGATAAAATAATTGGGGCTGAAGCTATCCTTTCTCCAAAGAGGAGGAATGTTACTCAAAAGCTGAGACATCATTACTCAATCATCATTGCTCAAGAACATCTGTCACTGGTGCTCAATGCAATGAGAGAGAAGCAAACAGATGAAATACCATACCTAGAGATGTGTCCTTCAAAGTGGACAGAACTTTTAAATGTTTCAGGTTTGTTCCTTGCTTTGGTTGTCATCCCACTGTCCTTTAGTATGTTAAGAGTGAGATGCAGTCTACCTCACTTAGCTATTAAAAGTCATTTAAGGTAATTGTTTAAGCTTCCTCAAGAGACAGAATTCTCCAAGGAGCCAGCCATTCCTTCCCAAGGTGCGCTGGGAGACCAGGTAGGAATCTCCTATGGCAGTGGCCCTTTCTCTTCCCTGACTTGAACAGACAAATGTATGACAGAGATGACAGTGTGTGACTGTGCTTCATAGAGAGTTTTTCAGAGAGATGAGGTTACCACACTTGTTCAGCCTGATCAATATTTACTGCCTGAGAGGAATGCTAAATACTCACAGGTGTTTTGTTTGATTTTTATGGAGTGATACTTCTAAGACTCAAATCATTGGATCTGTTAAGCATTAGAAGTATTTGTCAGGCTGCTCAGAAATGTGACCCTACTTCAAAGCTGAATATTAAGCATCTGCAGAAAGGCTGAAAAATATGAGATATACAGGGGAAGACAGATTACTATCCTTAAAACTCCCTTTTATTGATTCACCTGGAATACAGACAATCTTCCACTGTCAATCAAACAGGAGCTAACTGAAGGTGTTATGAAGAGTTCAATAAAAGCCAGACTTAGAACAGTATTTCCTCTGGATACTGTCCCAGCTTCTAACAAAGTGTAACTCAAGGACATCTCAGGGAAGCAAAATCCAAATCTCATTTGGAAATGGTTGCCATGCTTGCATCTGTTGTGAAATGCGTTAATATATTCTGGCTTAGACCTGGTACTCCAGAACAACACAAATCCCCTGTGGCACCTGTGTCGTATCTGTCAGACCCACACAGATGTCTGATTCGTTGGGCCATCTCAAGTGGCAGCAACTCTCCACAACCAAGCAAATGATTGGAGTCTTAGTTATGTAAGCTCCCAGTTTAAGTTAGACTCCTATACTTGGTTCATTTATTGGATCTCCAGTTTCCATTTATTGCAATGGAAGCTTAGACACTCACATAGATGCCAACCATTGTCCCTCCAACACCAAGAAAAAAAGAATGAAATTGAAGGCATTAATTCAGGTTTCCATGAATTAAAGAGTTGGCTTTTTTTGTACACAGAGCATCCTGTAGCAAACTGTACCACATTTTAGCCATAACTTTATCAAAGTGTCATCTTTGGTTTGCAATCTACCAAGTGAAACATCATTTTTTGCTGATAGGTTTTTTTGATTAGGAAAACAGAAAAATTTTTTCTTAATCCACCTTTAAAATACCCTTACAGTTTTTGTAAAAGAACCAAACATTTCACAATTGACTTTCATTTTTGTTGCCCTAATTAACTCATCTTGGTTGTGTTACATACCCTTCTTTTATCATCCTCATGACGTTGAGACCTATCATTCTTGTTTCATTTGAAATGCAGAACAGACACATTATTGGAAATGTCTGTCTTTCAAAAGCATAAGATACAAGAGTGGAAGGAAACTAAAACTGAGCTTGCTTCCCAACCCCCATGCATTATACAATGTTGGTCTAAGACTTCATTCCACTGCTACCAAGGACTGAGTTTCCAGATGAATTACATTTCATATTCCATTTTTGTTTACAATTTTTTATCTGCCTTTAAAAATGTGTTTTCACCTAGGAAATTCATTTTAATTTGGTTTAAGTAGGATTATAAAGCTTTAAGTTCTAGTTTTGAGCCATTTCAATTCCCTTAGCATGCAAAAAAATCACATCTCAATAAAAGACAACTATTTCTTGTGTAAAATGTAAAGTGATGTTTCTTCAGCAAAAGATCACAGAAAGTGAAATGCAGGAGAGTAGAATGCAGGTCTATGAGGCTCAAATGGACATAGAAAATAGCAAAAAACTCAGAACAGTTTATTGTTCACTTAATTTCAAGCCTCTTGTCAAGAAGTTCCTATGGGCAGTTTAGGCCTCTAATGTAAAATAAGTTAATACTAATCGACAAAGACAAACACTGTGTAGAAACTGTTCCCTCTGAAGAAATCTCAATTAAACAAGTACTGGAACAGGCGAGAGTATGAGTGAACAGCCAAGAGCTTTTCTTGAGAGCATCACCTCAGTTAGTGACAAGATTTCACTTAGGACTAAATGTGGCTACAAGCCTACAAGGAATTTTAAAGCAGCATATTAAATTTTAGTATAAAACGAACGCCTGCCTGCTGTTGGAAGACTGATCACTTAATGAGCTCTAACAGACTTTAGCAAAAAGTCAACCTCAAGGCATATTATCTGTATGACCAACTCAGTGCTCTTAAGGATGTACTAACTCCTAAACCTAGAGAAACAGAAGATACAGATGGAAAAGGGTTTTCTTACCTTCATGTTGTGGCTTTACAAGATCCAGCATCTGGCATAAACAGTCTTCAAATGGCAAAGGTTCAATGGCCATATTATCTAATTTTTGGCACTGTTCTTCATAAAAATACTCCAATTCATACATAGACAAAGCACCATCCCCATCAAGATCCATGCAACGGAACCAGTACTCAATGCTGAAATTCAGTAATTAATAGCAAAGAGCTGTTTACATGAACTTACTACAGAATTTCAAGAACTCATGTTGCCTGTTTTAAAGGCAAAACTAGACGTAGGACTACATTCCATAATGCCATAGAAAGTCATTAAACACCACCTACTGTGGTAAAAGGTTTTGTTATTTGCCATCCAGTATTGCATTTGAAAACACATTAGTTAGCTGTGTGAAGGAGAAGACTAAAATACATGGGTTTATGTAAAAATTCAAGGGAGCCGATGAAAAATTGAACTGTGCATCAAAACCTCAGTATTTTGTTTATTTCCCATATTGAACATGCCATTGAACCTGTTGTTCACGATGTCACATTACAGGTTTCTTGTCAGTATCATACAGCTTCTTGTAGCTGCACAGTTTCCTGAAGTCACTGGCATCATGAAACAACTTCAATTTCCTTTATGTATGACCCTGTCCACAAGTAGGCCACCCACAGCATAGGCAACAATACCAGTAAAAGTCATTAAAATAGACTTCTACAACAACAGCAACAGGAGACACTGATAAATAAGAATGATGCAATGAACTGGGCCAGTTTTCCACTCGTGTCTTCACAGTTCAGTTTTTTCCATCAGAGTTCCACCTGTGCATCAGTGGTCCCCATTTAAGAACTGGAAAAGCAATAACATCAGTCTTTGTTTCTGTTAAAACACAAAATGATTCTTACCTAGTTGGTGTTTTCTTGTCCTCTTCAGATATCAAAAACCAGACAAAATCAGCATAGCTAATCTTCCCATCTTTTTGTGCTTTTCTACCTCTTGAAGGCCAATGAGGAAAAAGAAAATCTATTTTAGAATATCTAGCTTTTACTAACCAAAATTAAGGATTATTTTCCTAGTTGCTGTTAACTATTTACACTTAAGTGATGCAGTGTTTTTAAGGTGACTTGTCACAGACTACACTGATCATTCAGTGTAAGAACCTTGTGTGCTCTGTTCTGTTTCCAATGCAATGGTAAAGAGGAAGGGAGGAGCTGGAGAGGAAGCGACACCTTGCCCAGAACTTACAGCTTTTCTCCCTGGGCAGCAAAGCCACTGCTTAATTGTTAACAGAAGAGATATCTCAATTAATTTTTAATGACATGTTATATATAAGTAAATTTGTGGTTTAGAATTTCTATTCAGGTAGAAGTGATGAGAACATGAAGCTTTACAGAAACTCCAGTAGCTAAAAGTTTTGGAATGGAAATAAAAATGAAACATCCAGGAACTGTCAGTGACGAGAACATAATTGTCTGTTTCTACTTACATACCACAGAACACAGCAACTAAATACATTCTGAAGGCAGAGTCAACATGTACAGTAAAAAGTCAGGCAGGCAGTTCCTAGATACATTACATTTCAATCCTAAAATTAATTTTTTTTCTATTTTATTTTCAAGATTTTTAGAAAAATATGGTATATGTTTTGTCTCGCTGAAAAAATTTGCAGAAAGGAGTAAACTCTAGACATGCCTGCCAAGTGTCATTTCACTCATTTCAGCTTTTGTGGTTTCTGTTATCAGCTGGTTTCTAGGTGCAGATGTTTCAAAAATATGCACAAGAGAAAGTCAATCCAAAGGGTAAAAATAAAGGATGAGTGTCAAAAACACGAATTTAAACTCAACTGGAGCCATTTTTGTAAATTTATCGATGCAATAAGCATTGATTTTACAAATAGTACTTAAAAGTCCAGTTCCCTTTGAACACTTTACAAGTTTAAGTGATGGAAAACCAGATGCAAACATTTCTTCCCTTCCTCGTTCCCAGTCTTGCTAATTCATACATCATCCAGTGGCAAGTGTTCATATGGGTAAAGAAAGGAGAGTGAAGAACTTGGACTTTGCCCAAAAGTTCTAAGAGCACTCCAGTACTACTGGAATTTTAAATTACAATACTGACTCTTGAAATTCCCTGCTCCATTGCAGGGGAAGGCATTTTTTCCCCCTGGGAATATCATACAATTTAACAAGCAAATACTAAATTGGATTTAGATCAGCATACAAAATAAATACCTTGTTACTGCTCCTGAGAAGATCCGCTCTATCATCCTGTTTGAAATGGCTGTGAAAAAAGGTTTAAACAGTGTCAATTCTATAAAAGTTATTTTTGCTTTGTATTGCCTAGTTGAAGAGTTTACTGGAACCCTTTATATATACAGATATGTGAGAAAGCTCATTAATCCCTTTGAGTCCTTTTGGAGAGAATCACTTAACACAAAGTCTCCAAAGCAAAGCTAGAACCAACCAGACTTGATACAGAAATGTGTGTGGCTCAGCTTCGCGAACGAAAATTTGGGAAGGGCTGTCCCCACATGGGTGTGCCCTTCCAGCCTGCACAGTGGATTTTAGGTGAGGCTCAGCATGCACAGAACTGGCCCCACCGTTTAAGTCCTGAGGTTCATCTGCCATGGCCGAGTGAGCTTGGACGGTGCCAGTGAAGTCCTCAGGACTAGAACCTACAGCACCCGGCATTTCCCAGGAGGTCTCCCATCCAAGTACTAATCTGGGGCTGACCCTGCTTAGCTTCCGAGATCTGATGGGATGGGATGTCAGGGAGGCATTTAACTGCCAGATACAGAAATAGTATTGTACTAAAAGTAATAGAATTAATAAGACAGCATTTACTAGTTCTTTGACAAATCATATTTTTCAGTGTCATTAAGTTTTACATGACTTTGGCAAAGAGCCAAAATAGAATTGGCATGACCATACATACTAAACATACCTAACTGATTCTGACAGGGGTCTATTTCTAACATGGTTCTGATCCTTGCTTCTATTTTGAAACCATATCAGGGATTTTAGAGGCATGTCTTTACTAAGTACTACCCCTGTAAAGGATATTCAATTTATACTTAAGAATTTGTGGACAATACTCAAAGCAGCACACGATACTATTCGCACAGAAGAAATACTTCACATTATTCTAGCTCTGAAATAATTTTTCAGCACTGTAGAAATACAGATCATTCAAGCAGGTGGTTAAAAATTAAAATAATTCATCTGTTTTATGTACTTTTGGTGATGCTGTCACATCACTGTAGTAAGGACACTAGGCCCTAGTTAATATTTATCCCCAGAACTGTAGGATAGCAAGTTTATTTCACACATATGTGCTGCTGCTTCTTATCTACTTTTGAAACACTGAAGTTGTTCAACCTTCTCAACAACAGCTGCATACTTACATGTAGTAAGAAAACATTAAAGTGTTTGATCTACTCTAATTTTAGACCAGCAACAGTTCAAAAGGGAGAGATTGATGAAACCAGATTATCTAATTTTGGCATGCAATAAAATAAAAGTTTAAGACTAAAGTTGGGTTATTAGATCCATTTTATAGTCTTTAGTCTAGTTCTCACTAAGCAGCAGCTGTTAAGCTTCAACCAAAATTCCATAGTTTAAAGGATGCAAAATTAAATTGCAAGTGGCATTGTATCCACTGTGCTTTCTTTCTATAGTGTACTAACTCAGTAGAGCAGCCACTCAAATGAGAGCAGCTTTCCTTTCTCAATAGTCAAAGAATAGTCAATTTAGTAGGGTAAATTTTCAGAAGTAATAAGAATTGTGTTTATTCTTTTTAACGTGGGAATAATCACTTTGTGCTTAAGTAAGCCAAACTATTGAGATGACAATGGACACAAAGCATCTAAAGACACCTAAAGAGTTCCATACAAGCTACAAGAATATTTAAAATAGGAACAAGTGTGCAAGACTACAGAATCGGTCACTGCATATTACATAAATGCAGAGAATGTAAACCTGCTAACTAGTGCTAAAATAGTATTAAAACAAAATGTACTGACTGCAGCTAAGTTAGCAAAACTTTAATATAAGCCAAGTACCTGAATGTATATTTGCCTTTTCTACTCTTTCCATACCTTGCCATAAAAGCCATACTGCTTGAATAATATCAGTAAAAATGATTGTTTCCAAGATAACAACCCAAAATTGCCAAATGCAACCAATACTTAAATGATATTTCCTCTACTTCTTTGCCAAGATGAGCATTAAAATTCAGAATTTTCTTTAAATCTGGTATTGGTAGATGCAAAGCAGCATCACAGATGACTTGTCCTGCTTTATTTCACTGACTCAGCAGCATCAGCTGTACCAACACCAGCAGACTCATAACACAGGCCTTGGCATTTAGCCACTTCCTCAGCTGAAAGTTTACAGGTCATTTAATACTTGCAAACAAAGGTGCTTCATTTGTCATACCATGATCATTGTGCCGAGCTAAATCCTTCCGATCAATATAGAGGTCATGGTCTGTATCCAGCTCCCAGAATTTGCAATAGATAACATAAAAATGTTCATATGAGAAGTACTCTGTCAGCTGGTTAATATCAGCTTCCTCTTCCAATAATGCCACATTCTATTATCAGAAGGATAAACAAAACACGTTAAAGAGTTTGTAAGATGTGTTGAATGATCTGAGTTCTCATAACCAAGTTAATATCTAATGCTATTTCAGTGGAACAGCTTTTATCTTCAGGGACAATGCACATCATTCAGCATTACAGCAAAGACTGAACACACACAGTAGAAAATTTAATGCACTCACAAAAGAATGAGCATATCAGCCAACTTCTGCTAAATACATTTGCATGTATACAGCTCTAGATAGAAAAAGTACATTTAAACATATTCTAATGTATGAGAATTAATGCAATTGGGTCTTCACTACTTTTTGGAAAAGGAAGAAATGCTACTTATGTTACTTCCTTAAGCATTTAGTTAATGCAATTTTAAAACTTCTAGAAATATGTCTTGCAAAATTTTAGATATTATGTACCTGCAAAAAGTTGCTTTTCCTGAGCTCGTTACAAGTTATTTTCCCAGACCAGGACCTATTTACTGTATAAAATATTCTCTGTATGACCTGCAAGAAACAGAAAATGGTGATACCTAAAAATCCTGCAATGGAATTTCAAGACAGCATCAGTTGAGACAGACAGATAAAGTAGTTGCTTTATTAGAAGCTTCCAGGTGCAAACAAAGCATGTGCACACTCATCGTCCAAATGTTACAGTTTTTATAACTTTCAGTAATGAACATCTGTGATATGTGCAGCCAATCTGTGATACCATTTTTCCCTGGTGCCCAACCCTCAGAACTCCCCAGAACTGCCCATTAGAGCCCCTCCAAGGGTTCTGAGCTTACTCTCTTGTTCTGAATACCAGATATCTTATTGTCTCAGTTTGAGTGTTCTTCAAAACAATGTGTGCTTGGCAAATGTGTGTGAAAGTTCTCAGTGACTTCTAAACACCATCTAAAACGTGAGAAACATAGGAGAACTCATTCAACTTATATAACCCTATAAAAATCTACAAAATACACATTAAAATCCTTAGGCAGAAATGGAAAGAAATCTTAACTATGTTAATAACTAAATACCCTCCCAAACATTTGTCAAACATGTCTTAGTTCAGCTGCATTAGAGAGTTCCATCTTTCCCCTATTTCTTATTCTCATTACTTAGCAGGTTGATGCTTCTCTTGTGTCGTACTACAGAACAATTTCTGAATCTATATCTAAACTCATCTAGATAAGTCTTGTTTCAATGGTGTAGTACCCACATCTCACTCAGTAATGTTGCAGAATACTTGTATGCTATCCAAAGTATGTCTGTTGGCAATTTCACTACCTCCCATCGTCTAATATCATATCACAAAATATATCACATCATCTAATAAACATATTAATGTATCTTATTACTTCAAATTTAAAGGCCTGTATGCTTGTTATAAGATTGTTTTACTTCATAAATCAATTTACAGAAATACAATTGGGACTGTTTAAGGATCAGAGTACAGCAGATGTTTCTACTTCTGAAGTCCACAAACACAAGAAATCAACATTTGACAGAAATATTTCCTGCAGGTGCAGAAAGAATACATTTTCCCTTCATTTATTTTATTTGAAGTTACTTGGAAAAAAACCCCCTGTTAATAGCATTAAAAGTAGTACCTTAATATTTTCCAAGTGAAGAACAACAACAACAAAACCAAACCAAAAATCTATGCAAGAAAAATGACCAGTTCTTGTGCCTGACTGATACTGGAACCAGAAACAAATGTGTTCAGTTGAGTACCCAACACTATTGTTTAAATCAGTTTTACATCTACATCAATTTGATGATCTTACAGGTAATTTCCAGCCTAATTGATCCTATGGCTTATTTGGACAACTCATGCATTTGGTGCAATTTGCTTGGTTTTAGTTTACAAACATAAGATTTTAAAATATGTTTTTTCTGCTACTTAACTGAATTCAGTATTCACCTCAATTAGTTTAACTTAAGTCAACCAGATATTTATTTCAAGTCAGTCATTTACTTCTAAACAAAAACACACAATCAAAATAAGTTGTGAACGATAACTGCTCAGCTGGTAATTGATTATACCTGCTAATTAGCAAGACACAACATTGCATGTGTAGTGTTTATTTGCAACAGAGCAGTTACCAGCTAAACCCCCCACCTCTTTAGGAGCCTCTTCCCCTCAGCTGAAATGTCTTTCCGGCTAAAGACTGGTTTTTATCCCTTCAGACTTTAATTACAGCAAACCAATAGTTTAAGCTAACCAGTCATTTCTAAATTACAAATAGAAGAGTAATTTATTTATGAAGTTTTAAAATAAAGCTTAAACTGTAGAGCAGCAAGCTCTTTAGTTCTTACTTTGAGCAAAACCAGCCAGTTCAGTAACTCCATATAGAAGAATAGATTATCGTACTTCTGAAACTTAATTCTAATTGTGAGTTTTAGGGAACACCCATTTTTGGCTTATACTACAAAGCAATTTTTTCTAAAAAGGTTTTTGCCTTAGCTTTGCAACTTAATCCATCTGCATGTCATTATCTCATCTGTTATACATTTAACTGGTCTAAAAATAAAACCAAAATTGAATGTTTGGTAAAGACAACTGGGAACGGACTTAAACTGTTTTCTGGAGTGAACTGAGGCAGAGTATAAGCAAATTGTCAAAGAATTGCCTTGTTTACTATGCTGTTCAGTGCTTTGTCAGAAGGGAGAGGAAATGGTGGAATACAGACATTACAATTTCAAGAATTCATAGTTCAGATATGTACACAACATCCTTGCACAATAGCTGCAGCATCTCATTTGTCAGGGCAAATGTCTGTAACATGTTTCAGCTTCATCCTGGCCACTTGTACCTAACCTTTCCACCAGACTGACCAATCAGTTAATACTGTAGAATAGCAGACAGAACAGGTTGGTTCCATGGCTGAACAACACAAGACACATGGCAAAGAGATGTACGTAATGCATATGCATCCAGACATATACATACACACATGTATAGAAAAACACAAATGGCTCGTTTGGTTGGCAACTGGAAGTATCCTTTAGATAAAACCTCAAGTAGCAAGGTAAAACTAATTGAATACAGGCAATGCCTTATTTCATCTTAGGGAAATGATCTATTAATTATCAGTAATAACTTGCAGGACAGAATTTTAGAGGACTGTATCAGATGATGCAGGAAGGGTTTTTGATTTTTGATTTTCACATTTTATAGATTTTAGGAACACAGTAGCTGTAGCAAAAGTAGATCTAGGCTGGAGAAGAGGAGGCTCAGAGGTGACCTCATCACTGTCTAGAACTACCTGAAGGGAAGTTCTAGCCAGGTGGGGGTTGGTCTCTTCTCCCAGGCACTCAGCAATAGGACAAGGGGGCACGGGCTCAAGCTCTGCCAGGGGAAATTTAAGTTGGAGATCAGAAAAAACTTCTTTCCAGAGAGAGTAATCAGGCACTGGAATGGCCTGCCCAGAGAGGTGGTGGATTCACCATCCCTGGAGGTTTTTAAACTGAGATTGGACGTGGCACTGAGTGCCATGATCTGGTAAATGGACTGGAGTTGGACCAAGGGTGGGAATTGATGACCTCGGAGGTCTTTTCCAACTCAATCAATTCTATGATTCAAGTGTGTTAATATTTCCAGCAGCTTGAGTTTAATGTCTTTCTATCGCTACCCCTGTCCCGGAACAGGGAGCTGAAATTCCTCAGCTGTTTAGTCTTTTTCCAAGGTAGAAGGTTGAAGAATATCAAAAGGAGACATAAACACAGGGCAGAGTGAACCAGAAGTCAGAACACTGGAAGAACTCTAGAATTCCAAGGAAGAGGAGGACTGATGAAGAGGAGGTCTCACCAGCCCCCGACTCACATCCTGAGGGGTTGGAACAGGGGTGGGACCAGGGCAGGAAAAAGTTGAACTGGAGATGTGTAAAGTAATGATTGGATAAATCATATTATAAAAGCCACGTAAATTAGAGCTTGCCCACGCACACGTCGATGTATTCCTGGGTGAGCCTGGGTGCTCGTTAAGTCACTGCCCTCTTATCTCCTACCAAAAATTGGCTTGGAGTCTTTTTTAGACTTTTCAGGCAAGACAGGCAACAGTTATGCTATCCTAACATATGACAAGAAAGGACAGAGTGCTCCTGCCATTTCTTAATCTGTAAACTAGTATTCCAAATATTGTTGCTATATTCTTACTAGTTTACTTTTAGGATTTTTGATGAAGGACAGATTTCTGTTGAAGACTACACTAAATTTTGTCAGTAAACGTAGTGGCAACACTACTTTATTCAAGCAGTTCCTTCAAAGAAAAGTAACTGGAAATGGCTGGACCTTTTCTTTCCTACTGTTCTTCAGGACAGGCAGCAAACATTCAAAATTTTAACCATAGCTGGCTTTGATACAAGCCAGAATCCATTAAGAAACAAAACAGCTCACAGGCAAAATGTTTCTTCCAGTCACAGCTGACAAGAAAGTTCTGGGACTCACATAATCATTACAACAAGAACCAAAACCTAGTGCAACAGGACAGACTTCATAGGCCAGCAAAACTCTGTAAGAAGGATATAACGAATCAAACCCAAATGCTTTCAGAAAAAACTTCCACAATTTTAGGCTGTGTTAAAATATAAACTGGATAAAAGATGATCAGCTCTGCATGGTTTTGTTGGAGAATATTCATTAAGCTAGTTTTCACATGCACAAAGAAAGTGAATTGAATGACATTTTGAAGAATTTTAATCTTTTGAGACTTCAGTGGAATCAGCTGTCTAGTCTAGAGTTGAGGATATTTAATGTCACTGATTTTTCTCTTGGGTACAGAACAAATACTTCAGTCACATAACCATGGGAAGACAGAATGAAACTCTTCATGTATAAAACCTTCTTAGGAAGAAAAATCCCCAGAGAGGAAAGTGGCAAGCAGCTTCAATATTATCATTATTTCACTTAACACTGAACATAATCATATTAATATAGATGTTTCATTCAAGATTTAATTTAATTAATTCCAGACTAAGGTCAGGATTCTAATGAGTACAGTCTGCAGCCGCAATCAAGTGTTTAAGACAACAGCCTGCTTAATGTTCAATAACTTAGCCAACACTATTACAATTCAGTGCTTCTCTTACTAGTATTAAATTTAGCAATTCCTTATGGATGTTAAGAAAGACTCTTTCTTAAGCATCATAGTTTTTCTTCACAAGATTTCTAGTTACATAGAAATGAAGACTGACAGCATGCTCTAACTCTATTTTTCTCAAGGGACAAAGATGCTTAGGAATATTAACTAATCTTAACTTTGACTTCTTAGTTAACAAATAAATAGCTTTTCCAAACACAAATCACTTACTGTTGTAATGTACCGAGAATGAAATTCAGACGCTTCTTTTAAAAACGAAAGGCCTGGATGACTATTCACTACATCCTATAAAAAAAAAAAGGAATAACAATATCCCAAACAGTATTCATTAGTGGCTATATAAAACAATTGGCACAGAATAGCACATCTGCTTCCTTAACCAAGAAAGTTTAAATTAACTGCCACAATCATTAATGATAACATCATTTATAATGTGCTCCACATAAATAACACTCCAGACTTCTTAAAAATAAAATGATCTTTCAAAGAACCCATATAAACAGAAGTTTTCATACATTTTAGGAATATTATAGCAATTTTTTTGCCTGTATTAGATAGGCTAAAGATTTTGAACACTGTTGACTGTTGTAGCTTGTAATTTGGTGGCTGACTATGATCAGTAAAGTCAATTTCAGTTTTATTAAGTCATCACTCAAGGCAGCATTTGCTGCTTTTTCAGCAAAGCTTTGTTAGGTCTTGAACTTACATACCACTTTGCCTTTGCCCTCCTAAGGCCCACCTTGACTTAAATAATTTCAGCTGCCTTCCTAAACATAACAGATTCTGATACATGTGCTATTCCTGCACACAATTTTAAATCCATGCATCTTACGGCAGGTCTTAAAAAACACCTCACCTTATACAAAATGATTAACCGTAAAACAAGTTACTCACAAGAATCTCAGGACCATGAAAAGTGAGTTGTACTAAATAGTATCAATAAACTTTAATGATGACCACGAAAAACTTTTGTTCAAAAAATTCAAGGCTTTACCAGATCATAATTTTTTTGTGTTTCAAAAACTAGTTTCAATTGCAATTTACTTGTAAAAAAGGAATGAAGTCTTCTTGCACCAAGTAGTTACATCCAGGGTTCATCAGAAGATGAACAAACTTTGCAGCATCATCATAGCAGGTCTGAAGTATTCTGAAATGTAAATATTTCCATTTAATATTCTACACAGAAAATTGCTCATGTTACCTTATGCAGAGGTAGCTCATTCTAGAGCAAGGCCTAAGAAATAGCAACTATAACATTTAATTTAAGAGCTAATTACAAATGTCAAACTATGATCCAAGTAAACTTATCAAAGCAGTACTGTCTCATACATTTATGTTAAAGGAGGTGTGTTCGCCACATAACTGATTACATGAAAGGACATTTTAAGTTAGAATTAGAGGAGAACTAGAAAGAATAAAAAGCATTTTGTCCAGAACTGACATTTACAAGTTAGAGCCATGGTTTTCACTCTTCCTATAAACAGTCAGCCATTTACCATACATTTGAAAATCTATAAACTCTGTAAATGAAGATTTGTTTGTGTACATTTAAGTATTAATGTATTATTTAGTTGCACTTTCCCAGGTACAAGTTTGCTGTCAATGGCTGATTATGGCAAAGTGTTTTATTCCCCTTTACATTCAGAGCTTAAAATATCACATTTCAATGAAAAAAATGCAATACTTCTAGGAAAAAACTTACTTCCGCCACATTGCAACAAATTTATGAACTGACACGTATCCTGTTCGTTCACCTCCAGCACAATAAAACAAAGGACCTTTCCAGTAAAGTGGGCATTCACAAGCCTACAATAAAGTATATATCAAGTCAGTTTGTTGCTTGTTTATGTGAAGGTTACTCCCTTATTTATAGATCTTTCAAAAATTACACTTTACAAGAATTAAGAAGAAAACATTAAGGCAGAGAGTTTTAAAAAACTGTTTCTGAAACCAACTGCACCTTCCAAATTCGTTTTAAGCAACTTTTTTAGGCTGAAATACAAAAGTGGAAAGTAAAACGTAGGGCAACTTGCAGCATTTCTAATAGGTGAATACACTCATGTCTGAGTCCATGTTAACAAGTGCTGCTCAAGAGCCAGCTATCTTTAAGGTAATGATGCCTAAGGGGTTTTTGAATTTTTGATTTTTTCATTTTTATAGATTTTAGAAGTATTTGTAACTGTAGTAAAATGTAGATTTAGTGTGCTAATACTTCTAGCAGCTTAAATTCAATGTTTACACATGCCAACCTCTGCCACATATCAGTAGCTCAAATTCTTTTAGTTGTTTAGACTCTGTTCAAGGCAGAAAGATGAAGAATATCAGAAAAGCCTGCAGAATGAGACACAAACATGAGCCAACAACCTTGGGTCTAAGAACACTGGAAAAGCTCCAAGAGCCCAATGTGTGCTGAGGAAGAGGAGAATGACGAAGACAGGGTCCCACTGACCCCTAACTCAAATCCTGAGGAGGTGTGACCAGAGGCAGAATGGGGCTGGAACAAGAGATGTGTGAACTGGGGATTGGGTAGACAATATTATAAAAACCAGTGTTTGGGGTGTGTCAATATGTATTCCTGTGGGCTCTAGGCTTGATATTAAAGGACTTTCCTTTTTTATCTTATCCCACACTAACTTGGCTCAGAGTCCTGCTTTGCTGCGGTCTCTCACAGCATCAGTAAGCTAAAGACCACAAAAACAGTTAAACAACTTCTGAACTGGAACAAATTTACCTTTATCTGACTCAAAGGATGGCTCAACTCATCTGCATCCTTGCATAAGCATGGCATGTCTACTATGCAGTTTTAAGCAGTAGGTCAGCCTGCCCTGAGCAGCAGTATCAGTTACACCTTCACCACTTCAGTGCTCCCACATACACCTACAGTGCTACTTCTGTCTGCTCCAAGATTCCTCAGCCAGAACTGCAAAGTACCGATCTTGCCTAAAACTGACCACAGCTGGAAATGCTCACAAATGGCATCTCCAAGTACCTCAAGTTAGACTGTGAATGTATGTACGGCCAGACTTCAGGAACGAAGATTTGGGCAGGGCTCTCCCCACGTGGGTGTGCCCTTCCAGCCTGCACAGTGGATGTTTTAGGTGAGGCACAGCATGCACAGAACTGTCCCCACCCTTTAAGTCCTGAGGTCCATCTGCCACGGCTGAGCGAGCTTGGACAGTGACAGTGAAGTCCTTGGGACTGTCACAGCACCCGGTACTAACCGGGGCTGACCCTGCTGAGCATCTGAGATCTGACAGGATGGGATGGCAGGGAGGCATTGAACTGTCAGGGGACGGTCCCACTGAGACTTGAACTCAGGTCCTTGGGATTCAGAGTCCAGAGTGCTCTCCTTTACACCACGGGACCGTCCTAGACTGTGAATCCTGCAAGATGTATAAGGTCACTGGAGCAAAAGGACAGCTACTTGTCATGCAGTAGTTTAACCACTACTTCAAACTAATAAGATAAAACTGAGTTTGATGAATACTGACAGAGAGAGTTTGTATTATTCTTCAGGAGGGTGCCTTTATCACTGAATTGGAGATGACTGCACCTTTCTACCTTCCTTGCTGAGAGGGAGGGATCTCTTCCACACCTCCCCACTTCTGTGTTGGTGGGAGCTGTGGAAAACAGGGATCCTACCATTCAGCTTAGCGGTTAAACAGTTTTGGTGAGGCAAACAAGGAGTCCCTGAACGCCTGGTCCTGTGCTTGCAAAGAGTCTTGGTTTCTATTTTCTAGACCCTGGACTTTAAATGCAAAATGACAGGAACAGGGATGAAAATCTGAGACTCGTTACCAAGACCATTCCTTGCAGTGATATTTCAAGCACTGATTCAATAAAACAAAATATAAATTTAAGTTTAACTAGCTTATCATCTATCATACAGAAGTTTAAAAATATTTGCTGCTTTCTAAGCTCAGTATTTGGTCACTCTACCATAACTCTAAATTAGCTATAATCTCAAGTTACCAAACCATTCTGTCTTTCAGTGTCTTTACAATGAAGGTTCATGACACTGCTGAATGAGAAAAAGCAGTGTGGACACCTGCAAACAAAACACATATTAACAGCGCTTTTACCTTAAGTCACTTGGTCAATACAGAACAACATACAATGTGCCCTTTAGATTTTGGTTCTTTATGCAGCAAAAAATGTAGTTCAAGTTTTGGTTTAATGTTTGTTTCTTTTGGTAAGGTTTTTTGATACACAGTTAATATAAAACATCACACACATAACTGTGCTATCAACAATGTAGAATATTGTTGAATACTAACTTGTAAGAGATGAAAACACGCAGTACAAGACAATAAAGCACACAGAATTCATCTTTCCTTTCCACAGGCATACAGTAGAGCAAGCAACTTATCACCTTTGCAACCTTCCCCATGTCTTCTAACGTTGCCCTCTCATTTGGGAATTCAGAGAAGGTTCTCTCAATTTTGGCAATCACAGCATCTACATTCACTTTTTCTTTAGGACATCCTCGAGGAAAATAAAAAGTTGGAATGTTTTGACTATGCGATGGTGGCAAAGTTTCTTCCTTCTTTGTCTGAACCTGAATAGACAAATAGACATTTGACAGTCAGGTACAATGAAATCATGTAGACATCTGCAGATGACTTAAATCTCTTGGTATTCTATGTTCCAACACACCTTCAAAAAGATTTCAGATTATAAGTTGAACAAGCTATTTAAGTATGAGAGCACACTGGAAAAATTAATGAGTATTTCCAAAAACTGTCATTTAGAAAGATTTCTAGGATGTTAAAAATTTAATAAAGACAACTTGAGTCTTCCACATATCAAGTTTCAAGACTGACAAGACAAGCTTCTTGGAGACATCTCAAATTACTCAGGTTATGTCATCTGTTTCAGAAAAAAACCTTCAACTTCTTTCTTAACAGACAGATTATGAAAGAATTTGCTTTTGAAATATTTCTACTTTTACCGCTTCAAGCATTTGAAATAAGCATGACAACTTTGTTAGAAACCACCAACCTGTTTAATTTAGTTACAGTGAAGATTTCTCTCTTTTTTTCATCCTGAAAGTGCTAGATTTTATAAAGTGATAAATGATGCCTGCAGAGAGATGTTTTTTTGGTAAACTATGCACAACTATAATATGAGAGCTTAAAAATCTGTTTCTCAAGAATTGTGATATGCCAAACCACTAAAATTCCCCAAATGACCAGCAACAAAGAGAAATTTATTTAAATACATTTAGTTTCAGCAAAGAAGAATTTACCTTGTACTTAGTTGCCAAAAGGAAATCCAATAATGTAGAGTAGGAAAGATAGCAGGCAAAGTAAGAACAAAGTTAAGAAGGAACTCAAAATTTGCAATTAAAGTTTTTAATCCCAACACTACTATTCAAATGTAAAAACAATGCTATATGGTGACTCATCCTAGTCTTGAATATGTTCAAGATCCTGAATTCCATCTCTCATTTTCAATCAGAACTGGGGGAAAATAAACCCAAAAATCCATCAAAAAACCCTCTAATCCTCATTTTACTCTGTATCACCTCTGCCAGCTTTCCTACCACAATCAAGGTCCTTCCTTAAGTCAGTGAAAGAACTGAACTAGATGCTTATGGACAGCAGATTTTAATTTGCAGGGTTCCAAACCAAGAGCCCTCACTGGAATGCTACACATGCCTAAACTAACCTTTCCTTCCCCTCCTCTGCATTTGAGCCAGCATTCCTCCCCAGTGCTGCAGAATTACCTCAAATGTGTTACAAGTTTTATTTCATAGAGGAAAAAGTTACCTTAAATCTGTGACTCCTGGAGTCAATGCCTGTCACTTGCTAAGAATCCTGTCAATAACAACTTTTGATATCTTATCAGTAGTTCAGTAGTCCAGTTGATGAGGCATCAGTTTAGAATAAAAGTGCCACAGGGTATCAAAAATCCCTTTCAACTTTCAAACTGTTGGGAAGTTATAAAGATAGCAATGTTTGATTCTCCAATTAACATCACCACCATTACTACAAATAATATATATAACTGGGTAAACAACTTGTTTCATTCAAGAAGCTGAGGTCTACTCATCAGCACTTCAGAAGAGCCCCAGCAGTTCCCCTATTTCCCCATTTACAAGAACTGCCAGGATTAACACAAGAGTAGCTCAGTTGGTCAGAGCATGGTGCTTGTAACACCAAGGCTGTGAGTTCAACCCCTGCACTTGAGAGTTGGACTTGCTGATCCTTGTGTGTAAGCATGTGATTGTGTGAGTTTGTAGAAAATCTTGAAGGTGAGAAAAGATTAATTAGGCCACAGCTTACAGGTGTCACACTCAAAGACAGTTTTATTCAAGAACTCCATGGAGAGACAAAAGACAGGTAAAAAGCTCCTCTCTCACTTCTCATTCCAGAATTTATCCCTTTTCAATTCCCACCCCATAGCCACTTCTCATAGGTTGAAACCACAGTGTCTATAACTCTCATCACAGCTTTAATTGGATGATACTTTTCAGCAGATGTTCACTTTGCTATGAGAAAAGTTATCTCTCTAAATTCCAATCTCATAAGCAGAATGACCCAAAGCTTTCCTATCTCCTTTGTTTTTCTAGTTGCTGGTTTTTCTCACAGAGCTAACTTAGCACCTGCCAAGAGGCCTTAGAAAACTGACCGCAGTTCTAAAAAACCTGTTTCTCAACTCAGAAATCTATTTTTCTCTCTACACTTCTGGGTCCCTTCCAACTCAGAATAGTCATAGAATCAAGACCTCCGAGATCATCAAGTCCAACCCTTGGTCCAACTCCAGTCCATTTACTAGATCATGGCACTCAGTGCCACGTCCAATCTCAGTTTAAAAACCTCCAGGGATGGGGAATCCACCACCAATGCCTGATTACTCTCTCTGAGTCTGTGCCTCTGTGACAGCCACTCCCACACGAGCTGCTCAATGGCCACTGAAGTGCTTCACAAGTGCCCGACGAGCTGTGCCTCATGTGAGGAAAGAGTAGGGTAAGTGTAAATCAGAGACTTCTAACATTCCCCGAAAGTTGCAGGTAACAGGAGGTAAAACAGTATTTCAAGGAAGTCTAGTACAGACAGGTGAGGCATTTTTAAAATCCACAGCCAGGAAAATTTAGAGCCTTGGATTAAAAAAGAAAAAATTGTTTTAAAAGGAAATGGAAGTGCAAAGGGAAGACTACAATGGAAAAAAATTGTAAGAGAAGAAAAAAAAGTCAACAGAACTATCTGTTCATCAGAAACTACTAATTACTTCAGATAGCACAGAGTACACAATAAATAATTCCACTGGTCCAGGTTAAAAGCTATTCCTAAACATATGTGGAGATCTCCACTCGGGAGTTGTAATAAGACCTATCCTAGTACATGGTATTTAAAAGAATTATATAATAAAGGCTTTTATTTATTATTTTCTCATCTTACAGTCTTTAACATGTTTACAACAGACAAAGATTACGAGGAAGAATTTAAGCAACAGATTCAGAACTGAAGATAAACATATAGGTGAAGAAATTTGATTTTTCTATGATAAAAATGTCATATTTAAGCATGAATGAATGAAGAATGCTTAATGTAAAAACATATAATATTTAATCTGTGAGACAGCATATTTATTCAACTCTAAAACCATGCAAGTACAGACTACAAACCTCTCAAGGCAAGACAAATTAACTCTCCCTATACTGAAAGGTGTCTATTTCTACATGGTGGTTTCTCAAAGTTGGTGAAAGAAGAAACTATAAAAGTGCTTCGTTTGCATTAGCAAGTGTATGATCACTTCACAATAATTTCTGACAGATTCATTTGGTGCCTGCAGACAGGCATCTAGTAAGACTATTATCTAGGGAACAAAACAGAATGCCCTTGAACATTCCTTGTGGTATCCAGTGCCAGCTCAGAGCACAGCTCTCCCTCTGCATCTGCCACATGGATGTTCTGAGCACACTAATGCTTCCTAAATGCCACCAGCAACTTGGAACTGGACAACTGAATTGTGCTGTTAATGTCAGTCAACACAAGGATGAGAGCCTGTACCAAAGAAAGAAATAGGTCATACAAAGCTACCAGCTCTAACTAATGCACTAATATAAAGTTAGCATTGTATCTCTTCCCTCTTCTCACTTTCCTAAGAAGGGTCAGGGACTCTTCTCTCAGTCTGAATCCCACCCAATAACTGAAATGCTCCTTGTACAACTGAGACCATTCCACTGTATGTGCTCTAATGCAGGAACACGTGACACTAAAAGGGCTCTAAAAGTTGACTGGTTTCTATAATTTCAGCCATTAGTTACTTCTGTAGATGCACATATTGCACACTGGATCAAAGAGTTCTTTCAGGGCAATTAAAATGCACTAATTGTGTGAGATTGAGCTGTTCTGAAATTAATTATAATTTTAACCAGGCAATTTCTTCATTAACAAAAACTGCTGGAAGTCTCCTAACATCAAATCTTTAACTGGAAAATCTGTAGGAACAGTTTGTTAATCCTTTTACACAACTGACTCCATTTCAATGGCCAATTTAACATTTAGAAAGTGATCTACATTTTCCTATGGCATTAAGTTAAAATCTTTAATACTGGTATCAGTAAGTTAAAATGACAAAAGAGACTGGTTTGGTCAGTGAAAATTTTCCCTGCAACTTGCTGAGAAACAGCACCAACATTAACGCGCTTGGAAGGGAAGTTCCCTGAAGGGAAGTTCTGGCCAGGTGGGAGTTGGTCTCTTCTCCCAGGCACTCAGCAATAGGACAAGGGGACATGGGCTCAAGCTCTGCCAGGGGAAATTTAAGTTGGAGATCAGAAAAAAATTCTTCACAGAGAGAGTAATCAGGCATTGGAATGGCCTGCCCAGAGAGGGGGTAGATTCACCATCCCTGGAGGTTTTTAAACTGAGATTGGACGTGGCACTGAGTGCCATGATCTGGTAAAGGGACTGGAGTTGGACCAAGGTTTGGACTTGATGATCTCAGAGGTCTTTTCCAACCCAATCAATTCTGTGATGCTGTGATTGGAATTAAGGAAAGCAGCTGTATAAGCTTGTAAATAACTGCATTAACCTTTGCTGTAAGTATATATAAAGTTCAGAATCTAATTGTGTAGTGAAGTTGCCATTGCGTTTTAGGGTTCATACAACAGATAGAAAGTGAGAATTCCTTGAAAACTTCATGCTTGTAGTAATGTAAAAAAAACTTATGTAAGATTTGTCTGTAAGAGAATTCAAGAAAACCTTTAATACACAACCCGTTTGCATTCCTGACATATAGAACTGTAAGGACTGTCCACAGCTATCCAACACTTACTTCCCTTGACTTTTAAAATGGAGGAAGTGGAAGTTTATATCCCACTGGGCTCACTGTTCAAAGGGCAAATTTTTAATTTTGTTTTGCAACTTTCCAAATCCTTTTCCAATCATTTTTTCAGTAGCTGTTTATAATAATGGTATAAAATCAATATAATTACAACACAGTAATGTAGTAGTTAGTATATAGCAAAGAACATGGATACATCTCATTCTAAACCCAGAAATTAATTCTTCATGTTAGATAGCCTTACATCTACCAAGTGCTGAGTTGTACTCAGCAGTTAACTTTACTATAAGTAAAAATAAAGACAGTGGGAACTTTAAAAGGGTGCCCTTTTCCTTCTCTCTCAACTGAAAGAAAAACCTGATGCTGTGATACAGCCATTCAGCTACAGGATGTAATTCTGAAACAACCAGGAAGGGGGAGCTTGTTCCCAGATATTTTAAGAATGTGTGCTCACTAATTTCTAGATCTAATATTTGCATGCAGTGACTGGCAACCAGCAATCCTGAGCCCCACAAAGGGGTTGAATATATGGATTCAAATGCAACTGAGCAAAACCTGACTTACAAAGGACTTGATGGAAAAGAGAGCAAGACAAACATGTTTATGAAGGGAGAATTTTTTAGACAGCTTAGAAATTAAGACACAAGGTCATTGAGTCATCACAGAATGCCTGTAACTTCTCTGGGTATCCTGTGCCAGTGCCTCACCACCCTCACAGTAAAGAAATTTTTCTTAATGTTTTCTTCTCTTTTAGTTTAAAACAATTTCCCTTGTCTATCACTATCTGAATTGAACAGATTTGGTATTTGCTTTGTTTTTGACATGACTACAGAATAAGATAACTTCATTCAGAAGTGCTGAGGTTTTCTAATATCTGACAAACACCAACATTTGTTCTGCCTGTTTCTCTGGAAAAAAACCCAACACAACAAACAAAATCCCAAACATTTAAAACAGAACTATGTAGTTCACAGGCAGCTCTTGTTGTAGTACTTGACATGAATTTCCATGAGGATGTCCAGGGAAAGTCAAAGGAATGGATACAACAGGGTCAAAACACGACTAAAAAAAATTCTCCCTCACATTTAGACCCAACTTCACATTAGGTTTTTACTAAGTGGTGCACCATAATCCCAAACAAAAACGGCAGTAAGCACTATAAAGAGGTTTTAACCTATTCTTATATATTTCACTTTATGCTAAACTTACCTGGGTGAAACAAATTGCATAATAAGCTAAGAGGATTTTCTGCAGAGGTATCCCATTCAGCCCTTTAAATCCCAGCATCTCTGCAACCCCACACGTACAATGCTCATCAACCACCCAACAACAAAAGCAGATATGGCATGAAGTTCCCTGATACACAACAGAAAATGAAAGCCAACTTACAGACCCAAAGGGTAACATTTTTCTCTTTTTCAATGAATAATCTTTCTTTTATTAAATTCAAAAAGTTCTTTAGAATACAAGGTGTCCTACAGCCTATCAAAGCTAAATATAATCGTGAATAGAACAACATGTTGTCAGTAAGCAGCTCCAAAAGGAATACCTAACCAGATTTCCCATCTCTCTGCTGCACTTCTACAGCTGGAAATCTAACTCAGGCTGATAAAATCACAGGAATATTTCTTCTTTAACTTAGTAATTGGTTGTACAGTGATACTCAGCACTTTCCTCTAGAAAACCAATTGACATTATCAGTAGTTTTATGAAATTTAAACCCTAAAAACACCAGGTAAAATAATTACGTCACTGTTGTCTAGAAAAGGGTTCAGTCTCATTTGGAAGAGAGACATTAATTTTGAAAAACCTTTTCTAACACCTTGAATATTTTGGCACCTTAAAGTGCCTTCAAAAATCTGCATCAGGACAGGTAAAGTCAGGTCACAACAAGAACTTTCCTCAGAAGAAGCCCAGAGAAACATGTCCTCTGCAACATCAGCTCTCTTGACCTTGTGGCAGACATTTACGCTTCCAATGATCTAAGAAGTGATGCTTTTTCACTGTTTTCTGTATGCTCCTCGTTAGCCTCTTTCCAGCCAAACTAATGAGATTTATTACTACAAGAGTTTACTGACTATGCCACTTCCCATTTAGCCTGATGTGCTTAACAGCATTTTTTCCTCTGTAAAAGATGGTTCTTGGACAACTTAAAGCTTTCAAAATTTGTGTTGTTTTCCCCCCCCTCCCCTCAAGTTCTACTACTCTAAAATGTAGTTATTGCACTGCAAACAGCTTGAAAGCAGTAAGCTGATCTGAAAGCTTAATAAAGAAGTTTAGCAGCATGGCATAAGATAAGCTACACCACAGCACACCTGCATCCTCCCCCACGCCCACGCAAGTTTAACCAGAGAGTAAACTCTCTGGTCCCCTGTCCCATGTGTCACTGGTGATAGTGAAGCAATGTGGTGAATTGCCTCAGGTCACCAAGACAGCTAAAAAGCAAAGTTAACCACCCTCCCATTTGTCTTCATCCAACTGCACAGCTGATGCCACTTAGAAGCAACACGGTTCTGATATTAAAATAAGGAAGATTAGAGCAGTACTGTGGCAGTATTGCTTAAAATCATCTCAAATTAGGCTTAAAACCATGCTGAGATTGTAACTGATGTTGCCTTAGTCAGAAATGCAAGACATACGTGAATGATCAAACTCAGACACCTACAGAGAATGAAGCTACACTAAACCCACTCATCAGAGTATACATGTAAGACTTTCCTCTGGCAACAAACATTTTAGTGCCAGTTGCTTCCTTCTGTCCTGGTCTTCAGCTTGCTACCCTTCAGTCTCTGTTTGGCAGCTGTTTTTGGATGTGTTATAGAGACTAATTTTATGCTCCTCTTTCCTTTCACAGTAAGAGATAAACACCATTAATTTTAACCCTGATTAAGTTTTAGACTAGCTCACTTTTGGTGTTAGCCTTAACTCAGACAATTTCACTCACCTAGTTTGATCTTGCTTACTTCATATTTGTGCTACAACAAGGGGAAGGAAATGCAAAAATTAACTTTCCATAAAAGCAATATATCATTGGAAGAAAAAATTGTACTTCAAACTACACTGTTTCTGATTTTATACCTGATGGCCAGGCTTCGAGATCGAAGATTTGGGCTCTCCCCACGTGGGTGTGCCCTTCCAGCCTGAACTGTGGATTTTTTAGGTGAGGCACAGCGTGCACAGAACTGGCCCCACCCTTTAACTCCTGGGGTTCATCTGCCACAGCCAAGTGAGCTTGGATGGTGACAGTGAAGTCCGCGGGACTAGAACCTACAGCCCCTGGTATTGCCAGGAGGTCTCCCATCCAAGTACGAACCGGGGCTGACCCTGCTCAGCTTCCGAGATCTGATGGGATCAGGCATTAGCAACCCTCCCAATGCAGTCTATGTTCCAGTTGGCAATTCTGCGTTCACGTTCAGATTCTGACCAGGCAAATATACAGGAAGCTTTCTTCCTGCACCCATGTTAGGCACTCATCTCAGTTTCACACAAGCTGACTAGCACTCTCATCGCATTTATGCACATTCTTGCCCATTTACTCTCACATCTATTTCTGTACAAAATACATGGTAATCTGGCCTGTGATTCAATGCAAATGATAACCCTCAACATTAAACTAACTGTACTCCCAGAGCTCTGTCCCATTTTGGGATAATTGACATGTTACAGCAAGTAGCAATTCTACAAGAAAGTCAAAAGAGATTTAGAGAGGTTTAGAGCAGTCAGGAGTAATGTGAAGAAGGATCCTGGGTAAAACAAAGTAAAAATGAAGTCTAAGGAAGACCCTAATCTTGCAGTAAAAGCTGCAGAAGAAAGGAGGATTATGATGTAGTTAAGACTAGAATTCGGAGGCCTAAAAATATGTACAATTTCTTATTGGCTATGAAAGAAATATTTGCAATATTAAATTTCTTCATTTGCATACAGCATATATAAAAGAAAAGATAGCCTTTCTTATATTTGGTTTGACTACATGCCAAACTCAATGTGTTCAGAAGTTCATAGTGCAGGCACTGCTACTGCCAGTTGAGACAAAACAAATGGTGATTCTAACTCATGTAACTCATCCATTCCCTCTGCTGCCCACTGACAACCTGACTCAAGCAACTGTTTGGCAAATAGTGGCCAAACTACAAACGGAAAGCTCAGAAGAGTTAGTTGATTTGCACACTTCTTGGTGTTTGTTTTTAATCTCTCAGTATCAAACTGTGCTGTCCCTCTGGTGCAGTGACTCACTAACCTGGTCCATGTTGAGAGCAAACGTCAACTCAACAGCAAGATATCAATCCTTCTAGAGTATCCCTGGCTACGAAGTGACAGAGATAAGACTGTACATTCATTTTACAATTCGATGTTGGAAAGTTCAGCTTATTAGCAAACTAGAATTGAGTTTTATTTTGCCACTGAAAGACTGTATGGTAACTTCAGATTCTGAGGTATAAAAAAGGGAGTTGGTAGGTGTTTGCCACCTGAAGCTAATTTCTCCCCTTATTTTAAGCCTCAGGACATCAGAGTAAGAAGTAGTTCAGCGAGTTACTCCTAATTGTAATAGCCAGGGAAAGAAGCACCCCATTCAGTTTGGGTGAAATTGCTGTGGTAAGGGCCATCACTGGATAACCCTGAAAGTCTTACTAAAGTGTAAAGAATTATTTCAAAATTTTTTCATGGTGGTACAATCAGTAACTTTTTTCCCCTTTAATTTAACGAAGACAAATTGAAACAGGCCAAATGAGCCACGAGAAAAACTTACTGAAGCCTCAGAGCATGCAAAACTTTGAACCATCTACAAAAACCTATTTGGGAAAGTGTGTTAATTCTTGTGTAGGAGGAGATGGTAGTGGCATCCAGGAAAAGCTTCCACCTGAAACTAAGAAATGCATTCCATACATACCATCTGGGGTATTGAATTTAAACCCACATTCAACTAAAAGCATGTGTGAACAGCCACTACAAGCACGTCAAGTCTCATGCACACAGGCCATAAACAAGCCAAGAATGGGAAACTCTCCAATGGTCAAACCTGATTTTCACTAGTTCAGTGAAGACTGAACTCTCCATCTGAGGTAAACTGGCATTTTACTGCACAATATATAACCATTACAGAACAGACTTCTCAATCTCCTCCATTCCAGTAATAAATAAGGTGCACTAACAGATGTCTCATTCAAGTTCTTCTACAACTCTGATTTTGGGAATACTGGGATTCTCCTGATTTGCACTTTGGTATAGCTGGCAGAGATAAATCAGGCAGTTTTGCTGGGGGACACTATTGTAAAAGCATCTATTGTCATATAGAAACACCCCCAAACATGGCTGCAGACATTTGGGGTTTTTTTGTACAATCACGCAGAGTGTCAATAGCAAGTGACGCAGTAAGAAGAATTCACTGATTTATTTAGAAAATATCTGGGGTCAGAACAAAATGGAAGAGGTAGTTACCTCCCTCCCACTCAAACCCTTGAACATAAGACCTTTCCATATTACATGCATGTCCATCAGTAACTTGCTTTATTTGCTGACAAAACTTTTTAAAAAGGCTTTGAAGTCAGAACCCTTCAAGAGTTTGCCATGGCTGACCAGTGAAGATATTTTTTATCTCCTCCACATGCTCTACTAATTTTAAAACGGAAAAAGGTCCAGACTATGAAATGGAAAAAAGGAAGATTTTCAGAAAAATCTACCCCATGAAATGCAATTTCTTTTATATTTTGTGGTAAGAAAGAAGTAGTGAAAAAATATTAGCCACTGTATGGGAGTTGATGTCTAACAGCCTCCAGTTCATAAATTGTGTCAAATTAAGTATCTCAGTTACTCATATATCCCATTTGTCAATTAGTTGCAGCTTTCTCAGAAAATATTCCTACTCAGAGAATACTGTGATCATAGGTCAAATCAGTTCTTCCATTCTTTACCAGTATATTCTGTTACCCAAACTGTTTTCAGGAGACAAGCAGTTGAGATCCCTCCAGTATGTGATCATTTTGACTGTACATAGCCAAGGGACTGACAGTGAGGTACAGCTGAGGCAATTCCAACATTTGTCTACAGAAAAAAGCCCCTGTCAGGACAGGCCATCAGTTCAACATCAAAAGTAACACATACAGCTAAGACAGACATCCACTTAAACTCTGCAATAGCTTTTTATCGCTTCATGTTAACAACAAAACAAGTTTCAATCACTCAATGCAATTGACTTTAAGAAAAATGCTCTCAAAGAAGAAAAACACGATCAGGTTCAGCCTGGCTACTGAGCTGCAAAGTCAACAATTGCTGCACCTGCAGTTCTTTCTGTCAGCTGCTTGCCTGGCAATGCCCCACGAAATTCTGATCTGGACAATTGCAAAAACAATCTCATACCCCTCTTGCCCTGTAAAATCGAAGGCCATTTTATATGAAGATGTGCCAAACTGTTTCAGGCTTTCTAGCATACAAAGTCCTAACATCAACAGTCATAGAACATCTACTATTAGTAGCATTAGTGATCACAAAGGTATGTTAAAATGGAGAAAAGGATAGTGAATCTTTTATTCCAAGGAAAAATAAATACATCTGAACTCTTCAATATTGAATTGCTGGGTCACAAAACTTGGCTGTAGAGGGAACAGATGTTTAGACTCTCAAATCATGCATGCAAATAAGCTGTAACAAACTTGCACCACATTGGCTTTTATAGGGGAACAGGACACATTTGCAGTAATAGTAACTTAAATACAGCAATACACTTTAAGTTTGAACCAGGATCCTCCATTGTAGAAGTGGTAAAAATCTACCAGTTTGTTTACAGCTTCCTTTAAGATGTTAGAGCTTAAAACATGGCAATCCACTAGCAGTGAACCATTTATGGAAAACCTCATCTTAACCAGCAAGTCTCAGCAGGCAGCTTATATATTTTCATTCTGTCTCAAGTATTGGCATCTGCTCTGGAAAATTGGCATTGTATCAGCAAACTAGAATCAAGTGTAACTATTAGCTACAGTCGGAATGAGATTTGTATTCCATCTCTGGCCCTCCTTGCAAACACTTGGTTGTGTTCTTCAATAAAGCATTTCTATGCCTCATGTAAAGGTATTACAGAAAAATGAGTATCAGGTCCTTCCTCTGTGGTGTTAAAAGGTCTACAGATGATGTTAAAATGGGACACTGATATTTACAGGAAAGCTGACCTGCCAGAAGCCTCTAATTGTTACACAACATACTTCTGACACTATAGCTGTAAAACCAACCATCTCAATTAAATTTTTTGAAATTATTTTTTCTCTCAGAAATGAGAATGTTGTCTTCATGACTCAAAGAATAACTGGGTGCACTACATCACAGCCACACACTGGCCCAGCACACATTAGCACCCAGAGGATCTGTATTTGTTGCTGTCTTGAACATGCCACCAGCAAGTAGAATTTTGGTAACAAATGAGTGTAAAAGTGATTAGGAGGCACCAATTTCTAAAGTTACTTCACTCAGAAGGAAAGCCAATCTCGTGAGGCACTGCAGAAGCTGAAGAAATAGTTCTCATACAGCTGACATAAATAGCACATGTCAGCTATTAAGTGTCATTAACAGGTGGCCATGAAACTGGTAGTTCTCCATTTCCACACTGAGGTGTGACACACACAACTACACCAAGGAATCACCAAGTACTAACAGCAGATAAAGTTATGATGCATTAAAACTATCAGAAAATACGCCAGCACTCAGGTCTGGCACTGATATTAAGCAGATTAATTAAGAATATAGGCCAGTGCTTTTTTCTCCTTTTTAAAAAATCATTACGTGCAGCACAAATTTATTTGACTCTAAATTTAAAACCAGTCTTTTTTAAAACTGAACTGTTTTGTAAGGTGATGTGGCCTCTAAGTAGCAAAAAATATCTATTTTGCCAGTTTAGATAACACCAAGTTACATAAGTATAAGCATGTCACTGTACACAGATGTATTTTATTCTGTATAATTATGTTTTGGATATATGTTCCTCATACAGACTGGATAATAATGCTCCTTATATTTCAGCTCTGACAGGTCGGGATGTTACCAGCTGTTGGCTAAAACAAGCTGCTCAGCTATCAACAGGTAATAAGCCTTTCAGTTCACATCTTTTAGTTGCCAGCACGTCTGACATGGTGATGGTTTCTTCTCCCTTCAAAGTTTCAGATAAATTGATGAGCAAGATGTTCATGGTGTATGCATGGACAAGGGATGTATTCCCAGTTAAGTACCTAAGAAAGGTTTTAGTCTTCGAACCAAAGCTAGGAGAAGATGGACTGAAGTTCTACTTACTTTTATGCAGGGCTACCTACTAAAAATTTCAGTTCCCCAAAGTGATAGAGAACATTTCAACAGCTGTGTATTGCTTTATCTTCTTTAGATCTTCCAAGACAACCCTACTTTGTTCAGTTTTATCAATTTTCATTAATAAATGAAAACTGAGGAACAGCCTATTCCACTGCTTTCCAGAACAACCCATCTCATTACTGGTTGTCTATTTAAAGATTTTCCAGAAACTGGATGTGCTCTGCTCTAATGACCTCCCCTTCTAAACCACGGGGGTTACCTACACAGATTACTTACTTACAAGGCTCTATGTGAAAAGCCACTGCCTTGGAATTCCTGGAACCTTTGGAAGACCCATTCACTCCAACCCACCTCAGAGCAGATGTTGAGCCACATGTTATTTCACCCTCCACCACTATTACTCATATTTTATTTTAAGATGCTAGATTTAATGGCACAAAGCTCTTAAAGAGAATCTGCCATTTGTTTAACAAGTTATAAAATGACAAGATTGTAGTAGAAATATAGAAAAACAGATTGGTTTCCATTTCTGCTTGATTTTAGCATTCTGATTTTACAATATACACTGTTATGTCTGAAAGCCCATACAGTGGAATAGGAGGTTGTAAACTCCAGCAGCAACAAAGTTTAGCAACTGAAATGAGAAAGTTTTTTCCAAGTTATTATACAAGAGCTCTAAGCAGTCTTTAATTTCAACATGAAATTTCTTGAAGGATTATGCAGCTAATAAATAGCTATTCTTTAAAATGCACCCAACCTACAACGACAAGTTGAAATTAACATTAACATAAAATGTCAAGTAAAGAATGCCCAACTTTTGTATCAACAATTACCAGAACCCACATTTAGTTTTGGAAGGTACTTCCAAAAACGTCTCTTTAAAATCATGAAGTTGAAGCAAAGTACTATTTAAAAAGAAACCTCGGATAAAATACTTTATATCAAAATAAGCAATGACTGGCCTCATATTCTAGTTTTATACTCCTATTAATTCTGTTTTGCTCAAAGAATTTTGTAATCCAGTTATATGGTTTATCATATGTTATTCTACGTTTGCCATTTACTCAGCAAGTGCAAGTCTGGTTAAAAATGGAAAATATTTGCTCTTTGTCTGTACTGTAAGTTTATAGCTGGCAGCCCACCAAAAGAGAAAAAACCCTGCAGATTAGACAAGCAGTGTTTGAAGCAGTTAGTTGCTTGTAGGTATGAATTACCATAGTACACTGAGATGTTTTCTAGGTCAACGTAAAAAAGCTCTGTAAAAGTACAAGTGATCCAACTATGATTTGACGAAAGACGGATCAAGTGAAGGGGCACCACACAAGGTAATGATGTGTTTGTTTACAACAGGATGTCATGACTGGACTGAACCTGCCTCCTGCTCCGAGTTGCCTAAATATTAACTGCTACCACTATATTTGAGTAATTAAGACAGTATTTTCTTTTCCTAGTGTCTCTAGTCAACAAGCTCCCTTCTCTGTATCTAGTTCAGCACAGAAGATACAAGTCAAAAATTCTTTCACTCACATGTTTATGCTGAATGGCATAAACCAGCACAGCCAACACTTGCACTCTGCTTATAAATGTCAGATGAAAAAAATTTTAAATAATGATACAGAAATCAGAAGGCTAACACATTCTTAGGGTCATAGGGCTCTATGTCCCTCTCTTGAAGGTCACCTGAAAGGGACACTGGTGCACTGAATTCAAAATTAAGTAGCAGGCTATATTTAGAATGATTTAAAGCCAAAAAATCTGAGATAATGTAGTTTTTAATGAACTGCTAAACTTTCCTTAATTAGAAAAGAGTGAAAAAAAGTCACACATGCCATCATTGATATACCTTTTATATATGAATTAGAAGTGAGGTAAGTTAAGGACAAAGTGAATGTTTTCACATTATCACCAAATGCCTTAAAGTGTGTTCAAGGAAATACCAGATTTCAGTTTCTCAAAAAAAAGTTGCACACTTTTTCTCACTGCAAAATGATAATATCTTTGAACTTTTACTCTATAAGTGGCTTTCCTTCTAATTTTACTTTTCAAATACTTCTATTCTGAACTATGAGCTCACCCTAAAATGGTGGATTTAACTCACTGCTGCAGAACAGCAGAGGCACACGTGTGAATCATGTAGCAACAAACTATCTCATCCAAATACAAAGTTCAAAATAAACATAATCCAAAGGAATTCAGGATTATCCTGTAAGTATGAAAGCCCCTTCTAGTATATTATGTTTGAGTTAGTAAAGTAACAACTTAGTTCACTGTATTTTATATGTCCAGTTCCAGTAAAAGGTAAATTAAATCCTGAGCAAATGCATGCAGAGGGTGATTATGCAGATTAAGGAAAACAGTCTTTAAAAGTCTAACAGCATTAAATGCACCAACTTTCCACCGCATATCCCTCTGTGCAAACATCGTACTTCAGCTGTGCTTCAGCAAACTCTCCTCATAGTTTGTTTGCAGAAAACTACCTGCATAGTCTTTTGAAACACAGAAGAAATCATCATATATGGAACAGATGATAAAAAATCCTTCTTTTAGGATCAGTCTAATAAGCACTTCCATGTATTTCCTGCAGTTTGCGTGGTTGTGAAAGTACAATTGACAACAACAACTTAATTGTATAAGAACAGAAAGACAAACCTGGACCTGCTGAAAAGCTTTCAGTCTCTTCTTGAATCTAGAAGGTAAAACAAAATCACATCCTCGAGCTAGCAATGCCAACTCCTTCCTCAGGTCAGGATCTTGCCGCAAAGAAATCTCCTTTATCCTCATGCTTTCGGATTTCATATAATGTCTCTGTGTGCCAGTCCAGGCACTTGAGTCCCAGTAAATAGCAGAGCTGTTGTATTATCACACTGTGCCACTTAAAGCAGCAGCTGTGCTCGAGTTCTGTGATATTATAAGAGTCAGCTCAACTTCACCCTCTCCATACATTAAAGGGAACTTGGCTGGAATAGCAAAAACAGATTGGAAAGTCACTTTGGAGGCCTGCCCTTTTGTCCATGCATTCCGAAGTCTAAATGGGACTGTATGGAAAAAAAAAACCTGTTTGGAGGAGCATCTATAAAAGCAGCTTCCAATTTTAAAAAAAGCAAGCCCTACAGGAATGCAGAGAGGCCAGTTGTGGTTATTTTGTAGCTTCCTCCTCCCATCCCCCTCAGCTTTCCCTTCTGTCACAAAACACTCACTGTCTAGTTTCCATGAAGTACCTCACTGAAGGCTAAGGCTTATTACACAGGAATTAAATTCCTTTTAAACTCTTTCATCCTTTAGCTGGAACCTTATGACACTGGGAAAATGAAGGCAACAACGGAAAAAGCTGCAGACTTTATGTGGTTCACATAATCATGTAAATAATTAAAAAAAAATCTAGATCTAATTACTGTATAGCAATAATCTAATAATTTAAATGCTAAGACAGAAAGCCATAGCAGAAATGGGGCAAATGTTACAGCACTGAAATGCTGCTTCAAATCTTGTTTTACCAAAAGGCTACATTAGAAATATCAATGATGTCACAAAATTTGAAAAAAGCTGACAGGATTTGTTTTGGTGCTTAAATAGGACCTTTGTAAACATTAACATCCACATAGTAGATCGCATACCTGTCACATTTCAGTAGCACTAAAGTTAGTCGGCCACCACTCTGCTCTGTTTTCAGTGTATTGAATCGCAAATACATTTTATGGGAGTGGTGAGGCCAAACTTTAGTCCACGTCGATATTCTTCATGCAAATAGAAATCTGATAAGCTTTTGTGGAAATTGAAGTGACCTTCTGTCCTTCCTCCTTTACAGTTTTAGGTACATTAACTGATAAGTTTTGAAGTCTTCACATTTTAAATGGGTATACTTTTATCACAGCAATCTTTAGGAAATGTTCCTATTTTGATGACTTTTTTTTCAAATATCACCATCATAGTTATGGGTATGGCAACTCTTACCATTTCCAGTTCAAGGTGTTTATACCCTTAACACTCAAATTCTCCTGAGATAGTGGTATGTTGCCTACTTGCCATGCCCAAGTTCAGTTACTAACAGCATAAAAAGAACGATCTGGCCAATCTTATTGTTTTCATTTCTCATGCTTTAAATAAAGCCATTTTCCTGATTACATAAAGATGCACATAGCCCAAGAAACAATGAAACAACTCTTTCAACACTAAGTTTGAGATTTTTCTTACTGGATGGTGCTGTTTTACTCCCATATAATCTTTAGCTCTATTTATCCAATCATAGCATTTCTGTCATGTAACAGTATATTAAAATCTATGATTAAGAAAAGGAACCTATTGAAAAGTACTAGTGAAACATGATTTGTCTTAATTGGATCCTTTTTCAGTTTATCACGCTCTGTTACAAAGTAAATGGTGATAAAACACCTGTGTTCTTGGTTTTAATTTAGTATCCAGTCCTGTCCAGCCCCACTTCTTTATTGCAACTCGTTATGAAGATATTTATTTCTTTCGGAAGTGGGAGAACAAGAAAGGAATTGACAAGGCAAGAGTCAGACATGTTGCGGTTGGCATGACCAGACTATCAAACTGCATTGAGCAAAACTGGCTGTCACTCACTGTCTTTCAGGACGACTAAATCAACTAACATAGGATAAACCTTGGCCACAGGGAACCAGCAGGAAACTGGGCATGCAGCACACAACAGCAGTATGCCTGGAACTTGAGATGAAGGACTGAGGTGTTAGAGTAGGAGAGGAATCCTACTCTGGCAACAGATACCCATTCCAGACCAAAATGTTTGTGGAAGGTCAGAAAGGTTGTATTGCAAGGCAGATTGTGTTTCACATTAGGCAAAATAGGCCATACTTGAGGTAAGGAAAGGTATCTTCTCATCTAAATTGCTATTTTCATCCCTCTTCACCAGGTGATGCACTCCTGTTTGCTACCACATTCACAGTCTTGATGTGACTGTACTATGTCATTAAGATGACTGACTGTCACACGGAGAGTCAAGCTAAAGACCAGAGCTGTAATCCAGAACTTAAAAATCCTGGAGCTCCTGAACCTGCTGAAGGAGCCTCAGTAAGAAATAAGTGTTCTGTACACCATTTTGGAAAGGGTTCTACATTTCCCTCAGTGTCCATTATCATGTAACAGCCACAGCACATTCAGTATTTTGAATACTCTGTATTACTTCACTGCACCAAGTAGATGTCAAGTCAATCCCACGGTTAGCCTAACACTGCTTCAGCACTCTGGTTTCAAATCCAGTGGTCATTTACATACTTGGATGCAGTATAATTGTCAAGAGTTCCCAGGCTACACTCTGTGAAGAATCTACACGAAATTGAGTATACTGAAGTACACTGGCAGCTACTGATCAGTCACCTCCTGTTCGCCATTTGAAGGGAAAAGGAGTTTGTATTGCCACATTTAAGAATGAGCATTTGCAAAGCCATGCGGCCAAGAATCCCCTTAGATCTCTTTTAACCTTTTCAGCCATGAATTAGCCACAGGGGAAAGGGAAAGTCAGCTTCCATCCAGATTGGACTAGGAGTGTTCAAGTATAGTGTTACATTTATTCTAAATATGAATTCTCTCCAGTGAAAGCCAAGGCAAAGTCCTATATTGGGTAAAGGCCTGGATGCCAGCCACGAAGCTGTCCAAGTATCCTGGTAGCTTATTATTAGCTAGATAAACAAACAGAGGGGAAGATGCATGCTCAGAGCTTCCTTCCAAAGCTAAAGATACACACTATGAATGAATCTGAATCAAGGGACTGTGGCTAAAGCATTTACCACTGTAACAGAGATCTGAACATACACAAGAGTAACACAACACAAAGCACAATATTTTTGGCAATACAGAGAAAATAGAAACTTGAAGAATACCTTAAAAAGACTTAAGCATTTGTCTACAGAAATGGAATTTCTTGTCAGAAGCACGTGTCAACAGTGTATTTAAAGTCTTAAGAGACTATAGGGAAGTGACCAAAGCTTTGGAAAAAAAGCATCCCAACATTACAGGAAGTCCCCAAGAAAATAATTTAAATATGTCATAAGATGTATTCAGCCATACAAAACTTTAGTTGCTGAGGTCCAGTCTTCAGCCCAGTAGCACATGAACCAAGATGAAAGAAAGCCTGCTTGGCCTTAGAAGGCAGTTTAAATAGGGCTGAATGGCCAAGCCCAATGGCAACAGGCTGGAATCTAATGGAACCCCTTAGCCCATGATGCTGCAGAAATTAAGAGTGGCTCCTGGGTCAAGTGTGAAAAGAGAACTGTTGTATCTCCACAACAGCCAGTGTAAAGGGTTATTATGCAACTAGTGGAACCCTTTCCAAAAGTAACTGATTAGTGAGAGGCAGATCACTGCAATTAAAGAGAAGATAACTAAGACAAGGTAGCACCTTTCTCAATATAGAAAAAAGAGGAAACAGCATGACTAACTTAATACTAAAAATATATTTCAGAGGTTTAAAGTGGAAAAAAGATCACTACTAGTAAAAACAAGTAGTTCAGGAAGATATACAAGTCAATCAGCTAAGGATGCTTGCTAAGACACAGGTACTATAGGGCAGGAAATATAAAGAAGAAATTACATAAATATACTACAAGACAGACAAACAGAAGAAATTCTTTGCTAGATTAAGAAAACAAGGAAAAAATCCCAAACACAACAAAGAAATAGGCAAAAAAATACAACAAATAAACCCTTGAAATCTTGGGTTCTTTTTTTTCCTCAGAAAACATTGCGACTAGACTAACACCATAATTAAATATTATCAAGAATCATTTATAAATCAGGTAGTTCCTACCTGGCCTTTTAAAAACTAAAAGATCCTGGAACTAATTTCTTGCTAGCAACTTCCCATTTCTAACTGCTCTGCATGAGGAGAGAAGTACAGGACAATGCACTTGTGAGCTGAAGAGAGTATAATAAAGTGCAACCATCCATCCCTAAAACACCTTTGGATGGAGTCCCTTCTTTTCAGCACTACCCTGACAAAACCCAAGGGAGGTATGTCGACAATGTGTAGGTGACAGAAAGAATCAAGTTATTATGCTCATACACAGCTACCAGCTAACCAAAACGATTGCTATAAAGTTATGGACAGTTTTGAGCATGACATGCAACACTGATGAACTGCTGGATGTTGAAACTGTGCAGTTAAGAAAATTGCCTTCAGAGGGAAAACCAGATACTTTGGCCATGGAAAGAAGTTCTGGGCCCAGATGCACTTTATTTTTCTTGGAGGATGCAATGCCTCCTCCTTAGAACTGGAAGTCTTGCATGGGCTCACCTCCTCTAATGATTATTTACATATTTCAGAACTCTTGAATTAGACAAGCAATGCCTGGAGGTTCTTTCCAATTGCTGGGATAATCTAGAATTCTTAAAAGGCAAGAGAGTGAATAAAAAGGCAGCAGTTGGATGTCAGATGTGCCACGTTGGTAGGCTGGGAAGGATGGGCTGATCAGATTCCCTGCACGTTATGAAAAGAATGCCATGTATGAACACCACGCCATGGGCCGTTATCAGATGGTAAGATAAGATACATGTCACCTTGCTGTGATTACACAGCCTGGGCTCCAGAGTCATAGCGTGGGCCTTTTTGGATTGCTAACTGCATCTGACAGATGAACTCCTGCAAGCAGCAATGCTAGATATTAGAAAAGCAAAGCTTGACAGTAAATGAATAGTTCATACCCCTTTCAGAACAATTCTCATGTTCTCTGACATCTTAAGAAATTATTATCAAGTTTACATTTTATTTATTTATGTACAGCATAAAGCAAATTTTAACAGAAATGGGTTGTTGGAATAGTTGTACAGATGAAGCCTATTTACTGTTCATGATCTTCAGATGACCTTATTAATCAGATCATGAAAACCAGGACCACCCAAAATTGATGCTGCTGAGGTGGCTACTAAAGGGAGAAAGACATAAGCAAGAAATGTAGTATGGATTGCACAAATTAAAGTCACACCTGCTATAATAAGATGCTGGCATTTTATATTTTAAATGAAATGTGATGCTACAGAGAATATCCACAGAGGAAGCTCTAGCCCACAATATATGCATTTTTAACTTTACCAATGTAAGCCTCTGAATAGCAGAATAGGCTGAAATGAAGATTCAGATTCGGAACTCACTGAGATATTCCCACAGGTGAGTACAGAGTCTTAATGATATGAATTTGGCATATTTTCAAGATCATGCTGGCCATTATGGATATTTAGGCATTTCTACATTGCTATTATTTACCTTGTGTCACTTTAATTTAGAAGTTGACAAAGTAATCTGGTATAAAGAATATCAATGGTAACATTTTATAACTGTCCAGCAACTTATTTAAACATGGCACCAGCTGTTCAGTACTTCTATCACTTTGACATTAACTGAATTTTCAATTAATCCTTTCAAAAACATTTTCCAAACTGGAATGATTGGTGTATGAAAGTGCAACCACTACTGCAAATCAAGGCTAACACATGTAATTTAGTCCCTGAAATCACAAGACAATAACTTTGAGTCAGGGGCAGCTGCAGGACAGCTTCTTGCTTATGCATTTGCTTGAGACTTCCCTCCCCTAGAATTTTAAAACAAAACAAGTCAGGAAGTTTAAGACAGACTTTGTTCTAAAAGTCTGTCAGTAAAATCACAAATCATTCATTTACCAACCCAAAACAGGACTTCTGATAGAATTTCTATAAAGACTTACTCGTGATCTAACACTGTTGCTGTATCAGTATGAAATCACTGTTGATGAAGGAAATGGAGGCAACAGACACTTACACTGATTTCTACAGCATTAAATGAAAATCTTTGCACTTCCACACTTGCAAGCAAAGGATAAAGCAAAGAAAGAAGGCAGAGCAAAGAAACAGGTCACTGGTAACCAACTGAACTTCACCTTTCAGTACAACTAAAGGGGCATGAAGAAAAAAGACCCAAGGAATAAGATATCTCACAGAGGTATAACAGCACAAATACACTGTCAACAGAAATAGTATTCCTGACTTTCCTCAAATCTCCATTACTGTAAGTCTTTATGTGAGGTCTAAATATCTTTTCAAGCATTCTAGAAAAATCTTTTTAAAATTCTAAGCTTAAATTTGTCACTCGATAAATAAGCAAATACTCAAAATTTTAGGTGGTGTTTTCAGTGTGTTAAAAGCAAGTAAGAGAACAAAACTAGTGATCTTTTTTTAAAATTTGAAGTTAGAACAGAAGACTTAAAGTATCTGCTGTAAATGATGACTATACACAAAGACTATTAGTAGATGGAGGAATAATCTAGCTCATCATTAATTGCTTTCAATATTGCATAACTTCCAATAGTTTGCTTTATTTCTTAGTGAAGTATGCCACAAGAATTATTATTTACAATACAGCAGTGATGTAGTAGAAATGTTTACCAAATTTAGAAGATTATTTATTATCAATACAAATCTAGCTTCTAAAAGAATAAAACTGTTTAGAAATTCTTCTCCTGGTTCTAATGAATTAAAAAAACTCAACAGATCAAGTCAAACCTTTTCACAAGTTCTACAAGCCTTGTTTTGTCAAGAAGGTCAAATTGAACGTTGTTCACAGTGGACACATTTACAACTCAATTGTACAGATATTTTGTAAATATTTTCTCAGCATCCACTCATGAGGTTTCCCCCCACGTTTTCCCAGCAAATGGATTTCTACAAATGTAGTGAAAATCTTCTTGTAGACTTCCAGCTGATTCACTTACCTGAAATCAGCCAAAGTTACCAGTAAGATCCACACAGAACAAATATGTAAGTCTAGTTCCATATGAAATGAAATAAACAGTATGCACAAGGTTAATTAAACACATATCCCAACAGCCCATCATTCCTGCAAGTACCTGTGGTCAAGAAACATTATATGAGTGGCTCTACAGTTCCCAGGTATTTTTTACACAGGATAGTGATTCCTATTGCAAAGGGGCACATCTAACATGAAGTATTGGAATACACTTTTAAAAATACCTCTTAGTCACTCGGGTTTCTGTGGACCCACTTTTAAGTTGTATCTCTTGTTCCCAGAATACAAACTGAGCTTCCCCATGAAGACAAGAACACCACACTAATCCAGCCCAACACCAAAGCGTTATTTACATATTATGCCACTGCTAAAACACTGAATTTAGTAACCATTTATTGTTGACTGTGGAAAACAATGAGTGTGCTTAACTGGTATCTCCTCAAATCAATGCAACGACTTAAATTCAATGAAAGTCAGGCAACTTTAAGATAATTGTGTGTGCAAAGCCTCTAAATTTGCCAAGACTCGGCCATATTACCACTGGCATTGTGTAGATCTTTCTCATAACAAAGCTTGCTGAAAAATTCCAGTCGGTCATTGGCTAGGTCTATCAGGGGAAAATAGTTCACTGGATAAGTTGCACTTATATTTTTGCCCACACACAGTTTTGGCCCCAAGTTTATTTCTTGCTGACAGAGTGAGTGTAGGGCATATGGACACATTCTCAAAATATAAGACAGGTTCTCAAGCAACACGGAAGGGAAAAAGAAAATCTAATATCTGATTTCCTATCAGACTGAACACCTGTTAAAAGAATGAGCTGTTTAAATGATTGATGTAAATCTAAAATTAAGCTTACGGGTTTTGAAAGACTGTACAGAAAAGCAACTGGAAGCAAGTAATGATCTTATATAGCTTTGAACTGTTTTCGTTTGCTTTTAAGTGTCAGTTATTCACAAAGGAGTCACTGTGACTAAGAAATTTCATCCAAATATTTGAATTTGTCCTGTGTCAGGACTCAGGTGAACTTTAAACTACAAGAAAGCTGCACATCATTATGAATTCCATTTTTCAGCACTAGACATGCCAACAACTCTTAAGACTGGATGCAGCCTATAGGAAATATGAGTTTACAGTAGAACAGACACTTTTAAGTGCAACTGCCACTTGAATAGTTCACTAAGTCTTCTAACAAAGCACAATGTGTAAACAGAATTCACACAACTGCTAAGAAAAGTAACATTTACACACCAGGGCACAAGAAACAGAAGAAGGAGCACTATCAAAAAGCTACAACAGTGAATAACTTTCAGTTTCTCAATTATAAATAAAAAGAACAGATAGTTCTCTAATCAGAATAATGGTTCTTCTATTCCAAGCTACTCAGTACAGCAAAGCTTAAGAAGAATAGCACAACATACTATCAGTGCTGCTTATGCTGACTACTGTTATTTCCCTACACTTGAGACTAATAATGATTTTATAGGAACACCCACAGCTGCAGTCTTCCAGAGCTTAATATGAACTTTTGGCTGCCCTTGCTTTATTGGCACCACAGAAGGAACTTTACTGTGAACACACTAGTGCTGACATCTGTCATAGTACCCTGTTATCATTGTAAAAGTACATCAGTTTGATACCAGGTTATTTACAGTCTCCCTTTTAAGTCACGGGCTTGAGTTGAAAGCCAAGGCCACCACCCTCCCTCACTTAGTGATGGGACATGGCACTGCTAACACTATCTCTGCATAATAAAGGGTTAGGGAGTGTATATGTTAGTCCACACTTGGCCCTGCACAGCGTAATCTGGTGTGCAGGGCAGTGCTAGTGCAGCTCACATAGCCCAGGCTCAGCAGCTAGAACTGCGTCTGGTATTAAGGCACACGAGGCAGCAATTCCAATGCAGACACCACGTAAGACTGTGAAGGCCAACATCAAAGCTTTAAAACTTCTCGAGTGAAAAGCTGACAGGACTCAAACACTATCATTCCTCTTTTCTGATGTTTTATGAACATTTTTTCTCCCCTTGCTAACAGAAAGTAGCCTCCAAAAATACTGCCAGGACAGCTGCAGAAGATGGAGATAGCCCACCACTGGTCTAACAGAGGGACGGTAGAAGCCTGGCTACCCTTTAACTCAATCCCTCAGAATTCATTTGTTTAAAAAAGCAACTCAAGTTTATTATACTCAAACTTCAGTCAATGTTAAAAGGTTTCATTCCAGCCTCCCTTTAAACTAAAATGGATCCTTGTAGTACCAAACTGTTTAAATCAAAGAACTGTTAAAAATTTGGCAAGAATGTTGTTGATGAAAAAAAGCTCTGCAGCAATATATTAAAACAGTAAAAAAGCCCAAAATTACAGGTTACAGAAATACGAGACCATGAGCTTTTATTGTCCCAGGATAACAAACAGGAACAGTATGCTTATAAAGTAAGGGATATAGAGAAATAACTCCAAGAAGTACCTTTATATGAAGGTTAACCCCACAGAGAAATGGAAAATAACTTTGAAGTACTTCAGATCATATCACATTCTCTCTGCGCCACCACCCCACAAAATGCCCATAGGGAATTCTGTGAATTGTTTCCCCAGATGCCTTGAACACCAGCTGGTTAGGATTAAACATCTTGCCTGTGGCACCTTTTAGGCCTTGAGGACTGGCATTTTTGACAATGTGATGAATAGTGTACAATTATGTATACCCCATATATTTAGGATAATCTAGAAACACTGTTAAATCCATGTTATAATAGTGATAAGGGTTAGCAGCAATCTACAACAGTTATTCTTCAAGTTGGAAAGTTACAGCTCTAGAATTTCCTTTCATCAACAATACACTCAGAAAATATTCAAGACTTGAATGTTGAAATTTTTCTGTCTCTGATTTTCTGTTATTTTAAGATTTAGCACAGGCCTATTTGCAGACCACTAAGTGCTAACAAGCACTTCACATCACATAAGAATGGGGACCAGAACTTTGCAATTTCAGTGTTTGTACAATGGTTACAGACACCAATCCCACTGTGAATGATACCACACAAGTGAAACAAAGTACCTCCCCTGAAAGAAAAAACTAAAACCCTAAACAAACACTGTTTTGCTTTCACTTGCACTAGAACACACAAAGATGGATTTTCATGGTAGAGACCTGCCTAGGTTTCAAAAGGTGCATGTGGATTAAGCCAACAGGTGACTCTGAACACAGCTTTAAGTAGTTTGTCCAGATGAAAAAATTCCTGTTTGATGAACCTCAGTCTTTTGTTAACCTTCAATATGAAGACTACAGTGCTTTTACTGCTGTTCAATGGTCATCATCAACACACCAACTTACTTGGCTCATATGCTACTGTTTAAACTGTCAAAGATTAAATATCTAATCAGATTCAAGACTGTTCTTTCAAGAATGCTTCTCATTCTGAAATAAATGTTTTTCTACTAAGTACAGAAACCTGTAGCATGAAACTGTTGTTCTCCTACACATTCATATTTACTGCCTGGTAATAACTTGAGGATGGCAGTTTTCTGTTATCAGGTTTATTGCTTGGTGTCCCTCATAAAAGTTGCAGGAACATTTCAAGAAAAGACACACAGCAACCTTACCCAGAATCAAATGCAGTGATTCAGCCCAGTGACACTGAAAATGTATCATGCCAAAATGAGTTTACTGCTTGTATGCTGCTTCATACACATTCCAGTGTACAGTAAAAAAAGTTTGATAAGATCCTCAAGTTGATTTATATAGTCCTAAAAGAAATAATTTTCCAGGTCTTTATGGCTGGAAGTAAAACTCTTCTCTAATATCACCGTCAGGCACACAGAGCTAAGCACATTAACTTTTACCATTTTCTAGGACTGCTATTTAGAATTTAAAACTGTATTACTGCACCTACAGTACAAGCTTCTTTTTGAAAAAGCTATCTGAAACAGTTTCCTCCATTTATGAAAACGAGATGAGGGCCTCAAACCTACTTACACTCATGTGAGGGAGGTAAAACCATTGTGACTTGATCTGTGAAACATAATGATGTGCATAAAACCAGATGCATTAGTTTTGACACTGCAACGAGTAGTTTAAAGAAGGAAATGTGGTACATTTTGCTTTCTATGAGAAAATAAACAGTCATGGCAGAACATGCAATTAATGCAACTCTTGGTATTTAAGATCTGATGTCATCTGCAAATATAATTTGCACTTAAAGACTAAGAAACTTTTGGATGAAGCTTCAGTTCAGCTGAATAATAAAGCCATAAAGCTTTTATTGCTTGGAAATTCCCACTGCCCAACCTTCCTCAAGCAACCAACAATACAACCCTCTAGGTTTTCTCTCAGCACTATATAAACTATTCCAATTAAGTAAAGAATGTTACTCTTCATTAACCTCTCCTAGTTCTTTTAGTTCCTCTTTATGGGATCTTCTTAAAGCAATCAACCAAGACACATGAAGAGAAATTACACTACATTAATTAGAGATCAAGTAAATCAAGTAACAGTGGATTTTAATGGAAATTCTTCCTTTGCTTGCTTTTAACTGATACAAGAATGAACTGAGCATCTGCTGACTTTCTGCATTTCACTAGAACAGGAAACATAATGGTGTGAACGCACACAAAAAAAAATCAATTGCCATGCTCTACTGTCTGGCTGGTGATTACACATAAATAGAAGCCTCTATTATTGCAAAATCAATCTAGACAAACACTAGACTGGAACTGTAATGTTTTGAAGCCAAGAAGTGGGGACTTTAAGTTTGTCAAGCTAGGTAAGTATATGCACTCATTGCACATCGACAACAAAAAAGATTAACCGATACTCCTAAATATTCTCAACTCTATCCTCTCTACCCTTACTAACTAGAGCAGGCTTCCCTGAGGCACCAGGTTTGGCCAGTGATGAGTTAGATATCAAAGTATGCAGAGTAATTGGGAGTGACAACATCTTACAATTTCCCGGTATTATTGAAAGACACAAATGTATGTATGGCCAGACTTGGCAAACAAAGATTTGGGAAAGGCTCTCCCCACATGGGTGTGCCCTTCCAGCCTGCACAGTGGATTTTTTAGGTGAGACTCAGCGTGCACAGAACTGGCCCCACCGTTTAAGTCCTGAGGTCCATCTGCCACGGCTGAGCGAGCTTGGACAGTGACAGGGAAGTCCTCGGGACTGTCACAGCACCCGGTACTAACCGGGGCTGACCCTGCTGAGCATCCGAGATGTGACAGGATGGGATGGCAGGGAGGCATTGAACTGCCAGGGGACGGTCCCCACTGAGACTCGAACTCAGGTCCTTGGGATTCAGTCCGGAGTGCTCTCCTTTACACCACGGGACTGCCCCACAGATGTATAGTCCTATAGCACAAACAGCACGCTTCTTTACAACTCTTGGAAGTCCTCATGAAGTTCAAAATGGTCAAGTGCAGGGTCCTGCACCTGGGTCAGGGAAAACCCAAGCACAAATACAGGCTGGACGTGGAAGGGGTTGAGAGCAGTCCTGAGGTGAAGGACTTGGGGGTGCTGGTGGACGAAAAGCTCTATATGACCCAGCAACATGTGACTGCAGCCCAGAAAGCCATCTGTGTCCGGGGCTGCATCGAAAGCAGCGTGGCCAGGAGGCTGAGGGAGGCAATTCTGCCCCTCTGCTGTGCTCTGGTGAGAGCCCATGTGGAGCACTGCATTCAGCTCCAGGGTCCCCACCAAAAGAAGGATGTTGACCTGCTGGAGCAAGTCCAGAGGAGAGCCATGAAGATGATCACTGAGCTGGAGCATCCTGCTTATGCAAACAAGCTGAGAGAGAGCTGAGGCTTTCAGCATGGAGAAGAGAAAGCTCTGTGGAGAGGTTACAGCAGCCTTTTCTAAAGGATACCAACAAGAACAGGAGAGGAACTTTTTACAAGGGTATGTAGAGAGAGGAAAAGGCTTTAAATGGCTTAAACTGAAATAGTAGGTCTTAGATTAGATATTAGGAAGAAAATCTTCAAAGTCTTTCCTGTGAGGCAAAACACTGGAACAGATTGCCCAGTGAACCTGTGGGCTCCCCATCCCTGGAAGTGTTCAAGGCCAGGCTGGATGGGGCTCTGTGCAATCTGGTCTAGTGGAAGGTGCCCTTGCCCATGGCAGTATGACTGGAACCAGATGGTCTTGAAGGCCCCTTCCAGTCCAAACCATTCTATAATTCTGTGATCTGGTGAAGGTATAGCATACATAAGGAATGCTTAATTTTGCCAATAAACACTTAATTTTCTATCCAGTTTTGCTTTTACAATTTATGAAAAGGGCTAGAAACTAGATTGAACTGAACTGCAAGTTTAAAAAGAGTATTTCAGGTTGGGGGCAGGGTTGTCATTCTTGCATAGAGGGCATTGTCTGTTATAAATGAAGACCTCATTAGAAAGGAAGCACTGAGTGTACCATGCAGTACCAAAACAATTACTTTGTTAGTATGCAGATTCAGTGGAGCCAAATTTGAGTCTTGCACTAACAATAGTGCCTGGTATCATTAGACAAAGGAGTATTTGCAGTCAAGGCAGTATGTTATAAAAGGAACACAAACACAAGGGCTTACATTTATCCACAAATAGATTGCAAGGAGCCAAGACAATCTTTTGGCAATTTAGGCCACCACCATTAACACTAATGACACAAAAACACTGACATTTTATGTTCAGTGCTGCTGTTTCACTCCACCCCAGATACCTCCTGTGGGGAAACTATTTACTTGCATAATTTGCCAATACCACAAACACAAATTTCAGTTCCATTTAAACAAACAAGTCTAATGAGTAAGAAACAAACTTACTGCTTTGGTTCCTGAGGATGGACGTGTGGCTCCAACATTGGAAATGTTCCTTGAGCTGGCCGGGGTTGCCAATGGAAGAGCAGTAGAAAGCTGAGGAGGACTGAAAGACATCAAAGGCAATCTGAGATCTCCTAATATGCACTGCTTGGACTTGGAATTTTCATCAGTGAACCTCTCATTTTTACTGTTTCCTGAATCTGCAGTACCAATCTCTGTTTTCTTTGCATTCTTGATCCTTTTCAAGCAATCCTTTAGTACCAGCTGAGTTTCAGGCTGGCTCAGCCAGCACAAAAACAGTTCATCTACCTTCATTTTCACTGCAGGTTGTAGAACTTTCCCAGGTGACATTTTCTACCAGTTTCCCTGTTTTCTTGGTTCAAGGTCAAAGTAAAGATTTGACAATCATCTAAACATTCCACTTGACACTCAGTGTTTCACAGAATTCAGAGTTCCTGTTAAGAAAAGTATGATTATTAAATCTTACAGTTTTAACCAAGTGTTGATATTTATTCCCTCAAGATACCACCAGGAGTTGAGAGCTACATTCTGACATGTGACTTCAACAACACTTTGTAAGAATAAGCAATTAATCAGTCAGATTCTACTCCAATAATTCCTTTTAAATAATAGATATCTTCTTTTAAAAGCGTATTGTGTAAATGATGGAGGCTTGACAAAAAGAAAATGCACCTGGACTTTCTCAGAGAGATATCTAACAAATATTCTCTAAGAATATGTTTTAAAAACCAACATGTATTATGACAAACAAGATTTGAAGAGACTTATAACTGAATGTGCTAAGAACTAAATCTCCAAGTATTTTATGCAAAGCCTTGAGGACAGAACAAATAAGATTTAAGAAGCAAGTCCTTGAGTCAAGAGGTTTAGAACTAAGACTGATGGCTCAATTTTCATTCTGAGGTCTGTGCTACTGAATTAAAATCTTGCAATATCCCCATGTGAGTGATGCCCAGCTGAATTCCAAGCCCAGTACCACACAGTCATTTGATATTTTAAAAACTAATACTTGACATTCACTTTTGCACTTTTTCCAAATCAATGTCACTCAAGAATTGGGATAGCATGATTTCAGGTTCAGTTGCTCAGATGTAACAAAGAGAATGGGTGTATATATATATATAGTTGTTTTTTTTTAGAGAGAGAGGACTAAAACGAAACACTGAGAACATCCAAGTTACTACTGAGATATCTGCCATCAAATTACTCCGTGATCTGGTACAGTTTAAACAAAACCTATGCCTCCTCATATTTGTTTGTTGGGTTTATTTTTTTGTTTTAAAGTCTTTGTCAATATTTGATGTATATGCATAAGGCAGCAAAGATGTATGGCTGGGTTCGATGACCTTGGAAGTCTCTTCCCACCTAAATGCTTCTAGTCTGTTTTTATATGCAAATACTTTGCTCAAGAAGCCTTAAAACAAGCACTTCAACTTGGAAATGAGTAACACCTGGCACACGCACATACTATTGAAACCCAAAGCTCCCGTTGCTCCCGCGGCAGAACCCGCCGCCTTTAACCCCCGCACACCGAACCTCCCGAACCGCCGCCCCGGCAGTTCACGCCACTCCCTTTCTGAAACGGAAGGTCACGTCGTTTCGCTACTTTTTCCCCCACCAGCACCTTCACGGCGCCCGCGGCCGTGCCCAGCGAGCCCCGGGCACCTCCAGCGTGGGAGGACGCGGCTCTGGGGACGGGCCAGCCGGCGCCGCCGCAGGGGAAACACCACGGCCATCGCCGCAACAGGTCCCTTCGGGCGAGCGGCTGCCCCAGCAGCAGCAGCAGGTCGGAGGTGCCGCGGCTCCCGCAGCAGAAGCGCCCCAAGGACAGCCCCGGGTCGGCCGCGCTCCCTACCCAGTCCCCGTCCCGGACCCGGCACCGCCGCCCCTCCCGCCGCCGCCTTCAAACACGCGCCTCCTTCCGGCCCGACCCGACCTCTCGCGAGAGCGCGGCCCTTCCGCCCCGCGGCACGCGCCGGGCGGTCGCCATGGCGACGGGCGGGAGGGGCGGCCCCGCCGCTGTCACCGCTGCTCAGCTCGGAGCTGAGACAAGGCCCCAGTGCCGCAGACGTGCGGCAGCTCACAGGCTGCTCCTCGCTGGCTGGTGTTCTGAAGGCAGCTGGCGAAGTGATGGCTGGGAGGGGGGAGGAGGGGGCAGATGCCTCCTCAGCGAGTTCGCTGAAGACACTGATGCCTAAGGATTTAATGTATTTTTGGTAGATTTTAGAGACTCCTTAGTTCTTTTAGGCTGCTCAAATCCTAAGTGCGGTTATTAAATGTCTTTCTCAGAAGACTGGGTACTTTCTCAGGCTCTGCCAAGGTCATGGTGTTTGTGAGAAGCCGCCTGCAGATAACAGAAGACAAAACATAAGGAGAAGGCCCTGGAAGGTCTCCAGGGCAGTTCTGGAGACCACCCTATGGGTGGACCCTCAAGGGAAATGAGAATGATGATTGGATGTTTAAATCTTGTATAAAAGTTGTAACGTTCCTGGTCACGGGGTCAGACCTTCTTGGTTTGCACCTTAGAAGCTTCTGATAAAGGTAACCTGTATATCTTTCTCCACTAATCTCTTTCCAAAGTGTCTGTGTTCAGAGGGTATAGGCATCAACACAAAACTGGGGGGAGTGGCCAATGCCCCAGAGGGGTGTGCAGCCCTTCAGAGGGACCTGGACAGGTTGGAGAGATAGGCAGAGAAGACCTGTCTGAAATTCAACAAAGGGAAAAGCAGTGCCCTGTGCTTGGGGGTGAGCAAGCCTGGGCACCAGTACAGGCTGGGGGCTGACCTGCTGGAAAGCAGCACTGTGGAGAATCAGACACAGAATATGATGAGTTGGAAGGAACCCACAAGGATCATCGAGTCCAACTCTGAGCCATGCATAGGACCATCCCCAAGAGTCACACCATTCAGGGTGCTGGGGCACAACAAGCCATCCATGCCTCAGCAGTGTGCCCTTGGGGCAAAGAAGGCCAATGGCATCCTGGGTGCCTCAGGATGAGCATTGACAGCAGGTTGAGGGAGGTGATCCTGGCCCTCTATGCAGCCCTGGTGAGGCCACATCTGGAGTGCTGTGTCCAGGCCTGGGCTCCTCAGTATCACAGAATCATAGAATCGATTGGGTTGAAAAAGACCTTCAAGATCATCAAGTCCAAACCTTGGTCCAACTCCAGTCCATTACTAGATCATGGCACTCAGTGCCTCCTCCAATCTCAGTTTAAAAACCTCCAGGGATGGGGAATCCACCACCTCTCTGGGCAGGCCATTCCAATGCCTGATTCCTCTCTCTGGAAAGAATTTTTTTCTGATCTCCAGCTTAAATTTCCCCTGGCAGAGCTTGAGCCTGTGCCCCCTTGTCCTATTGCTGAGTGCCTGGGAGAAGAGACCAACCCCCACCTGGCTATAACTTCCCTTCAGGTAACTTCTGGCTGAGGGAAGCTTGCAAGAAACAAGGATGCTGCCACATGGAGTTACTGGGCCCAGCAGAGGGCAATAAAGATGACTAGGGTACTGGAGCATCTCTGTTATAAGGAAAGGCTGAGGGAGCTGGGCCTGTTTCACCACAAGAAGAGATGACTGAGAGGGGACCTCATTGATGTATGAAAGTATCTGAAGGGAGGGTGCCAAGAGGATGGAGTCAGGCTCTCCTTGGTGCTGCCAAGCAATAGGACATGAGACAGTGAGGAAAATCACACACAGGAAGTTCCACCTGAATATGAGGAAGAACTCAGGTCACTGTCCAGATGGTCCAGAGACGTTGTGAAGTCTCCCTATCTGTAGATATTCAAGAACTGTCTGGATGCAATTCTGTGCAATGTGCTCTGGGATGACCACGCTTGAGCAAGGAGGTTGGATCAGATAACCCACTGTGGTGCCTTCCAAACTTACCCATTCTGTGGTTCTGTGAAAAATATGTGAGCTGGTTCCAGTTGTTAAATGCTGTTTAAAGGACAACATTAAATGCCCTTTCTACACAGTTTCTGTGGTTGCCATTAGTGTAACAGGATTGCAAAAGGTAGTAAATGAAAGGGGAAGTGGAGGCAGTAATAAATAAAAGGATAACTCCCTTATTAAGAGAATGATCTGTGGCAATCTGTTTGCAGCCCTTTTGGTTTTTTTGCACTGGAGAACATAAACTGGAAATTTGTGGCTGCCAGCCTTCAGGGACACTCCTTTGAGGCTTCTCAGGTGCACTTGTTAGTGGGATCTTAGGTAGCTGAGCCATACCCCCTATAGGTTTTTTTCCCTTTATATGTTTTTACTTCAGATCTCTACTTCCTATGCTGAATTTTGCTCCTGTTTTTGCTCATCTGCTCATATTTATCCATTTTACCATTCTGCCACTTCCTTTACTGTGAGAGACACTCCAGATTTCTCTCAGGTTATTATCAAAAATCCTGGGAATGTTACTGCTGTGGAACTGATGCTGTATCAAAGATGATACCATTTGCATGTTACAGTGGTTTGAAGGGAAGGCTTAAAAATGCTCTCAAGATTAAAATAGGGTATGTAAGTGAAGGAATGGGCTTGGTTTCTCAGTTCTGGGGCTTGGAGAGAGGACATGGAGATAAAGAGCTGAGGAGAAGCAAAAGACAAGGTGCTGTGAGAGAAATCTTTAACAGTCCAACATAATACGTTTTGATAATATAAGAAGTATATTTTTGTAGTAACGGAATCATCTGGCAAAAAGGAGTGTTAGGTCTTGTAAGTATGCCAGAGGACTCGGACTTACTGCTGGAGACACTGAAATACATTTTCACAAGTCTTAAATGAGATTTTGCATTCAAGAAAACCTGTAAGGTGTTGAAAGTTCTTGAGGGAGTCTCCACTTTTTGAAGTAGAGCAATACTCTTGCCCATTGGTTGGTGAAGTTAGAAATGATGTTTTTTGAAAGCCAAAGTGGGCAAAATGGCATAACTTTAAGCTGGAGTAAACCATTCAACGTAACATAGAAGAAGCAGATGTCAAAATATGGATAAATCTGTAAATATTATGGAACTAGCTTTAAAGCAGAGGAAAAGAAAACCCTGTGTTATGGATAGCAGCAAGATTTTTTGCTTAAAACTGAAGGCTGAATTAAGAAGACTGATAGCAGAGCAACAGACATGGAACAAAGAGTACTTCTAAAACATTTTGAATGCCTTTGAAGCATTCCTTAGTGATGGTGTAGCCATCTGTTGATTGACATGTTGGAGACAGGTGGCAAGAAGGGGATCAGAGAGTGACTAGACAGAGTTGTAGAGTTGGATATCATCTTCGTAGAGATGATGCCCTTTGTTGAAACTGGCAAAGAGTTCTCCCAGAGGAACATGAGAAATAAGAAAAAAGAAAACTAAAAAAACCCAAACCTGTGAGAGATACACACAGTCACAGTGTTCTCTCATGTATGTTAGTGTATATTCAAAGCAATTCTCATTCTGACTTTATTAGAGTTTGTCATGATTAACATTGATATGAGAGAGGAATCAATTCCATATGCCTTCTGTTAAACAGAAGATACTTTGGGCATCCTCACCAGGTTGCACCAATACTAGCAACTCACACAGATATTTTGAACATCTCAGAATGAATTAGGTCTACTCAGTGGTGTACTTACTGCTAGGGGTATGTATTTGTAGAGGTGGGGAAGCCCAAACTTGGCCGAAATTGGACCTTTTGTTCAGATCTTTCACCAAGAACTGAAACTTCAAATTCCTTTTTGAGTGCTATTTCCATGTTCTTGCTGGCATGATGAATACAGAATCTGTACCTTTTTTATATTCCCTTCAATGTAAGGAAAGCAAAAATCTGTTCTAGTGTCTTACATTTTATGTGCAATGTATCTATCTGGTTGGGGCAGTCCTGTGGTGTAATGGAGAGCACTCTGGACTCTGCATCCCAAGGACCTGAGTTTGAGTCTCAGTGGGGACCGTCCCCTGGCAGTTCAATGCCTCCCTGCCATCCCATCCTGTCACATCTCGGATGCTCAGCAGGGTCAGCCCTGGTTAGTACCGGGTGCTGTGACAGTCCCGAGGACTTCCCTGTCACTGTCCAAGCTCGCTCGGCCGTGGCAGATGGACCTCAGGACTTAAACGGTGGGGCCAGTTCTGTGCACGCTGAGTCTCACCTAAAAAATCCACTGTGCAGGCTGGAAGGGCACACCCACGTGGGGAGAGCCCTTCCCAAATCTGTGTTCGCGAAGTCTGGCCATACATATATCTATCTGGTTTAAGGATGGGCTTCTTTAAAAATCTACTAAATAAATATTGAATATTAAAGTACCTAGTGTTCACTATCCAAGTGGTACCTGAAAGTTTAGTGAGGAAGTCACACTTGGCATTGTTGTAAAAGATACAGACTACACTTCAGGTAAGGCACTGTGCAAGAGAGTTGTGTATTGATAAAACTCAGGCCAATTAATAACAGGAGTGCTTGGGCCTAACAACACAGTGCAGTGGAATTAGTATATCCATGCTAGTATATCCATGCCAATACTCGCTCCTGGCTGAACATCAAAGTCTCACTTTGCCTTGTGACACAGTGCAGTGGTGTTTATAGGGAATATTTCCATTCCTAATCAGCATTTTGCAATGAGGCCTGGGCTTCTTCCCTGGTAACCTTGGGTCTGTACAACTTAGACATATGGGTATTAAAGAGTTGTCTCCATTCCCTCTGTCCTAGTGGGAGTAAAACAGCATTTCTAAGCCTTGATTAATGTTATCTTGAGGTAGACATGTAACCCTAGATCAGATGCAACATGATTTAAAAGCCCTGTTCTTCTCCGCTGTTTCATAGGAATTTCAATTAGTATCTGAGGTATACACAACGACATTTTAGAAGTCCAAAGTTAGACAGAATGAATGTGTTTGGAGAATTATATTTACTTGCTTTCAGAGGCCTGTGTTAGATGTAGTCTCATCTGGTCTCAAAAGTAGAGTTGTCATCACTCAACAGAGTGGGAGGTTGAGGTGGAACACATGCCTGAGATCAAAATGCAATTTAATGAGGGATCTTTATGAGTCCTTATTCTAGAGCGTTTCATATGCCTTTCTGCTAGTTTTGTCTGGAGTAGAATTAATTTTCTTCATAGTGACTGGTATGGATCTGTGTTTGGACTTGTGCTAAACACAGGGTTGATAATACAGAGATGTTTTTGTTATTGCTGAGCAGCACTCACACAGAGCCAAGGCCTTTTCTCCTTTCTATACTGCCATGCTGGTTATGGTTGACCCCAACTCACCAAAAAGGTATTCCATACCATATGGCAGAATGCTCAGTATATACAATGGGGGGAAGGAGGAAGGGAGGGAAGTTTGGAGTGATGGTGTTTGCCTTCCCAAGTCATTGTTACATGTGACAGGGTCCTGCTCTCCTGGAGATGGCTGAACACCCACCTGTCCATGAAAGCAGTGAATTAATTCCTAGTTTTGTTTTGTGTGTATGCATGGCTTTTGCTTTCCCTGTTAAGCTGTCTTTGTCTCTGCCCATGACTTTTCTCACTTCTACCCTTCCAATTCCCTCCCTGATCCTGCTGGTGGGGGAGTGAGTGAGTGCCTTTGTGGGGCTTGGCTGCTGGCTGGGGTTAAACCACAAGAGCCTGTCATATAGGGAAGACAACTACTGTACCTCTTTAGACTGTTGCTTTAAGTAGAATATTGCCTGTTGATCAGTCTTATGCTTTCATAATGCTTTTGCTGACACATTTCACAACTTTCAAATTTAGGCATCTGGAATCCAGTTCTAACCTATATATAAGCACTAAAATAACTGTCCTGATTTCCCAGTGTGCTAATTTAGTTGGAAGCAAGTGTGCTGAATGTCTTTGGCAAACCAGTCACTTTTATTTAAGTTGCTGTTATTGAAAATTTTGGGCAGAAGAACTCATTGAGGTTCTGCTGCCAAGGTGATGTTCCTTGTAAACCTGCTTATGGTATGCAGTCAGAGGGACTTCACTCAGAAGAGTGTAAATGTTTCCCTTCATTGAGTCTAGCATACTGTCATTCAAACAAAAATTCTTAGTCCTGGTACTAATTTGGGGGAAATGGAGAGGACTTCAAGTGCCTTATGGTGCCTCATTTAAACTGAAGGGAAAGGCTAAGAAAATGGTAATAACTGGGAAACCAGCTAACTGGGCCACTCCATTCTTTCTTGCAGCAGCTTACCAAAAATAGCACTGGGATGGTGAACTACAGGTCATATGGCCTCCAGAAGTAGCATCATATGCAGACAAAAAAATGTCAGCGATTCTGACTTGGTGCACATGTTTGGCAGCCAGCAATGCTCTCAGAAGAGCCTGATACTGAGACTTTAGGCTTGAATTTTCTGTCTCCTACCACCTTGAGGTGGAGTACTGCAGTAATCCAGGATCTTGTTATTGCTGATGTACAACTCCTTAAGAGCAAATTAGAGAAATAGTTACAAAATTCTTTGTAACTTGCCAGCTTGTGTCATGGATAGAGGCGGTTAAGCATTCTGTACTTGAAGATATGTTTCCTCCTTATCACAGGCACCTTGCAGTTAGATTGTGAAGCCTTGTCACTGGCTATCTCTTTACAGGAGCAGTTGGTTTAATGTGGGAATATTTATATTTCTGCAAGAAAAAAAAAGAGTATAAAATTTAGATGCTGTAAGAGCAGGTGCACTAGAAGCCAGAGGAGAAAATTGTCTCAGCAGTGGTTTACCATTGTGTTTTTAGATTAATTCCTACTGCATATCACTGCAGGGCTAGCAATGAACAGTTGTTGTACATTTTACTGAATTACTATTGGTGTGTTGGTTTTTTTCCTCAGGGGCCTTGGTCTGGGCAATGTTTACAGCAGTCCAGCTGTGAAGGCTGGTTCCGCATTAAGTCACCCTGATCTTCTAATCCCAGGTTCACATACTTTGAGTGCTGTATTTTATCCTATGGTTTTATCTAGCATTGTATCCAGGTCACATGGAGTTTATGGAAAACTGCTTGAAATGCAGTCTCTGGGGTGGTGTTTAACAAGGTGTGCATGAGGATGTTTATGGGGTGTGAGAATGGGAGTCCATTCATTCTCTACATGGAGTGTTACTGAGCCCAATTCTCTTCTAACCTTGTCCTGGTGCAATCATTAAAGGGGAGAGGAGATTCTGAACTATTATATTGAGCATCGTGCAATGTCTGCCAGCTACTTGTCTGCTACCATGCCCAGATACTTGGCTTTTGCATCACCTGGTTGGGACCCAGTCTGAAGAACTGAAACCTCAACTTGTTTTGGGATAGACTCTCCCTTTCTCTATGGTTCATCAGAGCAGTCTTCATCAGATGATTGAGGGGGCAACATGAAAAAGATAGTGCCTGTACTCTTTTTCTGCTTTTGTGGTTCCAAAGAAATGGAAATCATGTAATGAACAAGTATATTTTTATCACTTGGTACCCACAACTGTTTCTGTAGTAACATGTATATTTCTAGGACATGGTCTTCGAATATCTTTGTGCATACAGACATTAGATGGAAACTGCAGTAACCACAGAATTATGCTAGCTTCCACTTTCTAATTAGCTCACTGAACTAAAAATAATATAGTTAATCTTTGGATTACAACACAATGAGAAGCACACACCTAATAAATCACATTTTTTTATTATTATCTGCTAAGTATCTGGCTGCTTGACTAATATTTTACAACTTTGGTTAAATTCACCTTGTGCTCTTCAAAGCCAGTAGCAAGATTTCCATTTTTCATAATGCTATGGGATCAGACACCTATGCTCTGGGGGGTTTCATTCACACTGCATTACTCCAGTTACAAGATCTGATCTGCAATTTGACTGCTATTTTCATTCAGCAAAACTAAAAGATTAACTATTTCTAAATTTATGAGCTAATTAGTACACTAATACAAACCACATTTATAATTTTCCTGAGTTTGCTTAATCCTTCTTCATTACAAAAGTCAGTTCAGATGTCCATAAAAGCTCATGAAAAAAAAAACAGTATTTGTTTTTATTTTCATTAAGGAAAAGTGAAAATTCTGAAAGATTCTGGGCAGACAGAGCCACATTCTTTTACTCTCATTAAAGTCCTTTTAGTTACAGTAGTTAGAGGAGGAAAACACTGTGCAGCTCTAGGCATATGTCTGCAAGGTTGCCAACACCAATAATTTTATCACAAATTTAATAAGATTTATTGTTTTTCTTATAAAGCTCCAGAGTCTCACAATTATGAAATAATGCTATATTCCATTAAATATGTCTGTTAAAAAGAGCCCTTGTAGTTGCAAAGAAAGTATTGGAAATACAAAATTAATGGCTCAAAAATCCTAATTAGAAAAAATACATGAGACCCAGATTAATTTCTTTAAATCAAGATTTTTAGGAGCAATCTTGGATTTTGAAAAGTGTTTATTAATCTAAATATTCTGTCAGTAGTGGCACAAGTTCAGCACTATTTTTCTTAAAGTATTACTATATAGAATCTGGTGCTACTTGATACTCTTTTCCTACTCTAGAAACTTCATTTAAGAGACAAAAAACCTACACGTTTTTCTGATTTAAGTACATCAGAGTGCTGAGACTTAGCATAAGAGTTGGTTACATATTTTAGATGTTGGAGCCAGACAGCAATTCAGTCTAATAATGTGCATGTCTACTATTTCCTGAAAATTTGCTGGTACATGACCCCTTATATGCATATATGTGACCCTGCAACAAAGTCTTTTATGTGGTGCCAAAAAATGGCATTAGCTTCAGCTGCTTTATTAAATTGCTACCCAAGCAGGCATGTGTTCACAGTGAACAAGGCACAGCGTATCAGCAGCTCACATGTGGTGTGCCAGTTAACATGGGAATGTCTGCTCCCCTTCATGCTCACTGGGGTGAGCGTACAGAGGACAAATAAACGCCCCTGGAATGCTGGGACATGGTGTTTTGCACATTGTCACAACGATGTTTGTGCATTGCTCTGAGGAAAGCACTGTAGGTGCCCTAACAAATGGCTACCTTGAGCCATGTTACTCCCTTTAAGAAGCCCCAGCTCCCCCATTTGTCAGTGAGGCAGGATTCCCAGCAAACTAGTCTGGCTTTTAAGAAGCATTTATCAAATAGACTGCAGCTGTGATGGACTGTACTGTTCCCAGCTAAATATTCTGTCCCAGAGACAAGGTTAGAGAAATAGTCCCTGTAATTAATGTTTAGCTTTTATTATCAGCTGTACAGAGAAGTGAATGTGACAGCAGCCAGCAACTGCCAAGTTATAGATCCAATACTGGACTATTATGGAAATGAGAAAAGTGCAAGCTAGAAGACAAAGCTTGCATAATATTCCATATGATCCTGGAGAAAATAATTGCAGCTAAAGAATATAATTTGAATGTATGAGGAGCATTCACAGGGACTAAATTTATCTGGGTGATGCAGACTTCTCTGGGCTGGAGCTGGGTTCCTAATCTGAAGCGCGCTCCAGAAGAGTCTGTTGGTATCTCTTGATTGTAAAAGTTCCCCTGTGGGGCTTAGTGTCCACAGGCTAATATGGCCTTTGGGAATAGTCCCCATGGTAACATGAAACCAGCTTGTATTAGTATTTTAGTGCTGCTGTTTCCTGACTTTTAAGCACCTCCTCACGTAGCTTTACTGTCCTAACTCCGTACTTAGCCCTTCTATAAGGGCTAGTATTAAGAACTCTTCTGGAAGGATCAAGACTGGAAGGCAACTTTTAAACAAAATTAAAGTATTTTTCTGATTTTTTGTACTGAGCTGTGCAAATTCCTGTCACCTGTGTCTTACACTTTTTATAATCCCACAGATGTGGTCACAAAAGAAATTCCAATTAACTGTCAGCAGAAGTAAGTGCATGCATCTAATGTCCTTAGTGGACCTTGAATTGTAGCTATTAGGTTAATCAGAACTATGTGCTTGTTTCCCATCCTGTTAAGGACTGAAGGCAGGCTTCTACTTGAATTACTTCAAAATCACATGCCTAAATCCTGTTGTATGACATCTTAAGCTCTTTTTTGTGTTTCTGATTATTTAAAACACCCCAGACTTCATGTATCTATTTGATATCTGTTCACTTTAACCTATAAAACACTGCATTATGATGACTTCTATTCTTGCAAGTCCTGAGGAGGTAAAGATCTGAGAACAGTAATTGGGGTCTGGTTTTGTATTCATCAATGTACCTCCTTGTGGCTTCCACTGCAGAACCACCCTTATAGCAAACAGCATTGTGAGCAATGTTTGGTTCATAAATTGCTCTTGCAGGGAAGGTTGAAAAAATGCAATTTTTTTCTTTTTTAATCTGGGACTTGATTGAAATGAATATATTTGTGTGTCTCCCTAGGTTTAGCTCTTCTCCCATGATTGTGTTGTGGATCACAAGTTACTGTTCTTGTCAGCATTCACCATTTCCTGCCAATGTTTCTTACCTTGAAAGAGTCAGTTCAATATTAAAAGTTTCTAATTGTAAGTATTTTTAATGTAGCCATTATCTGTGATAGTCTGAGCACTTATCCTGCTGTTCAGAGTGTTTTTATATATGCTTTTTCCATGTGCCTCACATCTCATCTTTACCCTGTTGCTGTGAAACTGTGCAAGCTGTTACGGGAAACTCCATCGACAGGTTACTTAGAGAAAGTAAATGCCCTGTGACCATGCCTGGTATTGTGCAGAGCTCTGTGTTTCCACGGAGAAAGCTGCAGTCTTGAGTGCTGTCCCCGTGAGGTGCTTGGGATGTGGAAGAAGGAAAAATGATGAAAAAAGTTCTTCCCTAGTTGTGAAGGCCACCTCGTGTCTGCCCGGTTTAGTGAAGTTACTCTCAACAGGAGTTCCCCTCATCTTCCTGTCCTGGATAATGCCTGTGGCACCAGAGGCATATATGTGGAGTGAGAGAAATGTGGAGGAGGCTTCCCCATTTCCACAAGCTGTAATACAGGCAGTAGAGGCACCCTAGGACTTCATGTTTAATCCAGTGCCTTAACATTTAGGTTACTGCATCACATTTAATTAAATGATAGTGGTGCCAGCTAGGCATTCATAGAATCATAGAATCATAGAATTGATGGGGTTGGAAAAAACCTCTGAGATTATCAAGTCCAACACTTGGTCCAACTCCAGTCCATTTACCAGATCATGGCACTCAGTGCCATGTCCAATCTCAGTTTAAAAACTTCCAGGGATGATGAATCCACCACCTCTCTGGGCAGGCCATTCCAATGCCTGATTCCTCTCTCTGTAAAGAATTTTTTTCTGATCTCCAACTTAAATTTCCCCTGGCAGAGCTTGAGCCTGTGCCCCCTTGTCCTATTGCTGAGTGCCTGGGAGAAGAGACCAACCCCCACCTGGCTAGAACTTCCCTTCAGGCAGTTCTAGACAGTGATGAGGTCACCTCTGAGCCTCCTCTTCTCCAGGCTAAACAATCCCAGCTCCCTCAGCCTCTCCCCACAGGACTTGTGCTCCAGTCCCTTCACCAGCCTTGTTGCTCTTCTCTGTTGCATTCCTTGTGGCTTAAATACGCCAGATAAAAGAAAAGAAATACCTCTAATAAAGTACTTGAAAACCATGTAATTCCATGCACCTTTAGAAGGGAAGAAAGTAGGTCTTAATGGAATTTTTAGACCAAACCATATTTATGCAACATCCTTATGCTCTTTTCCTGCAGACTTCTTGTCCAAGTCCAAATGTTCAAGCAAGTTGCATTGATAGGGTGGTGCCAAGCTGAAGTTGTTTCAATCAATTGTTTTGGGGTTGAACTTCAAAAGTAGCAAGATGGCTTTCCAAAAAGAAATCAGTAGTCCTTTGGAAATAATGAGATAACTGGTGAAATCTAGACAAAACTTTCAGGGATGGAAATGAAGCATTGCAGTAGTTTAGTATATCAAAAAACTTCAGGTGATTAAAAGGGCTGTATTTCTTTCTCTAAAAGCATTTAGAAACATATTAAAAGGCTTCAGTAAGCCACCACTGAACATTGCATCTAACGTGTGTTTTCCCCCAATCTTGTACTCATTTCTTTGAGCACTCTTAGGAAGATGCCTGCATTTCCCCCCCCTGAAGTGGCTGCTTTCCACATGTTCTAACCTACATAAATTCTTAATGTTTTACTATGCTTTTTGCAGAGGAGATGTTATTGGTTAGATAATAAGAAAAAGCCCCAGTTCTACCATGTAATGTGCATTTTTTGCACCTTATGAGAATATTGAATAGACTTCATTATTTTTTTCAATACAAGTCTGAATTCTGCCATTTGATTACCTGAACCAAAAGCATTTCAATTTGCCATCCATCACCCTGACCAGTGTAAAATGCTGAATATTCAGATTAAATTGGAACTTTTTTTCTATGAATAAGAAATTTGATTCAATTCTATAATATACAGTGTCTCTGGGGAGAGGAAATTGAGCTGAAGGTCGCTGAAGGCAAGTGAGAAAATTGTATTATCCAAATACAAAATTCTTTTTCTTATCATCAAAACCTGAAATACAGCCATGGGGAATAAGGGGGTCAAGAGAGAATTCAATTAGAGATGAAAATGGAAAAGGTGCATTTTTCAACTTACCTTTCATTTTTCCAAACAAGTGGCAGCAGTGAGCTGTATAGGGACAATGGAATATTTGTCAAGCAGTTTAAACTTTTTTTTTCATTTTTATAAAGTATAAATCAGAAAACATTCTTAATTGGTTATAAAGAGATAGTAAAAGTCCATAAAAGAATCGAGTGGCCAGTTCTTTATAGCCTTAACCCTTGCAGTTTTAGCTTGTTCATTAGTGGTGGGGGGAGATAATGGATATCTAATTGCAATAATTTGTATGGATAAAATTGTCTTGTTAAAAAAGAACAATTCTCAAAAGTTTGCAATCAGTTTCCCCTCTAAGACAGTTTCTGACAACCATTTCTGCCCTTTTCCCTCTTTAACTCATAATATTAAAAGATAAATATTGAAAATAATTGTAGAAGCACAGTGGTATTATGCCGTAAAGATGCTTGCTTTTCTCTTTATTTATTTTAATGTTTCTTTTTATTTGTTTCAGTGTAGATACAAAGAACTTATAAAATAAACCAGACCTTGCCCAGTGTGGCCACCTCTGACACATCAGCAATTACAGATACAGGCTGGGATTTTAGCAAAGAGCTGCTGTGCTTGCTCAGTGCTCAGCTGCACGATTGGTGTCGCTGCTGCCAGTACACCTGTGTATGCAGGGTAGGTGTCGTCCTCTTGTTAAAGGCATTTGAACTTATCCTGAGGGTAATGTTAGAGGTAAGGAGATTTCCAGGGAGATCCTGGAATGCTAATTTAGCAACTTCATAAACTTGCTCTCTAAATTACACAGTGATTTACAAAATTAGCTTGAGATAGCTCAGGAGTTCTTATTCTATGTCTGTTTGCCAGTTTAGTTTCCGGTTATTTCCTGAACATTTGTTGTTTCCAAGAAAAAGTCACCATGGTATTTGCAGAAACCTTTCTGTATTTGGTAAGTAATAATTTTTAGTAGTTTACCAGTACATAACTGTTTATGGTTTTTCTAGTTAGAATAGATAGTGCCATATATAACCAAACAATAAAATATATTTTAATTTTAAGGAATGCTTCATTCATACTGCATGGACCAGTTCTGAGTTTGGGTTGGTTCCAGTGTGGCTAAAACTCAGGGAAATTTTTCTCATAGTCTATGAAAAGTAATTTGAAAATGTTGTTACACTTGAAGCCAAGTGCAGTCATCTTTGAGATATAACCTGGAAACCAAATCTTCAAACTCATTGTAATAACCTGAATCTGAACATTGCCTTTTTGGCATATTTGTAATACTGTATAATTATTAAAGCCATGTTATACTGAGTATTAAGCTCTCCTGCCTTTCAACAAAATAGTCTCTTTAAAAAAAATGAAATTAGCAATAGCAATCTTGGTTCTCCAGTGGTGCAAGGATGTGAAGTGAGGCCTTTTGCCTCTTTGTGAGCACATGCAGTTGGTATTGTTAGGAAGAAGAAATATCTCTGAATGTGTGACAGAGTTTGTAGACAAGAATCATTTTCTCCTAAATTCAAAGTTCCTTTAGAACAAATGGCCCAAACATTCCCCATAGAATCCTTTTCTCATTCCATGTGAGAAATCTCAATTCTTGGATTATTTTTTTTTTGTAAACCAAAATTATATTTCAGTTTTGTTGCCTTGTTTCATTTAAGGTATAATGGGCTGTGTTATAAACACAGAAATAAACTTGAATGGAATTATTTTAGTGGGAATTCACTTTCTGTAGTTTTTTTAAGATCTTACTATGCTCCTCTATGTATTTTAAGTGCCAGAATACCTCTATAAACCTAGTGCCTAATAAATTCTCTGGCTTTCAGTGGAAGTGAATGGGCTCTTCTCTTTAGATTGTATTGCAAGATTGGGTTTTTTTGTAAAGTAAAATGCCTACTAGATGGATCAGGAGTGTCTGTATGTTGCTCATATAATGAGATTCAACTGATTTTTTTTAAAGTGACAAGGAATTTTATATTTCATATCTAATGAAATAAGACTTACTTTAATTTTCATTTCAACCTATCACAGGAACAAGAATTTCATCCACAGTTGCTGAATTTTTCAAAGTAAAGGAAAAAGGACATTATATAGGTAAGATTATTCAGTCTGGTTCTGTTTCAATCTACTACCTTCCTTCTGTTTGACAAAATGTAAAATTAATGTTTTTGAAATCTGGGAACTTCAATAACCTAAGAAAATTAAAAAATAAAGAGAGTTTTACTGAACTGAAATAGGTTGTTAGAAGAAAATCAGCCTCTGGTAAAGGGAAGGGAATACAAATGATAAAGAGAAATCACATTGACAGAAACCTCAAACATTATGGAAACAAGTAGGTCAAAAGTGTTGTTCAAAACAATATACCTTCAGAGTATATATTATCAAAAGCACCACTAATTCTTTAGGCAGAAAGACACCTGAGATCAAACAAATGCAAATTTATAGCTAACCATTAAACAGCTACTTGGATGATGGGAACAAAAGAAAATATATACAATGCAGACAATTAAACCAAGTGATTATTAGAAGAAAAAGGTATTACACCAAAATAATATAAATATAAAATAAATGCACTTGATGTTTTAAAGCAAATTTAAGCCTCAGTGTTTGAGAATAAAGTTCTATGGGGTAAACCTTCTATAGAAATTTGATGATTAAATTGCAAGTTCTGGGAAAGGGAATTAAAACCAATGTCAACCACCTGGACTGTAGAGGAACTTCCTTCTTTTTTAACTAACTTTTATGGACTGCTGGAGAATGCAGCAAAATAGAGGTTATGCAGTAAAGTGGCAGTCGAGCAGAGGCAAGATGTAACAGAAAACCTTCACTTCCCCTAAGAGTTATCACTTAAAAAACAGATAGGGCAGAAGATGCAGGCAACAAAGAAGGAAAAGGGTTATACAAAGGGTCTAAGGATGATTTGCACTGTGTCTCTCTTTTAAGGCAGATACTGGAGGTCCTCAGCTCAGCTGAACTCAGTAGGAGTTGAGGCTGGGTAGCAGCTTGCACTTGGAAGGCCAAACAAAGGTAAACAGAGGTAAACACTTAAAGGCCACATGTATTTATTTGTTACCTTAATGCAAGCAAATTGCTTACATGGTAAAACACTGCTTGAAAGTGCAGCCTAACAGCTGCTCTGTAGTAAAGTGAAGGAACTGTGTTGTCTAAGGCAAGAGACTGACCTACTTAATCAAATACCTTTGGGATAACTTTTTAAGTATCAAAACCCTTTTCCACACAGTGTTAGGATTGTGACATTAGACATTGAATAGTCAGGTGTTCCCAATGGATAAGGAAGTAAGCTCAGCTCAGTCCTGTCGTATTTCACTGTGGGGAAAAGATTACACAGATGGAACAGGAGACAAGGTACTTTGCTAGACCAACATGCCCGTGTGGAATTGCTTCTCCCTGAGGTTCTGGGCTGGCATCATTAGAGACAAGTTGGTTGTACAATTGCTTTAGACCACTCTGCATCAGGGTTGGCAGCCCGAGGAATGAGCCAGACTCCTTGGAGCTATTCCAGTTCCTAACTTTTTCCTCTGTGGCTATGTGGCCCCTGGCGAAGGGAGGGAATGGAGGGAAAAAAGTACCAAAAAAAGTCACTGTCCCTCATATGACCCCTGCTGGACTCCTGTAAAATTAGCATCAATGCTTAACAGTATGGGACTGCCCTTTCTAAAGCAGTTCTTTACTGATATTTTACCAGCAGTGAATTTAGATAAGCCAGATATTTAGAAAAGTCCACAAAGAGTAGAAGAGATATTTTTGGAGATGGACACCTTGAGTAGGCGAAATTTTTTTGTGGCTGTAGCAGCACATATAACACATACCTTTTATTCCCCTCTGAAGCGTTCAACTTTAGCAGCTTACAGATAGTGTTGGTTTTGTGGGCTATTGTGTGCTAACTGAAGGATCCATTCCCATTCCACTTGATATTGATGGAAGAGTCATCTTTGGTTGTAAGGGTGCATGGCCTTAGCCAGCAACATGCAGTTGTGTACAGCTTGGGTACAAAGGAATTTCCTAGCCACATGTCAACACCATGATTTCTGAACAGCCAAGTGTGCAAATGGTGTAGAGTGTTACAGAACACCTGGTGGAAGAAGGGCCTGCCCAGGTGACTGATGTGAAATGTACTTCAGTAAGAGGAATGCATCACATATCTCAATATATTTTGGATCAGATTCTAAGTGAGAAGTTGAACACCTTGAACTATCAATGATTTCACCAAAACTTGATGTTGCAGCCAGCACGATATTGCTTTACCAGAGCAGTTAGGGATGTAGTTGTAGTAGAAGACAGTTTTATTCAGTAAAATGTAGGTGGAATGAAAGCAGGCAGAAAATCCCAGAAGTGGGTATCTGTACTCCATGGAATTGTTTCATCCATTTAATAGAAATTTGCACAGTGGCAGCCCCCTCCCTCCAACAGTTTTCTTCTCCATTTTTATAACTCTACAATATGAGGGTAATTTCTTAACATGAATATGACTGTGCTTCTTTTATTTATAAAAATAAACCTCTTTTCTTGCAGCTGCAGACCAGTTATTGCAACAGTAAACAAGAAAAGAGCAATCAATTTTAAGCTGATAAACAGTGAAAATTTTTGGGGGGTAGAATAAGTTATGTTGAGGTTATTTGCTGAGAGCAGATTAGGAGAAAGGCAGCACTTGTGTTTATTGAGCTTTTCTAATGAAAAGTAAATTCCCACAGCCTTGTTTATTAGCTTTTTTTATTAACAACAAATTAGGTACTGTGGTGTGCACATATGCATATTGACAGTTAAATCTGAACTTGTTCTCCTCTGTGCATGAATATGTACACATGTACTAATCATTTTACATACAGAAACAGCTGAAAAGCCCAGAGAGAGTCTAGCTCCAGCAGAGCTTTTCCTGTTTACTTTGTTGTCTGTTGGATCATTAACTGATTAAAATGCAGCTATATTTTGGTAAAACACTCAAGCAAAATTTGTCCATGAGTTTGCTTTGCATAACTGTAGAGTGCAATGATTAGCTTGCCATCAGGAAGAAAGAAACACACATAAAATGATAAAGCCAATTGTGTAATTGGGTTACATGGGTGTGTTGCAGAACAGTCGTTCTTTAAAAAGTTTTCAGATTGGTAGATAGAGAATTTCCACACTTAATTTTTTTTTGATACCTGTCTCCTGTTACAAAGTTAGAAAAATCATCCCTTTCCTTTTTTTCTGCTTTAAAGCAAATGAGAACCAAAGCAATTCTGCCTCTTTAGGCCATACCTTTTATTTACCATAGTCTGATTGTCAAAGACACAATTCATCTGAGGATAATACCTATGCGTGATGTTGGACTTGCCAGCCTTGCCTGGTGGGAAGTTGGGTTCTGACTGGAGAAAGTGAAAGGGAAAAATTAAGCACCAGGTGAAAACTCTGGAATTTTGAACTCCAGGTGATGTTTTACATGTTAGGACTTTCAAAGCATCCTCTTTGGGAATGAAAGGTACAGCTAGTGGGAAAAACTAGAAAGCCTCAACTAAGTAGATCAAACCCATACTGGTAGGTTCATAGTCAAGTACAAAGGCTTACTGTGGACAAGGTGCTCATTCAGAAAGCAGAAGCCTATTAAGCTTTCTTATATTCTCTGATGTTGCTGCTGCTGTCTGCTGAAGAAAGAACATGAAAGTTGCATTGCTAGAGATGTGTGCAGGGATTCCACAGTGGTAGCTCTGTGCAGTACATCAACTAAAACTTCCCTTCCTACTATCCCTGAAGGCTGAAACACTGTTACTTGAATGGGCTTTTATATGAACAGGACATAAAACACCCATCAGCTTGTATGCTACTGGTACAATTTTAAGTGTTTTGCTTAAAAATACATAACTGTGAATACTGAACTCCTTAGACAATTCCTCTGAGGATGAATAAGGAAACTTCAAATTCATCTGTTCTAAATAACTCAAGATGCAAAGGATCTGTGCATGTTACCTTTATCTGTTCCTCTTCATCCTGTAGAAACAAGATGGAATACTTCTGGCCATATTAAAGAAGTGAAGCACTAGAGTCTCTGAAGGTCTCCCAGGTGAATTTTATTTAGAAAGAGAATAAGAAAATTCTTCTCCATTTCTCATGGGTCTTCACTTCTTAACAGCTGGGAGCTTATATTAACCTGTCTTGAAACCTGGACCTCAGTTGCAAGACAGCTTTACCAAATCTCTAAGAGAAATATAAATAATCTCCCATTACTGCCGCAGCTAAAGGACCCTTTTTGTTTCCCTACACTGTAGGAGTTGGTGTAACATGCATGTGCCTAATCCTGTCTTTCAGGAAATGGGAACAATGAACATGCAAAAGGGAAAGGATTTTTGTGCTTCTCCTCGTCTTTGGCACCTGCATATGCCAGAGGCTGTGCACATACTCCCGTAGTGCTGCTGCAGTGCCTCTAGGTCACATTTGTCGTGATACATTACTTCGTCAGCACTACGAAATTCAACAACATTCACTGGGAGTAGTAGATTTGCTGTTTCTGAAGTGAAACTTAAAAATTGTAGCACCAGCTATAAGGAAAAGACATGCAGGTGTATTTGTAGCTGGAAGTTAAGAAAAATCTGTGCACATCTATGTTATCTATTCACTGAAGGAAGAATCATCTCTCTCCTCCTTATCAAAACTGATACATCAGGTAATATCCTCTTTCTCTCTCAAATGGTAATGACATAGTATGAATACTCTCCTATCCTACAAAAAGACATGTGCCTGCCTCACTTTTTCCTTGTAATATTTAATCACCTTTTTCATTCACTTAAAATGTGTAGGGGTTTCCAAATCATATGAAAATTTTTGTCTTATTTGTGATGGGTTAGGCAGAGTTGAAAAAGTAATTCCAGTCTAGCACTTTAATTATTTTCTCTTCTAACAGAAATTTCAGCCTTGAGCTACTTGTGAGGCAGGAACACGTGTATTTTCATAACAGACTGACCATGCCATTGGGTTTTGTTACTGTTTTCAAGGTAGTGGAAACAGCAATGTATTTATGGCACGTCAGGTAAATGATGGGTTGAAGACCCATAAAGCTGTGTTATAGAGCATTCTCCCAATAACAAATGGCATCTATGTCTCGTACAGCAGAAATATTCCTCACTCTGAATGTCTAAATAAAACACGATTGTGCAGAGTAAAGATTTTTGAATGCTGCATCAGTCTGAACTATTTATTCTCTCCAATTGCAATGCTGCCTCAGTGGTCTACTAAAAAGCATTTTCCTTTCCTTTTGCACTATTTCCTAATACACTTATAAAAGGGAGTGTAACAGCATTTGTGTATCATCATTGTTTTCTGTAATGTAATGCATATGAAGTGTAGCCTGCAAAGGTATTGTGAAACAAGTCCTTGATTTCAGCAAGAATAAAACTAGCATTTATGTGGAAGGGTTGTTGTCATTCTTTGTCCTTTATTATTGCTGGTGCAGCTCAGAAGTTGACAATACTCATTCTCACAGATGTGTGGTATTGACAGGTCTGCCTGATCCTGTACCCTCATAGTAGGCAAAGATTTTGGCAGACAGAGCTGAAAAAAGCAAACCACTGTTTTATATAACACGTTTTTAAAAATGACATTTTTGTTTTCTATGTATTAGCGACTTTGGTGAAGAATGACATTGGTGTTTTCAGTGAGTTTCACATAAACAATACAGTTTATGGAATATATGAGTAAACAATGTATACGACAGGCAGTTGCTGTTAGGAGTAGCAGGTGTTCTTGTTCAGTGGTTCCTGGGATGAGCTGGTTTCATTTACACAGACATTTGTGGTAGGAGTGGAATTGTGTCTGTTCTTCTAAATATCAAATACTGTTGCTTGTGAAATTCTATGTGAAACTACAGTAACATATCTTCTTTGATTTTTGCCTTCTCAGCCCACCTGTTTTATCATGTGAGAAGATAATAGAATTGTGTGTGTCCCTACTTCTACCTGCATTGTGCTATAAGACAAAATAAAATTCTGTAAATGAGACTGTAAATAGTTCTTCAGCATTTTCATTGTCTTCTTCCAGGTTTAGGAGAAGGAACTGACGATCACTGGGAAACTAGAAATCTTCCATTTTCCGTATGGCAAAACTCATTGTCACAGTGATTTTAGTTGTTGAATTGTTGATCAGGAATGATTTTACATATATCCATCTGACAAACCAAGGAGCAAGTTTCGTTATTGCTAGATGTGGTACAAGCAAAAGTAATTTTATATTTGTATGAACAGAAAACTTTTTCCTGACCTCTTGATTCAAATAAAATAAAGATGTGCATTGTAGCCTCTCAGTGATGTCGAGTCTGGATGAGGATCTGGAAGATACATAAGACAGCAAAGTGGAAAAGAGTTTTTCAAAGATTCAAAGATATGTGATAAATAAATAAACCAAATGCCTGTGTCTCTAGAAGTTCTTGCAAGGCTGACACCTCTGCCCATGTAATGGTATTAGTATCTATTGATTCTTGTGACAAGAGAGAATGACAGAGGAATAGTGCACTGAAAATGAAGAACAACAACAAAAAAAGCCAGAAAATAATATATTTAAAAGGAGCATTGGGCTGACAGAAGGGGATAGAAGGAAGAGGAAAAATCTGATGCCACTGTATCCTTAAATGCAGTAGAAACTGACTCTCTTTTCTGTCTCATACATATGTTATACAGAACAAATACAACAAGCATCCTTTCCCCCTCTTTTGAACCCCAAACAAGGGTTCTCACAGGTAGACTGAAGACTTTGTTGAAGGTAAGAGACAGAGAAGCTCTAGCACTAGTGTGCTGTGATGCAAGAAAACAGTTCTGTAGATATCTTTTTTTCCTGTTGGCTGCATCCACTGAAGAAGGGAGTGGGATACATGTGATTGGTGTTTGAATTACAAACAGGGCACAACAGGGCTTTAAATTGATTCCTACAATGTCCACCTGGGACTGAATAGCTTGGGAAGCTTGGGTGGCATTTCTATTCTGTCACGTGCTTCCACAAGCCTGGCTTGGGACTTCTTGCTCACTGAAGCAGTCCAATTAAGTGTCCTCTCCCTGGAATTGCTTCAGTCAAAAGTCCAGTTTTGTGTGTCCAAAGTGATGAGTTTCTCATTATTTTCACACAATTCTCATACGGTTTTCTGATATAAAGGAGCAGGTGTAAAACAGGACTCAGGGACTGGCCTAACTCTGATGGCTGACAAGTTGAGAAAGTCCTGTGAGGAGCAGTTGGGGGAGCTGGGGTTCTTTTGTCTGGAGAAAAGGAGGCTCAGGGAAGATCTTATTGCTCTCTAGAACTACTTGAAAGGAGGTTGTATCTGAGAGATTGGTCTTTACTCCCAGTCAATCTGCAATAAGGCAAGAGGAAATGGCCTCAAGATGCATGAGGATATTTTCAGTTTGGACATCATGAAGAATTTCTTCACTAACAGGGTGGTTAAGCATTGGAATGGGCTGTCCAGGGAAGTGGAATCACCAACCCTGGAAGTATTCAAGAAATGACTGGACGTGGCACTCAGTGCTGTGGTTTAGTTGACATGGTGTTGTTCAATTAAAGGTTGGACTTGATGATCTTGGATCTTTTCCAGCCTTAATGATTCTGTGATTCCATGAAATGCAGATCGAATCTGAGCTTAGGGCTATGCAGTGAAACCACATTGTAGAAAAAGGGACAGCATGCTAAATAAATTAAAGGAGCTTCTGTTTGTAACTTTAGTACTGTGCACAAGAAGGAGAAGCAAGTATTTTGCTGGGTGCTGAAGGACTGGGAAGGAATTTATTATAGAGATACCACAGTTACTGCTGCATGCAGAGCTGGAGCTCTATGGTCTGGTAGGAGTTTGGCTGCAGATTGCTGATGGCTGGAATGGATCTGCCTACATTACCCACAAGTCAGATTTTCCACTGGTTTTTGCCAACACCCGCAGTTGAAACCTAAAATTGGTTTTCATGCAATATTGCCTGCCTGTAAGGGGAACACCATTCCAGAGCTGGTAATCACTGGTTCAGCAAGAATAGTTTGCTGTTAGTTCCAAACTACAGAATTCCCAGAACTGTGTAACTCTGCCTGTGCATATAATTCAGCTGATTTCTCTACCATTGACATCACATACTGTCCTCATTTGCTTTTGCTTATTATCTTCTGCAATGTCAGACCACAGTCCTGTAGTTTGTCAAACTTTTACATTTTCTGTGCTCTTTACCTGCTTCTTCTTGTATGAGCAATGATCTGTTTGATTTGGGTCCCTAAGGGCTCTGGCTAATGGTGCTTGTGCATCATTTGGTCAAACTTCCTCACTTGCTGAAAAACACATTTCTCACAATTCTGCTCCTGTGCATAGAAATGTACATATATTTCATAAATAGTCAAGTGCAATTAATCCTGGTCATATAGGGGTAAATAAACTGGTCAAATACAGGGTAACATGGAGGAGATGACCAGATGACATATATTCTATCGTGCAGCTCTGCATTCCTGGTAGTCTTGATAGTTAATCCCACTTAATACATTTTCTGTTGGAAACTGCCACCAGGTAATTCTTCGGTAAAGGGAATTGTCTTGTAACAGCTGTAAACAAACAAACAAACAAACAAACAAAAAGTGCCAATAATGAATAATTGGGATGACCTCGCATGTTAACTAAATGCCTTCCCCCAGCGCTGCCCCCCCCCCAGACTGTCATGAAGGAGAGGAATA